>NC_046157.1:94585197-94900034 GCF_011064425.1 Rattus rattus | reverse complement strand
TTTTCTAAGTTTTTCATTGTTCATTAACTTCTTATTCTGAAACAGCTTTGAAACTGGATTTCTTTCTGGAAGCTTGTTTATTTCACGTATACCTATTACTGATGTATCAACCTTTCTCTATTTCCAAAATATTTCTAACCTTTCATGATTTCTGTATTTTGTGTCTTTTTGTGTCTAAGGAGTTTGAAGATATTGAGGGATAATAGCAATTGAAAATGCCAGGGAAAATGAACAGAAAAGTATTTTGCCTGCCGTTTCGTACGAATAGCCAATCCCTTTGTGCTTGGGAAGGTATTTTCAGGCTATGGAATATGTCCAGCCTACTTTGTAGTCCATTGTAATTATTGAAAATGTTGGTCATGTCCGAGCTGAACTCTTAATTTCAATCCATTTTGTAAGGTCCCTATGGAATCCAAGATTATTACACTAAATATATTACTGGTCACAGAGAAATTTTATAGGTAGACTATAAACTAATATTTTTTGGTTGAGAAAAATAGTTCTCAGTTATGCAGTTATGCTTATAAATATTTGGATAGGCAACATTAATCATATGGGCATTCTCATCCAAAATATGTGTATTGTCTTTAATTAATTGATAAGTAAGATGTTAAGGATCAGAAAGTAATTTATTATTTGTTTGTTTATTTATTTATCTCGAGACTTAATGTGCCCATTCTTCTAAAATGTCAGATCTTATCATGGAAAACACATTTCATTGTCTCTGAGATAAGTGTAGACTTGCATTTGTTATGTATCAAAGGATACAAACTCTACAATTGAATTTTTAATCAATCAGTTACTAAGCATGACTCTTCAGTGGAGAGGAAATATGAAGTAAAATGATGTCCAAGTTGCTGCTCAAAATGCAGTCACATGAATGGGAAGTTCTACTGCAAACTGACCTTAGGTAGACTGCCTCTTTAGCCTCCTTAAAATAGAGTATGCACTATCTCTCTAACAGGTGTGTATAATCTGAGCTTTATTAGTCTACACAATAGGGTTTGATTTTGGTGACGCTGTAAAGGTCTTAGGGAAGTGAAACAGTAATTTATGTAGACTGTACAGATGAGCAGGGAAAAGGGGATTGGATCTTGCAGGAAGTTGGCACTACACACACACACACACACACACACACACACACACACACACACACACACACACACCCTATGTATAGCTCAAGCTCCTGTTCTTTCTCCTACCATAATATTTGACCTCAAAGAAAGTATGGATTTAATGACGCCATTTTGCTTCAAGTATCTGTAATTCCTAGTATTATGAAGAGAAACGACTCCTGAAGAGATTGAGAACAGGGCTTCTGTACTCCATCAGGACCACAGTAGAAAGGAAACAATGTTCTAAGAGATGTGTTCTAACACATCTCTATAGACATATTTTTCTTCTGTCAATTCATTTATTCTCAAATAATGTGAGATGGTTTTAAAGTTCCTGTTTGTATATATGTGCGCATGGGCATGTGGTGAGTATGTGTGAAGGTAATTTTGTCTGTGTGCTGCTGAACATACGTGTTTGTAGCTGAAGGTGAAATATAATTCTAGGTTTGTATAGGTACAGTGGCTGTCATTTATATGATTTTGGTCCCAATGTGAAAATGAATTTCTCTTTCTCTTCCTTTGACCAAGGTTTCATTCACTTTCTCATTGAGACCCTTTGAAAAATAGTATATCACTCTGTTGGCCAAATTTAAACTAGAAATTCTCCTGCCTCAGCTTCCCAAGACCTCAAATTGGAGCTCGAAGGCAAGCAGCAACATAAGTCCCACCGGGGACATCGATTCCTATTAATTTTTCAAACTAAATCAATGCGTGACTTAGTCAGTAGACAGATACAGGAAGTAGCTGTCATTCAGCCACTAACTAGGATTTGGTTTGGGGTCAAATTCCTTATGTGTTCTTCGGAGCCTCCCTTTTTCTTACTATTTTGATATTTTCCTTAAATTTTCTCTACATAAGTGGGCACTGCAAAGAGAGCCAACTGAGAACATGTTAACTTTTCTTCCCTTAGTGAGGGAATCATACCTGGGAGTTATGCAGCTGCACTGTAGACGTTTCACATGGGAAAGGAAACAAAATGAGAATTCTCACTTAGCATTGACTATGAGAGTGCTTACAGGACACCGATACCGGAGACATGGTATTTACTTAGTCGCTTTCAAGGTGTGGACTTGTAATTCACAGAACCTACAGCGGCACGTCCCAAGTTCGGTAAGTGAATTTGATTTGAGTCACCTTGTCAGTTTTGAAGCAAAGTCATAAATATAAATGTCAAACTCTCCAGGGAAGGCAATGGATATGCCACTTTGCTAGCTTCCGCAAAACCCAATTTTCTGTGCAACCCCTGGTGCATTAAAAAAATAAAATTTAATACAAGAGTTGAAGGGTGTTTCCACCTTTTATTAGCTACTGAGAAGAAAGCTGTTTCTATTCATTCAGTCACTCACATCACAGCCACGGTTTCCACATTCCTATGCACCGAGCTCTTCTAGCTGCATAGCCAGCTAAATGACACCCAGAGGGCAGGTCCTTGAAGTGTTTGTTCAGGTGACCACAAATCTAGATCTGCCCTATTTCCTAGAAGGTCAGGCAATGCCAAAGTTTCATTTTTAAAAATTATTTCTGCCTTTGACATCTCTGATGAAATTTCTGCTGAGTGTAGGAAAAACACAGAAATTTTGAGTGGATGAAACGAAGTTATTGTCTTGGGGTTTATTTTGCTGAGCACACCCCAATTGTTCAAGACAGGAATTTGCGTTGTAAAGTCAAATCAACACAATTTTATAAAAAAAAAATAAAATTTACCGAAGATAGGATTAACTCCTACTTTTACTTTACAACCGCCAGAGAGAAAATCCTTGTCTGCTCTCTATGATTTTGTCCATTTCCAGACCCGCTCAGCTCTTTCCGGTTATAGATTCTTTACAACAACCTTCCAGAAACAAAACCACTTAGAATTATAGATTAAGTTGGAGGAAAACTTAGAAAGATAAGGAAAAAATCAGATCTGCCTTCAATAGATGTATTTTTTGGCTAAATTCTGGGTAGGTCCTAGATCCCGGCATGTCTTGATTTACTTGGTTACTGAAGGTGCGATGGCCAGAACATAACAGCCTGATATGAATAGGAGTGATTCAAGATGACCAAGGCAAAAGGCCTAATTGGAGAGGGTCGAAGACCCCAGCGATCTGCAAATCACTGTTCTCCAAGGGATCTGCGTGAAGCCATGAAAGAGTTCCCCCAACTCAGACTCCTAAATTTAGGATTTGGAGAATAGACTGTGGTATACTGACCAACATCCATCCTGACCAATCAATATTCTTGTCCAATATTATGGCTCTCAGTATAGTTCCGTAAGGATTCTGTTATGAGGGAATTTCCATTGTCAGGGACTGCTTCAAGAGAGGGAGAAGGAAGCTGGATAAAATACTGTGCTATACCAAAGACTATACATGGACTGACCCTGGGCTCCAACCTCATAGGTAGTAATGAATAGACTAGTAAGGGCACCAGTGGAAGGGGAAGCCCTTGGTCCTGCCAAGACTGAAGCCCCAGTGAACGGGATGGGGAAGGGAACACCCATATAGAAGGGGAGGGGGAGGGGTTAGGGGGATGTTGGTCCGGAAACCGGGAAGGGGAATAACAATCGAAATGTAAATAAGAAATACTCAAGTTAATAAAGATGGGGAAAAAAAACTATAAAAAAATAAATGGCTGCATAATTGGAAATGCTTGTTACCAACAACAACAACAACAAAAAAGAAAATACTGTAGTATAAAATACTGTAGGGAGGATCTCAGTTGAAATGAAAAGGACAGAGGAAGAGCTGGAACAGAGGAAGGACTCGTGACATTTGCCTGGACGGCACTGGCCATTTAACCTTTAACCATCACAGGCATTCCAAGGAGAATGAGTTATGGCTCCCACGTACAATGAGAAACGAGGCTCAGCATGCTCAAATGGCTTTTCTGTCAAGCTGTGTAGTCATGAATTGAAACCAGGGGCATCGCCAGGGCTTGCTCCATTTCCACAGATGGCTGCTTCATTCTTTATGCTACCCCTGTCTTCTCTCTGAAGAGCTACTAAGGGCCTGCGCCAGGCTGCTATAGCAGGAGCCTCTCAGCCATTTGTGCTGTCACTGTTCAATTTAGGTTTGCTCCTCACGTGCTTACAGTATACAAGGACTGCTTCCTCCCTTTTTCCTATTCTCAGCTGCTCCAGATGACCCAGGGACTAAAAATGTCTCTTATCTGCACTAGGAAGCAAAAGAATCACGTTTATTTCCAGATTCATCTGCTTGAGGGGACTGGGAGCCGACATCAGGTTATTAGGGAAGGCTGGGTGATCCGATAAAGATAGGGGCTGACTAAATTCCATGGGAACAGCCTGGATCTTCTAAATATCCGTAGAGGACATCAGTTATCTGTTTGTTCAGGTTCTGAAAGGTCAATACCTTGCAGAGGTACCCAGCAGGCTCCGTAAACCACAGTTCACCAGGGTGTGTGACCCTCTCCTTTAGGTGATCCCACCCATCCCCCCATATCCGGGGAAATGAATGGATGCTGAGAAGGCGATGTAACTCCCCAGGAACTTCACAGCAAAGCTGTTGTGTGGCAACTATGCTCTCCAGTACCCGAATCAAGCAGTAATCCCAAACAGGACAAAACACAAGTAACTTCTACAGACCCGAGGGGACTCACCTCATGGATTCTGTTCACTTGCAGAGTTAGAGGCTTGGGATTGTGTCGATGTCCCTAAGCACCCCTCGCTGAGGCCACGAGGGTGAAGATATTCCGCATTTTCTTCTCTTGGGCTCTGTCTCTGTGTGTGTCATTTTATGGAAGTTTCACCGCACTCAGTGAGAGTCTGGGCCGCGGAATTTGAGAACTACAATCAAAATTTTATGATGACACACACAGACGAGAAGATAAAATGTATGGGGGCATTTTAGAAAACGTTCCCTTTCAGGCACCTTGAAAGCACAGCAGCTTGAAGGTTGGAAGGAGGGCAGAGCACAGTGATTATCCTCAGAGGAAAAAAAAAAAAAAAAAAAAAAAACAACCCAGGCATCAGAATGATTTGAAGATGAGATAAAAAGCAAAAGAGGCTACAATTTTCAGAGGGATTGAGGGTGGGGGACATGGGAAAGATTGGAAGGAAGGAATGGGAACAATTGGAGGGGGAAAAGGGAAGGTGGGAAGGAATGTAATTACATTTTAAATAAAATACATAAAAAGTTTCCCACTTTCTTATTTTTTTCTCCATCTTTATTAAATTGGGTATTTCTTATTTACATTTCAATTGTTATTACATTTCCCGGTTTCCAGGCCAACATCCCCTAGCCGCTCCCCCTCCCCTTCTATAAGGGTGTTTCCATCCTGATCCTCCCCCATTACCTCCCTCCTCCCTTACTAGGCTATTCATTACTTCTTATGCAGTTGGAGCCCAGGGTCAGTCCATGTATAGTCTTGGGTAGTGGCTTAGTCCCTGGAAGCTCTGGTTGGTTGGCATTGTTGTTCCTATGGGGTCTCAAGCCCCTTCAAGCTCTTCCAGTTCTTTCTCTGATTCCTTCAAGGGGGTCCCGTTCTCAGTTCAGTGGTTTGCTGCTGGCATTCGCCTATGTATTTGCCATATTCTGGCTGTGTCTCTCAGGAGAGATCTATATCCGGCTCCCGTCGGCCTGCACTTCTTTGTTTCATCCATCTTGTCTAGTTTGGTGGCTGTATATGTATGGGCCACATGTGGGACAGGCTCTGAATGGGTGTTCCTTCAGCCTCTGTTCTAAACTTTGCCTCCCTACCACTTTCTTATTTTTTAATCAAACTTTCAGAAAACGTGCCAATCATTTCCTATGTTATCCTCTCAGTGTATAAACCATTATCTCTCCTTCCCACCTTTCCTAGTCCCTTTCTGCTTTTCTTTCTGCAATGTTCTCCCTCCCTCCTCTGACCCTTCTTTTCTCCTTTGTCCTTCTCTTTCCTTACCCTCTTCTCCCTACGTAGTGACTTGCTTGTTTTCCTGCAGTGTCTCCAATAGCATATGTTGGCTTCTAACGCACAATATAGCTTAGGACAGCCCCAAACTCTGGACTACCACCTCCAGAGTTCTTGGGATACAGGCATGGACAACGAACTTACTTTATGTGATGCTTAAGACTGTATCTAGGAAGCCCTCTGCGAGCTGAGCCTCATGTGAATGGTTTTAAAAATACATCTTTTTCTGTTAGGTAGCTGGAGTTTTAAACTCTATGGATAAGTTACTATTGATTCCTGTTGGGGGGTCTCTAAAGCATTCATCTCCATCCTAACATCCTCATCTTCTGCTGTAATCATCTATGCAAGAAATGTTCTTGTTTCAGTGTTTGTTTATTTCTTTAGTAATAACACCTCAATATGCATTTTACATCTCTTTTAACATCCTCACAGATTTCGTATATCTCAGACTCAAACAGCATCGAACCTTCCAAACCAATTTTCTAATCACCTTCATTTCCCAGAATCACATAAATTTCTTTTAATATTTCAATGTAGAACATTCAGAAATTCTCCTAACATTTCTGTAATTCTCTACCTACATCCTGTCCTCTATTTCTGGGGATTTTCAACTTATAGATTAATCGACATATATACTTGCACATATTTATGAGATGTAGGGTCTAACTCAATACCTGATCACAGTGAATAATGACCAAAGCAGAGTTATTAATCTTGACTTCTCAAGCATTTCTCATTTTTATCTGTTAGAAACCTTTGAGTTTATCTAGTTTTCAAAGGATATATTATACATAGTTGTAGTTGGAGTTACCCTGTGGTGGCATATAACACCACAGCAGGCTTCTCTCTTTGAGCTAACATGTATCTTCTTATCTTTCTCCACCCCTGCATCTTGGATTCTACTTTCTATTTTATTGTAGCCAACTTTTTATAACTTCCGCAGATGATTAAGGGCACTTAGTTTCATCTTTGTTCCTAGCCGATTTAACATAATATACTCCCTGAGTTCCATCTGTGTTATTGGCAAAGTAATTTTATTTATTTTTTAGCTGAATAATCGTTCATTTAAAGGCCTCTAAAATAACTTGCTCCTGCACACTTTTGGTGGAATGTAAGATGACACAGGGAAATGTGACAGAACCTCCACAAACAAAATATAGAGCTTCTCCGTGACCCACTGGTTCGGAAGTATCCGAGACATACTCTTTTCAAGTTCAGTTCTTCCACTGATTTACTCTTGAGCATGTGCCACGCTAGCCATTCCTTTTTAGCCTTCCATTCTCCTACACAAGATTTCAGATAATCTAATCTTTCATGGACTCCATGTCTAATACTACTTTTCTGTACTTATAAATACCGTCTTATTGTCTTATAAAATCTTGTCTATCTAAAAGCCAGTCTTCCTCTTTCTTATATGTTACCCTTTTAACCACCCATCCACCCTGCTTTCATTCTGTCTAAGCTCCACCCCCGCAGTTACCTGGCAACAGCCACATATACTGCACCTTACAGTTACCAGCCGGGTATGCCTGACACTATAAAAAGGGTTGATTGCCCCCTCCTCACTCTCTTGCCCCCTCCTCACTCTCTTGCTCCCTCCTCACTCTCTTGCTCCCTCTTGCACTGTTGCCTTCTTGATGTCTTGCTCTTACTCTCTTCCTCCTTTGTCCCTTCTCTTCCCATTCCCCTCCCCCCCTTCTCTCCACAGGTGCTCATGGCCAGCGCTGCTACTCTTCTCTCTCTCTCTCTCTCTCTCTCTCTCTCTCTCTCTCTCTCTCTCTCTCTCCTACCCCCCTCTTCCCTCCCCTCTCCATCCCCTGAATAAATAAACTCTAGTCTATACTGTCATCATGTGTCTGGTCCCTCAGGGGGAAGGGATGTCTCAGCAGGGGCCCACTGAGGCACCTCCTCTCCTCAGACCTCCATAGAACACATCCCCCCTTTATCTTTTTATAAACACACCCTAGGTCCCATGGCTACTACATTTGCCCCATGACTCTATGGCACACACTTGCGATACTATTTGGGTTTTCTGTCTCCTTAATTTGCTTCTCTGTGCCTTCAGCCACCATCCTCCAGCCTCCCCACTCACCAATTCCTACCGAAATGAACACGTTTACTACCAATCTAGGCTCCCTTCACATCCTTATGCGTGCCTCGGACTGCCTGTCACAGCCAAGAGGTTTATGGCCGCCTTCGGCTTACTCACTAATTGAAATCTTTCTGCCAATGTTAAATGTGATGCTGACTACTCTCTAAGGTATTCTTATACCTTTCATCTTTCCTCACGAGCTCATAGCTGAGTACTATTCTAATTTCAGGTGGAACACTTACCGATTAGTGTTTGACTCTGCTTTCTGAAGACTAGGCTGAGTTCAAGTCACATTTGTTTTCTCCACAGGCTATCTTGTATACCTTAGGTGCCTAATTAGTCCCGTAAAATCAAGCTTCTCAGCTATTGAAGTTAGACATGGCAACTCAACAGGAGGAATAGAGGCCCAAGAGCCAGCAAAGGTCAGAGACCCACTTGTCTCACAGTGAGGAGTCCCACGAAAATGCTGCGCTAATAGCCATAATATGTATGCAGAGGACCTGGACCATAAATTACAGGCCCTGTGCTTGCTGCTTCAGTCTCTGAGCTCAGATGTGAGAAACGGCCATTTCTGTGGCGCTAATTGTTTCTTGTTTACTCACTCCTCCTTCCACTTGATCATTAAGGAAGTTTTGGTTGCTATCCTGCTATGTCGCAATTGATTCCCCTCACTGAGTGTCTCTTGACTAAATGTCTCCATTCCAGTCCTAATCAACATCGATGAGTTTTAAACTCATGCTTTCCTGTAGTTACAAAAGTGCAGAGGTTTTAATTTGTGTTACACTATTTCATTATTGAAGTTAACTTTTCTGGTTAAAAATCGGAACCAAGAATCTATATTTCAAAGTAATGCGAAGATGAAAGGGGTAATTTATTTGAGAATGCCTTAGGAACTGTCAAAAACCACACTAGATGACATGAGTGTTAAATTGGAAGCCCCGTGGAAATACAATATGCCTTACATTGGATGACAGAATATGCTCGTTGCCCTCCCACCACCCACCTGTACCTTATATGCTCCTCCATGCTGTCTTCCTGTCAGAATTATGGGCTACTTGCTGAGGCTGAAGCTGTCTTCAGCTCTCATTCTTACTACCCTAACAGTTATGAGTCCCAAATAGTAAGTAGTTCTATAGTTCCTGGAATATACTTTATTCCCTGCTATAAAAACTCGTGAAAATAAAATCCTTACCTTGCTGTGCTTTACCAAGGTTGTGATGACTTGAAAGCCCCAGGAGAAAAATCAAGACTAACTCCAGTCATCTAAGTGTGGCAGAAGGGAAAGCTGTCACAAAGACGCATCTTGTTTCACCCCTGAGTTTTTATTCAGGCACTGAAATAGCCCTGCTTCTAGAACTTTCATCACATGTGAAAAAGATACTGCTTTTCTTCTTACCAACTAGGGCGCTTTTGCCTGCATGTTCTCGTCCTTGCAAGCAAACTTATCCTAACGTATATTTATACTTCCCCTCCAATATTAGGGCTGAGTTTTGGGTTATTACATATTCCCTCTCTGTTTGAATATCTCCGTGTGTATTTCCATGGCATATTTAGAAAGGGGGAACTGGGGTTTAGAGTGGTTGCAAAAGCAAAGAAATGACAAAGCAGAGAAGTCAGAACAGATTGTTCAGCTCATATAACTGTGTTATTAACCAGAGACAACAGCCCGCATGCCTGATGCAAACCAGACTTACATGGAAAGAAAGCGTGCTATAGGCAAGATAAAGAATTCTACAGACACATTAGCTATCACAGACAGCTCTTCCAACAATGGCCCCAAACTTCAATGGAAAACTTTAGATTTTTGTATAAATTGCTCCCTTACTCCATTTGTAGCAGCTGCTCAGTTTTTCTTTCACGACTCTTTTCTCCTCTTTCCCATTTCTGATGTTATGGCATCAAATTTCCATCATTAACAACCTAAAGTATAATTTAGATTCAGTAAGACTGTCCAAAATTATTTGTAGAAATACTAAAAAATCATAGGTATCCTTTGTGAAGGAATTGCTTTATGAAGATTCTAAGACTGTTATTGGAAACTCTTGTCAGTGAGGTAATTCATCTAAAATTGTCAAATGAGGAACTTATTGAGAGAGGAAGGGGGAGTTGCAGAGTACACATAGAGGTGAGAAGACATCCTGAGGTATGGCTTTTCTCCTTCTACCATGTGTATCAAGAGATCAAATCAGGTCATCATCAGACATGGAGACAAGTGTTTCTACCTGGTGAACCATGCCGCTGGCCATAAAGCATTGCTTTCTGATTCTACCCTAGACAATTAACTCAGCATAAAGATAAAAATCTTTCTTCAAGGACTGACAAATACATTAAATAAATGATTCTACTGGACTTCAAAAGGTTTATGTCCCATTAAATTACTTAGTAATATAATGATTGATAACAGAAATTGGCCAAAATGAAGGCTATTTGCAACCATACTGGAAACCTCTGGAATTTTCTTTTAGATGTTAGGATAAGACTCTTTACTGAGAATTATTCTAAGTAACAGAAGAAATTTTAGACATAGAAATGCCCAGCCCTGCTCTAATAATTTATATTGATATAACATTCAATAGTTAGAGCAACTAAGAGATTTGTAAGTAAGACACATTGTTCAATTAGGCAGAATTAAGACACAAATCTAGGACAGTTGTTAAGCTAGGGATCACAGATAGAAATGAGAAAGCTTAAATCAGCAATAGGACTTCAATTCTAGAAACCACCCTTAATTGAAAAATGTCTACATTAGACATGTTTATTTATGTTACCTGGGTGAGGAGACTGCTGTTGTAAAGACCCAGCTACTGTGGACTCGACTTTGGATAATGTCAAGAGAGATAAGAGTGAGACTTAATGTTATTGGCAGTGGGTCCTAGAAGTATTAGCCTCTCAGTGGCTCCTGGTCACTTAAGCTCATCTGTTCCAATGAAAAGAACAGGCTGTCATCTTCCTCAATATTAAGTGTGCAATTCTTGATATACCAGAGGAGTCAGTATTCAGTAGGCAGTTGCATCATATGGTTACTTGAGAAAGACACTGTTAGTAGCCTCAAGCAATTTGGAAGGAAAAGGGGTAATTTCAAAAACGTAGAGAAATCTAAAACTTTAGTGCCAAAATTGTAAATAATCTGAAAACATGGTCAGAGGATTTTAACTGGTGTTTCTTTAAAGGAAACATAAAAAAGTTAGGTAGTATAATAATGGATGACTTTTTAATGATCAGCAGAATGAAAATAAAACCTATAATGGTATATCACTCACATTTGGTAGGAGCTCATTAAGCAAAATGGTGAAAGTGTGGTAGAGAGGTCAAAAATATCTGCTGATTTTCCAGAAAATTTGGTCCCCAGCATCCATGTTAGTCTCCTCACAAGTGTAACTGTAGCTACAGGGAATCCAAAAGCTTCTTCTGGCTTCTGTGGTAGGCAGCTAACACATTTGGCAATATTACACACACTCACATGCTCAGGCACAGGCACATGCACACGCACACGCACAGGCACAGGCACAGGAACACACAAATAAATAAAAAGAATAAAGTAAGTCTTTATAAAAAGTCAAAATACTGTCAGGACTGTAAAGGGACTGGAAGCCTTGTCCAGGCTGAAGGATTGTTGAAACTGCAGAAACTATGGTGAGCGTATGTTATTATTAAATTTAATATCACTCACTTGCCTTAATTGTTGTATGTAGCCCAAACTGAAATCAGAGCTTTTCAGAGATAGCCTCAGTTGCATAGTCATTGCAGAGTTACTCACAGTAACCAAGATACGTAGATAATAGAGAGAAAATACAGCATGTAATTTCAATCAACCAAAAAAACAAAAGAAGAAAGAAAAGAAAAAAGAAAAAGAAAAAAGAAAGAAAGACAAAAAGCAAAAAGAAAAGAAAGGAAGAAAGTATTTCCTTTCCAAGCAGATATCAATTCTTGGTTAGGGATGGGATTTTTGTGGCCACTCCCCTTCTCAGTGTTAGAATCCTGGGAAGGTCCTGTGGCGTGCTGTCCCAGGATCTTTGAGCTCATATGTTCATCAGTTCTGTTGTGTTTTGAAGGTGCAGTTTTCTTGGGGTCATCTACCACCTCTGGGTCTTATAATATTTCCACTTTAGGGTTACTAAGTACATAAACCACACTCTAGGACAGGTCCCTTTTTGTCCCACTGAGAACCCACATCAGACTCCATTTTCTTCGTGTACTTTTTGTTATGTTTCCATACTTTTTGTCTTACTATTTTCACTTGACATAAAGAGTCAGTTATGGTGAATTGTGTGATAATGTTAATGTGTTAATGTCAACAGTATGATAGTTTGAAGTGACATCACCTTGCCCACCGTTCCTCCCTTGGAGCCAGAACCAGTACTGTGTTCTTCGCATTTGTGAGGGTAGATGCAATATTAAGTGTTATGAAGTAAAAATCCAAAGCAGAGGAAACAAGGGAAATGGAGAATTGTCATCACCGAAAAGCTATTCCCTCAAATAGGAGCAAGTTAAAATCCTCTCTGTGAAATGAAGGGAGAAAAATCATTGAAAAAGCTGAGAATAGTAAAAGTTGTTTGCCAGTGACACTTACAGATCCTGAATGTCGTCTGGAGTCCACTATCTCCTCAGCAACCATGTGACCTTTGAATCTATCTCACGTTCAGATATTATTAATGATATTACCTTATACATTTATTATTGAACAATAAGGCCATTATTTAATAGCAGTAAGCCATACAAGAGCTAGAAGCATTTGGAACTTGCTCAAAATGTACATATTCAGAACTGTTAAGTCTTTCCTTTCTTAGCAAAATGGAAATTAAAAAATCATCAGGATAGTGAGGAACAGGACAGTAAAATCTGGAGGAGTCAGGATTCTTGATCACAAAAGACACAGCAAAACAAAACAAAAGCTGAGTGAATGAATTCACTGAGGAGAAAATGCACAGGTCACTGAGCTTAAGGAAGGGCTGAGGAAACAGACATGGAAAGTGGAAGCGCCCTGTCTTGAAACAGCAACAGAGTACAGCACTCTTCTCTGAGCATGCAAACCTGAGAGAAAACAGGCTCACAAAGAGCTGAGAACACGTCACGCTTGTCTTTCTGGGTCTTGGTTACTTTTCCCAGAATGCTCATTCCACCTCTATCGATTTACTTAACTTCAAGAGATTTTCATAACTTCATTTTTCTAAACAGCTGAGTAATATTCCCTTGGGCAAATGTAACACCTTTTCACTATTCAGTTAGCTAGCTGTTGGACATCTGAGGTGTTTCCATTTCCTGGCTATTGTGAATAGAGCAGCAAAGATGATGATGAGCAGGTATCAATAGAGTAGATCTGGGATCCTTTGGAACTACATCGATCATACAGTAGATCTATGCCTAGCTTTTAAAGGACCCTCCACACTGGCCTTCTTACTGGCTGCATCAGTTTGCTCTTCTACAGACAGTAAGTGTTTACCTTTATCTGTATCAATGCCAGCATTTATCATCTTCCCTCCTTCTTCCCTCCCTCCCTCCCTCCCTTCTTTCCTTCCTTCCTTCCTTCCTTCCTTCCTTCCTTCCTTCCTTCCTTCCTTCCTTCCTTTCTTTCTTTCTTTCTTTCTTTCTTTCTTTCTTTCTTTCTTTCTTCCCTCCCCCCTCTCTCTTTCTTCTCTCTCTCTTTCCTCTCTCTCTGTCCCTCCCCCTCCCTCTCTCTTTGTCACTTACCAATTCTGATTTGGGCAAGGGGAAGCACTTAGGTGAGAGAATCCGGTAGAACTCTAAGTTCAAGGCCACCCTGGTCTACATAGAGAATTTCCATAGACAGCTACGGTTACACAAAAAAACCCTATTTCAAAAACCAAACCAAACCAAAAACAACAAAAATGTTTCTTAGCCATTTATATTTAATTGTTTGAGAACATTCTGTTTACTTCTATTTTCTGCTAAGTTGTACCACTTAACCACTAAGCCATATCTCCAGTCCAAGTATACCTATTTTATTTTTATGTAACCCCCTAATACAATACAACATGATACCACTTTACAATCTGATAAACACGAGACAGAAGAGCATTATTATCTATGCCCTTCATTCTTCAGGGCATTAAATTTCTTGGCATATTCAATCTATGCATCTGTTACAATAATGTGCCTTTTATGTATAAATAGTCCCAGGAGTATAGCCTGTAGTAGATACAATTGCCTTTCTTTTCTTATCCTTAGACTCCTTGGTTGCCTTGGAATAGCATTTCATACTACTCTTGGATACTTTTATCATCTCTCAAGTTCTTCAAATCCATAATTTCAAGGGTGTAGATTCTAATTGACTTAAATAACTCAGAGTAACTCTTTACATTTTGAATATTGATTAATTGTGAAAAAATGATTAAAGAGATCCAGTTAAAGTAAATATGAGCAATTTTCTTGGAAATGAAGAGAAGGAGTTTGAGAGAAACAGCTTAGGGATGGGGAAGAGCACAACAAAAAGAGAGAGAGAGAGAGAGAGAGAGAGAGAGAGAGAGAGAGAGAGAGAGAGAGAGAGAGAGAGAGCTCAGCTGTTAAGTTGCCAATCATGCAAAGAACTAGGTTTCTGGTTCAAGCACCACAATGGGTAGCTTACAACAGCCTGTAACTCCAGCTTTAGGAGCCTAACACTCTTTTGTACTGTCCTTTGGCACCTGCATACAATTATGACACACAAACATACATGCAGAAAATTAAAATTAATCTTCAAATATATATATATATATATATGTGTGTGTGTGTGTGTGTGTGTGTGTGTGTGTGTGTGTGTGTGTGTGTTACAAGAACAGAGTTAAGTTTTTGAAGGAGAATCATGTAAGATTCTGGAAAAGATGTTTTGAATCTTGCTTAATGCTGATTCCTAAAGTCACATATATCAGACACTCCCAAGGTAGGAGATGCAGCTCAGTTGGTGGAATACCGGCTTAGCATGTATCATTCTCTGGGTAGGATCTCAATCACTACATATACTGCTACCTGGTATGTTGGTGCGGGGCTGTTATCTCAGTACTTGAGTGATGGAATCAGGATGATCGGGAGTTCAAGGTCATTTTTTTTTTTACTGAAATGGAATTTAGAACCTGGTTTAAAACAAGACAACTTTTTTTGTGTTTTCCTAAGTATTATATATTTATTTATTATTAATCTAAATAGAAAGGACATATGGCAAGTGCATGCTTTTGTGGAGGTTGGAGAGACGATGTGGGATACCCAAGCAGCAGCTGAACTTGGAGCATCTCCTCTCTTACTCTTTTTTTCTTTAAACATCTCTGGCTCTTTATTCTTTTTCTTATTATTAATTATTATCATACAAATTTTCGCCAGTCTGTTCTGGCATGCCTCTAATAACACCAGAATCACCTGGATCAACGATACCTAGTGTGTATACTCCGTGTTGTTTCCTCATGCTGATCCCAGTTCTGCAGTACGGCCATTGCAGTGATGGACACCAGTTTGGCCAACATGGCATAGTATTCTATTTCAGAGTTTCTCCCAGCTGGGAAGTTGTTGGCGAGGTTCACCAAATTTTGCTTTGCCCTATCAGAGCTTCTTCAGAGTGTTTGCACCCCAGCACGTGCTTTCCGTTTTTTACAACCTGGAGATTAGGGTTGATTGACCCCATAAACAGTTTCATTTTCTCTGCGACCTGGTTCTCTCTATCTTAGAAGGCCTCCAACAAAAGGCTGACTCAAGGATGGCCTGAGAGCAAGAAAAGCCTCCCCTATTTTCAGTCTTCAGAGAAGACAACTGGCAAGCAAATACTACCTTACTAAAGAGCTCGGAGAATCTTTGAAGCTCACTTGGAGGGGGAGAAACAGAGAGAGTAAGAGAGAGGGGACATTTACCAACAGCTAAAGATCATAGAGATGACCAGGGCCTGGGGTTGAGGGCAGTTCCAAGCAACAGTGAGTGACCCGGGACAGCATAACATGCCAGTATTTGGGACAGAGGGACTGAAACATTGAGGATGCAAG
This sequence comes from Rattus rattus, assembly GCF_011064425.1. Taxonomy (NCBI): domain Eukaryota; kingdom Metazoa; phylum Chordata; class Mammalia; order Rodentia; family Muridae; genus Rattus; species Rattus rattus. The sequence goes on along the minus strand of NC_046157.1, from coordinate 94,883,973 downwards.
GACCACTCGTGGGTAGTGCTCATGGACAGGTGTAGCCCTAGGCTGAAGCCACAGAGGCTCAGCTGGGTCCCCAGCCTGCATGTGTATATACATCCGGGAAGTGATCCAAAGTTCTTTAGTTGTGAAACCAGGAAAAGGGGAACGAATTTTTCGCTACCATCAGAGTGGGCACACGATAACCCAGTTACAGAACTTGGGACTGTATAACCTGGGACAAAATTCTTCAGGTCCCACAGACACATTACCTGGCTCGTGTCAGAATCCACACCATTTTTGTCTCAGAGCTGAACATCAGTACACCTTCACCATTGCAGAGGCTGCACCCACCAATGCCACTCACGTTCTTTGGCGATTTAAATGTATACTGTGTTAGAAGAGAATCCGGGCACCCCGTGCCCTGCTGTTGATTGCCGTAGCGGTGTGGAATAGCCTGTGAGCACTGGCATTCGATGTTTGACTCTCACTGCGCTTTGTTGGCTGTAGCGGTGTGGAATAGCCAGTTAGCAACTTAAATTCTGTTTGACTCGCACTCTAGGTACCGTCCTCCCTTAACCATTAATTAGTTACTGAAACTTGGCTAAATTCCCAAATCACCCTAGGTTTTTCTTTTTTTCTTTTCTTTAAAGTGTGACTAATCACAGATCTGTCACAGAGCAGCAGGTCTGATAGGAAAATGGCTGACTGCTAGAATGTAGATGGGTGGTGATCAGAATATAATGGAGGAAAAAAAAAAACTCAAATGATGCAACTCCTCATTCCAAGCATACTTTGAGAGTAGGTAGGTGATATGTGAATGCTTTTTACTACACTGCTTGGCAGTGACATATGCAAATTCAACAATTTTCACACGATTGTTTGCCTCCACTCCCAAGGCCTAATCTAGTATTATGATGTGAAGTTTAGTTGGATCAAAGCAGTTGACACTTAGAGCCCCGAGCAACAGATAGAGAAAAAGAGTGTGATGCATACAGGGGGAAAATATTTTGATCAATAAAGGATGATTTAACTGTGGTTGGTGACGTCCACCTGTATTCATGGAGACACAGCAGCAGCTTGGGGCTTATTATCCACTGACTACAAGGAGAGGTATCTAATTATTTAGAGTTATTTAGGGATGAAATCATTCTTCAAAAGTAAAGAGCCACAGAATGGACCCATTGGCTCGCGCATACTTAGATTTGAATAATATTGTATTCTGGGTTGAACGATACTCATCAAAAAAAATTTCAGACAATAAGAAAAAAACTGCTCTCCTCCAAAGACAAAATGAATGAAATACGAACAAATAGCAAAGTCTTCAACTGGTCAAAGGCATCAGGGGTGTTCCTTTTAGAAGATTTGCGAAATGAAATATTTTCCTCATTTCAAGGAAATAAAAAAAAAAAAAAACCACCTTAAAACCGGAGGGTAACCACCAGTTTGAGGAAAATCAATGTTAATTAAACAAGGATAGGATGTTCTTTCTAACAGTACCCTTGAGGAAGGAAAACCTGGCATGCTTTATCACAAGACTAACTGACAGTGTGTTAGGGTTTAATACGGGCAATGACCATAGGCGGTGTAGGCCTTCAGGAAGAATTAGTTGTGAAGGCCAAACACTGGCACATGGCTTGGTGAATGCTTTTCTCGGGCAAGAGAAACTGCATTTTTAGACCACTGCGATAAAGGGGACCTTTGTGAGTAGACAGCTTAGTCTTCCAGATGTTTTTCGAAACGGTTAAGCCAGATTTATCCCGTCTGCCTATTCCCTTGTTCTGTAAGGAATACATAACTCCAAAGAGCCTGCATCATCTTGTGACATCGGCTTAATCCTTTTTCTCCTGGCATCTCTTCGTTAAGAAATCAAGACTTTAAGGTTCAGTCTCCTTCACTTCCAAAATCCCCATCTTGATGAGATAGCCTCACGGCTCCTTAATAGCACGCTGGAAAGGGTGGTTACCATTTCCTCTCTTCCGTCTCGTACGTTTCATTGCCTCACACCTTCCCTTGGACACCGACCTTTAAACATCTCCCCTCTTTCTTCTATGTTCAGCGTTTTTCCTCCTTCCCTTATTACTTCATTTGCCCCCTGTGCAAGCCACCCAGTAGCTTCTCTTCACTGGCACAAGTGTCTCTGAGAGCTCCTCGTCCCTGAGTCCTTCTCACCCTCTGTTTACTGCGTAATCCACAGCGTTTCGGCTTCTTCACTTACTGTTCAAATGAAACCACTTTTGTTAAAGACTTTACTGAATTCCTAATTAGGCTTCTAATTGAACATCTTTCCATAATTGGTTTCTTAGATGATGATACTTCATTTTCTACTGTGAATCCTCTCTTGACTTCTCAAACAAAACAAGTTATTTTCTACTCCACCCCCCTTTTTTTTTTACAATTATAGCCGATGGTTCTCTGTTTAATCCTCTTCTGTTTTCATTGTGGATTCTTTCTCTACTTCGTTATCATCATCATCATCATCATCATCATCATCATCATCACCATCATCATCAACATCATCATCATCATCATCATCATCATCATCAACATCAACATCAGCATCATCATCAGTTAGCATAGACAGTGCAGTGATGGTTTGAATAAGAATGGCCCCATAGACTAATTTATTTGAATAATGAATTAATTCATTTGTGACCTTTCAATCACATATTATGCTGTGTTTGTATCTGACTCCATTGCTTTCCCTTGTTCTCCCTATCCCCACTTGCTATTCTTTCCCCCGGAATAATTCTTCTCTTTCCTTTTTATTTACTTTTGTATCTATTTTAGGCATCTCAGATTCTATAATGGTAGGTTTCCATATTTCTTTTTTGAATATCTTTAGTGTACTTCTCTCTCTTTATTCTCCCTCGTTTAATTCGTCCTCCCATCCCTCACTCCATTTAACTCTTCTTGTGACTTTATACCCCTTTGCCCATTTGTACGTCATCTGCCAAATCATTGCCTGTGAATGATATCTATTCTCCCTTTAGCTTTGTAGCCTCATAGCTCTTCACTCTTCTCTTCATCATTTATAATCTGATGACTTAGATTCATTTCATAATTCTTACCATACATTCTTAGTTCACTGGTTTTGTTCACAGGGACTCTTCTTCTTGGTATGTCTTCCATATATTACTCTATGTTCATCATATTCCTATGCTTTCCAGACCTCCATACAAGGGTAACTTCAGGAAGCTCCTTCATCATCTCAGGTGTCCGACCCATGTGTATGTCACCTTCACTGTACCTGCCTCACAGCATTATAATGTTTATTTATGGGCCCATGTTTCCCTAAAACAATGAAGTTCTTGTGATCAAGAGCTCTTCAGGAATCTGTATTTATATTCTGAGCTCAGGAGAGGGTATTGGATATAAGTTTAATTATCCCTAATTGCTATCTGCCAAATGGATTTAGGAGAAAACTACCTTTGTTCATCTCATTTTTCCAGAGCTTTTAAAATCTGGTAATAGTCAAATTCTCTCAGACAAGTTCATTTTATGTTACATAAAGCATCGATACTCTTGTAAATAAAGGTCAAAAGACTAACTAAAATATGAAATGGGCAAAATCCATACCATTTTATGCAAATTTGTATTATGAGATTCAGTGATACATGTTTTATAATGGAATATCTTTATTTACTAATGTTATGAGCTAAGACTGTAGCTCAGAGAAGAAACCTTAGCAGTGTACACAAAGCCCTGCATTTGAGCACTACAACCCCCACCCCACCACAACTGTCTGCCTACTCATATTACTAATATTATTCATGATTCCAGAAATATCAGTTCTGCTCAATGTATGCAGCAGATTTCTTTAGTCATGTGGCAGAAAAACACTCAGCGGATGAAATTCTTGATATCCCTATTAAACTTTATATATCCCATTTATCTGCAAGATTAGAGCTATGCACTTAGACAAGAGTTGGCTTTGAATGGTAATGTGTTGGAGTGCTCTTAGTTGGATCTACATTTCTGAGTGACTTGGTAAATCCTTTTCAGCCCCAGAGAAGAAACCAAGGACTCTGCCTATACTTAGTTAATGTGAGCTTGCCCTACTTTCTGAGAATACCCCCATGCCCAGGATTTACCTCTGGGTATATATATTCTTTAATTAAAAGTATCACAATAATCAAGCAGTACTATGCTCTAGAGATAAAACTAATGGCATAACTTTTAATTATTAAAAAACATTGCACTGAATTTATGAGACCACACTTGCATCCATGATTTTTGCTGATGTATTGCTGCAGAGAAGCCTCTCTCTTGCGATTTATCCACTCTTTCACAGCTGCTGAGCCTCCTCTGATTGTTATTTTATTCATGTACTCCTGGGATGTTGCTGCCAAATGAAAGAGCATGTCAAAAGGAAGAGTTGTGCTACTGTCTCTTGAAAAAACCACCTGGGGCTTTCATTAAAAAAAAAAGACAGAGGCTTAGGTCTAATAAAATATTATAGGAGACACAAATTGGATATGGCCTGGTTTTAGCTTAAAAGCATCTTCTACATCCTTTTATAATTGTTGGTAGTTCACCTGCCATGTTGATATAGTAGTGAGGTCATGCTTCTTGAGATGTGCGTATGTTCCATACATACTTCATAGATAATTGATTTTGAATATTTTAGCTTACGCTCCACATATTTGATTCAAGTTTCGTATTACAACATTTTCTGTCTGCATGGCTTTTCCTGTCTCCTTTCTCTCTTCGGACATCACCATTTGACCCAAGTTTCGATTTAAAATCAGAGAGATATGGTCAATCACTTATTAAATGAAGGACAGTAGCCAGAATCTTTTAAGAATATTTATTTTGTTGTTATTAGTGTGTGTGTGTGTGTGTGTGTGTACATGCCTCATGTGTGTATGTGTGTGGAGGTCAGAGGATGGCTTTGTAGAGTTGGTTCTCTCCTTACAATTTTTGTGTAGATTTTGGAAAACAAACTCAAGTTGTCAGGCTTGTAGGACCAGCACTTTTACTCACTGACCTGTGTAGCATGATGCTGTTATCTTAATACATGTTTTTAATTTATCCTTGTTTGCACATTGTTGAAAATGATTACAGAGTTACTATGACGGTTGTTTGATAAAAATATCGGCATTAAATAATTATCTAGAAGTATATGGTCCTGTCTCTGCTGTCAGTGAGCACAGAGTTTATTGAAGTAGAAACAGAATAAATGCTGAACAGCACATTTAGTATTCTGCCAAAGCCAATCCAGTGTAAACTGTCACAGTTCCTCATATTACTCACAGTTATCTAACCATGACCATAACAATTTCAAAACTTACACCCATATATGTTATCATTCTCTTGTAAGCACTGTTCAGATCTTTTTGTATTGATTTTCAATATATAGATCAGGTTAAAGCTTTCACTTTGTGACCTTGATTTTTGCCCCTCAACAATAGACTGAAGTTTTCTCCTCAGTAATAGTTTTAAACACCTTTTTCTACTCCCAAGTGAAGCATTTTGGCAATTACTATCCTCAGTATCAATGTTCTTGGTTTCTTTTTCAAGGAACCCAAAGGGGAATTCAGAATGTACACTCTATTTTCTCTCTTTCCCTAGAGATAATTTGTGCCACAATTAGGCTGTGACTCACTGTGGTAATAATTGACAACTGAGTTTGATTTCCAGAACTCTGTTACTTTCAACATCTCCCATGTTACAAAACTCGTGTAGCCCAGCCAAAATGTAACTATAGTTCAAAGTCATACTTATTTTCTCCATTCCTTCTAATGTTTTTAGGTCCTGTAGGGCTGAAGTCAGAACAGGGTGTGAAAGACATATCACCTCTTTATTTTACAGTTAGAATAAAATCTCATAGATAATTCCATTGGCATGTATTCTATGTTAGGTTAGAAAGGAACAAAGGTGAAGTTCTTTTGTGTTTCATGGTCTATGAGAGAAAAAACTTACACAGAAAATTAATGACATCTATATACCAAGAAAAGAATGCTTTACATTCTTAGAAATAATTTCCATATGTTTGGAGCCCATTATTTATGTATAAATATTATGTATACACATGTTTTAGGCACATATTTTGGGTATGGGTATTTTTGTGCTCTTCAATAGATAGCTATATATAAAAAGATTGTTTTTGATGAAATATTAATGTAGTTTAAAATCTTTTAGAAATATTTAATATATAAGTGCTGTGGGCAAGCAGTTTTGCATCATTGAATCTTAGTGTCATGATTTATGAATAGAAAATACACACTACTCCTTCCACAGATGAGCCATTGAAGCAATCTGTTAACATCGAAGTACTATATAGAAATGAATTTTTTGTTCCTCCTACTCTTTAGTCCAACTACTTTAGTGTATGAACTTGGAGATAGTAATTTTTCTTTTATTAAGTTTTTCCTATTCAATGTGATAGTTTTCCTAGAGTCAGTGATCCTGGCTAGTGCATTGGTCCAGTATAGCAACTGTTCCATGTCTTACTCTCAATAAAACAAACTGCTCTTCCTTCTCTGTATTTGTTTTCATGGATTCATCCTTGATACATTTTGGATAGGACTCATCCAGATCAATCACTGAGCATGAAACATAATGGTAATTCAGAACCCAGATGGTCTGTTTCATGTGTCCACTTGCAGGAAATCACTCTGATTCTGTTCAGGGTGGACTGGATGAAGGCTTGTGGTGCTCTGTACAAAGGCCACTGGTAGATTTGCCTGCTTCCAGCAAGGCTTTTATGGATGGGTGCAGAACAGCAGAAAGCAAAATGCAGCAGTGAGCCTAGAGGAGAATGTTCTGCTTTTCAGTTGCTTTCAAGTTCTCTTAAATATGAATAGGTAGGAAACAGGCTGGCAAGATCTGAGTTTTGATATTGATCTGTAAAGCCCAGGTTCCTGTGTCCTGCAGTTAGCCTAGAACATTTGCTTCAAAAACATTTCATTCTCTTCATAAATGGTTCTGGTTAAGAAATAAGCACACAGAACAGAAAAAATGGTACAGAGGGTAACCAGAGCATGTATGATGCTTCTGCTTGACTTTGATTATCAAAGCTATATCTTCAAGTGTTAAATTTGGAGAGTTCAATTTATAAACTTTATTTTACAAAGCCATTCAAGTGGTTGGCAAGTTATGCCTTTAACGTTTTCTTTCTCCTTAAGAATATCTCTATCTCTATCTCTATCTCTATATCTATCTATCTATCTATCTATCTATCTATCTATCTATCTATCTATCTATCTATAACTAATTTTACCATCAAATAACCAGCAAACATAGTCCCTGCCTTTCTCTCTCCCATTAGAAGATAAAAGATCTCTATTTTCAAGTCATAGATTTTGGGGGGTTATTTTGACTTTTATTTATCTTGTTGTTGTGGAATTCTTCCAGGTATTTTTCTGTTTTCAGACCGTCTTGGAAAGCCAGGCTCTGGTGCTTTGATTTCCATGACAGCTTTTCTTTTAATATTTTTATTTCTTTGATTGTGTTTCACTAAGATGGGTTTGTATGTCTGCAGAAAAAAGTGATTGTCAGAAGAAAGGTTTAAATGTCCCAGAGAATAATCTATTGTATAGTGCACAATTCAAAGGGCCTTTGAAGATCAAAAGCAGCAAATAAGGGAAGCCACTGAATTTTCTTTGATTGCTCCATAAAACTGAGAGCCACACTGGGGATTAACGACCGTCACAGACACATCTGCTGTGCTATGCAACATCTTCCTTCTCATCTACACAATGCAGCTTGTCTGTATTTTAATACGTGAAGATTATTCTCATGTTCAAATACCCAGTGTCTTCCTACACCAAGGTCATGTACCTCATTTAAAGGAAAATAAAAACAAAGAGCCCTAAGTGTGATAATCCACAGAATACCTTAATGATATTTTCTCATGTTGAGATATATCTTTAGCAGCTCCATTAAATAAAGTGTCAAAATGCGATCTTGAATCAAAACGGAAATCATGGACTCTGAGATCTTCATTTCTCTTTCTTTGTTGAAAGATACTCTGCAATACTCTTAAAGATAGGCTTCCAAAATTCCCTCATCTCACTCATTATTAAGAGGAAATCTCTTGCCATGTTTATTAGTTCGCCTAGAGTGGCTATTTTATAGGCAGTGGCTCAAATAGAATAAAGTAACCACATGTCACCTATTCTTGTAGGTAGAAGTCAACTGTTGAGGTATTGACTGGGTCGGCGTTTTCTGAAGCCCATTTTCTTCTTTTGCTCTATAATTAGATATGTTTTCCCTGTCTTTACTTGGGCTTCCATAGGTTCATGTCTTAATCTTCTAGCGTGATGAAAATTTTGTTGTGTGACGCTATGACTCCTTCCTCTAAACTCAGTTTTTAAAAATGTAATTTCCACATGCTTTCCGTCTGCTGCAAAGGTAAGTTTCCCTGATGAGGATGAAAGACTACACTCACCCGTGAGTATAAGGGCAAATATTTAAAATTTTAAAAACCATAACAAATCAAAGTGCCAAGTTGTGGAGCCCCAGTCTATAAAACACTTCTGCCCCTAAGGCTCGGGAAACACCACAGAATAGAGGGCAGAAAGATTTCAAGAGCAAAAAGATTAGGGAGTTTGGTCTAAGTTCCTGTCTCCCGTTATTATCAGAAGCTACACCCACAAAACCTTGCCAACGTGAGTGCCCAAACACGAGATGAACAAAGGTGATATCAGTGGGCATTCCAAAGTGAATGGAAAAAGCTCAGGAGGCCTCAATCCCACACCAAGATCTATAGGCAACCAAGGGATGCTGGGAGTGGGAGAAATAATCTTCCCCAGTAAGAACGCAGTAACTGGTTATATACTACGAAATGGTCAGTTATGGAAACATACACAGAAGTAAAAACTATTAAGAGAGAGAAAAAGGGGGTATGTGGAAGAGTTCAAAGCTAGGAAATGAAAGGAAGAAGTGTAATTATATCATAATCTCAAAAAATTAAAAGAGTAAGAAAAATAGCTTTTTCTAAATCAAGAAGCTCAAAATGTAGTTCCATTTTCAAGTGCAGTGAGTTAGGGTTTTAGTAAGAAATTTTACGATAACCAATTTTAACTCAAACTACCACATGTGATGTTATCCACAGATATGATCATTCTTCCAAACATTAATAATAATATTTTAGATGACAAATTTCAAATGGTGTGTAGCCTTCTCATTACATCTAAGCAATCCCTACAAAAGAAAAATTCCTACCCATGTCACCACTCAAATCCCCAATAGCTTAGACCACGTACACGTCTTTCTATTTTAGCCACCTAGAGTGATTTGTTTTGTACTATCATCTGTACTGTAGAATCCACACAAATTGTAAGTTACCTAAAACAATCTACCTAGATCTCATGTGATCCTCCTATCCATGCAACAGTATTCATTCCTGGCCTACACATGCATATATGTTTTAGAATCATTTGTTTGGTGAGTTTTTCTGGAGAATGGTCAGCTTGTTAGATTATATAAACAATCTATATAATCTAAATATATTCTATATAATCTATATATATAATCTATATTTTTTTCTTATATTTTGACTAATTTATTTTCTTTCACAGGAATCTTTTATTTCTACATTCTCGATCTTCTGTCATTTTCTTCGTTATTTATTTTCAGAACTATCTTTTTTCTCTTCCTTTAAAAAAATCACATTAAAAATTTAAATTATGTCTACATGTATGTGTATTGGTATGTGCACTTGGGTACACGAGTCCCTGATGCCCAGGGAAATCAGGTCTCCCCAGAGCTGGAGTTAAGATGGCTGGGAGTCACCTGATGTAGGTACTGAGACTCAAACTCAAATCTTCTATAAGTGTGGTGCATGCTCTTAACTATTGTTCCAGCGATCCTTAATTACTTAAAATTACTTAAAAATCAAGATGAACACTTCACGATCCTCTTCTTATATCCATCCATACAACAGTATTTATTTCCAGTCTACATATGCATACATGTTTTAGGATAGTTTGTGTGGTGAGTTTAAAATATCGATGGTTAAATTTGAAATTTGTGGGACATCTGGCTCTGCTTCTAGTATTTTTTTCTACTATCAAATTTCCTGGCTCTTTTAATGGCTTATATTTAATAATATACAGGGACTATGAGTGCTACATGCTAGATTTTTAACCCCCCTCTGTTCTTTAATACTGTGGATTGAAATTAGGCATAGGACCTTGAGCAGATTAGTTGAAATTATACATCTGCCACTAGGCCCGTGTAAACTGTGTTGTCTTTAAATAGTTTTTTTCTTTTTTCTTTCTTTTTTATCTTATTGGAAATACATGTATTACTGGGTCACTGGATCTAACTCATCTTGTCGAAGTTCTTAGTTCTTCAAGTTTGTTTAGATTGGTCCAGAGATCATTTTGTGATGCTGTTGCTGTTGTTGGTGTCATCCTCTTCCATCGCTGGTTCGAGCAACTGTGTGTGTGGCAGAATTTGTTTTTCAGTAAGATTTGTTGCTAATCCTGTAACATATTTTTGCCCCATGTCATCTTGGAGATCTCAACTCGCTATCTTCTCTGTTCTCAAAGTCATCTCCCATAACTCTGCAACTTTCAGAAACTCCACTAATACCACAATCTGTCTGTCTGTCTACCACCTGTCTGTCTACCCGTCTGTCTGTCTGTCTGTATATGTACAGGTGTATTTATATGTATATTCTCTCTGTGTTTGGACATATACATGTTTGTATCCAGACAGGTATTCTTGCTCTTGTTAAAATTTAGATCCATGTTAAGCTAAGAGCTCTACACTTCTGTACTCATTTCTACAGCTTTTTGTGTTCACAACTCTCTCCTTGCTCCTGTTCTCAAATTTCAAACTGGAGTCTTTTTTTTTAATTACAAAGAAAAACTGCTGAGCTCCACTCCCCTTCACCCTGTTTTGAGAAGCAATTTATGGGAAAGCTGGGTGATGGTGGGCGTTTTGTTACCACACTTTCATTTTTCCAAGAACACGGCCGCAATGCCTATCCAGTACCTGAAAGTAGTTTTTTTTTTTCCGTTTATGTTTTTAGAACACGTTGTAACTCGAAACAATTATGTAATACGCAACAGGATGTGTTACATGTTACATAATTATGCATGGCTAAAGGGTAAATTGAACATGCATCTCCCATTACATAATTAACATTTGATTATGTTTTACTTTATATCACAACCTATGACTTTGTTAATTTTTCCAACGCAGATTAAATAAAATTCATACCCAGGAAAACTCACCATGCCTGTGCAATTTCTTTCAAGTCTCAGGGAGTCCCTCAAGCATATCCTGACTTTAGGAAGCCAGTTCTACACCCAGTGCAGATGGTGCATTTCCATTTCTGAGGATGAGTGGGAGAGCAATAAAATGCCTCACCTTATGCTGGTAGATGTACACTTTCTATGTTTGCAACATGTTCACCTTTACTCCGAGGCGATTTTTACCAACACGTGGACCTCGTTCTTCTTGCACAAACAACTGTTTCTAGGATACTGGTAAGAAGAGTTAAAGGGCAGAGATCCAGTTGGTTGCTCCTTGCCATTGGTAAGGATGAAGATTTCCTCAGCCTCTCATTTGGGGAAGTTGTTTAGGTCTTGGAGATATTGATGGTAATCTCTGTCCTCAGAGTAGGACAGGATGCACTGCAGAGATTTCACGAAATCCTACTAAATCATATTTAAATTTATATAAACTGAAATTTATATAAACTAGAAATATATTTAGACTAGACTAGAAAATAGATAAACTACTTTTCATTTACTCAATACATCTTAAAATCATCCAAAAACTAATGCTGTAAACATGATATTGGAAAACATGGTCTAGAAAGTATTGAAAACAATCTTTATTATTTCAAAAAGAGTTGAGCAGCTCTCTTAATACCTCACATGTGCTGATCTCCAGCCAATTATCTGTCTAATATCACATTTACACTTTCCTTTCCTTACATGATCTATGGCTAATTAGATCAAATTTCTATTTTAAAAACCTTCATTAAGAAAATTCCAAGCACTTTTATTACAAAAATTAAGGCTGAACTCTATTTTTTATGATTTTGACATCTTCCTTACTCTTTCCATTAATAAGGAAGAGACAGCTGTAAATCACAGCTTCTCACCTGGCTCTCCTAGCTTGTTCACTAATGTGGTCTCTTGCATGATTTTCGTAAAAATAATTACTTTTGTATATACTCCTTCTTCTGTATGTATGGGACCCAAGGTAGAATGCTATGTGTGAACCTTTTCCGAGCTATCTAAAAAGAGAGACAAAACTGAGTTTTAATTTATTTTAGGGCTATCATGAAAGTTTTATAGTCTGAATAAGGGCTTTACCCCCTCAATATCCTTCCAAACTTAATGCATCAAAAAAGTAAAATTGGTATAGATTTGCCACATTATTAACCAATTTAAGATGATATTAAATATTTAATTATCCATTTCAATAAAGGAAAACAGATTGCTACAAAAGAGGTTCAAATTTAGGCCACTATATTTTCATTTATAAAAAGAAAATGATTTTCTCAGCCTTTGACGTGCTTGTGCATGACAATGATTAATTTTACATTTAGTGTATTTGCAATATTTGACAAGTGTGTGTATGTTGTTTCTCTCAGAGCTATTTTCGCCTGTACTTTCATAGCAGATTTAGTTTTATAACCAAGGGAAGAATATTTTATCTGGCCTTTTCACTTGCCGCACTTGTAGTAAACTAAATAATCTGATATGTTGGCAAGTTGTTCTCCATATACAATGCAAGTCGTGGTATTTAAAACTTTCAAGTAATAAATACTATTAGATATTTGACAAATTCCTAAATACTTTAAAAGATTTATTTTTTATGTATACATTTTTCAGCCTGCATATATGCCTAGTGGCCAGAAGAGGGCACCAGATCTCTTTATATAGATGGCTACTGGTGCTGGGTATTGAACTCAGGACCTCTGGAAGAGCAGCCAAGGCTCTTAACCTCTCATCCATCTTTCCAGCCCTATTGAAAATACTTGAATATTCAACATTTTAACTTATAAAATTAATTTCCAATTAAGTGTATTTCATTCTTCTCTTATTAGCTGTCAGCGCCATAAAACTACAAATTCTGTAATCCTAGATTTACAGCACAATGCAGGGTACCCTGGAGTGGCTCGATCTGTGTATCGACAAATGAAAAGAGTACTTTTATGGGTCAGTAGATGACTTTCTGGGTAAAGGTTTCAGCTGTCAATCTTGATGACCTGAGTTCAGGTTCTGAAATCTATGTAGTGAATGGAGAGATGATTCCAGTAAATTGTCCTTTGGTCTCCACTTGCACTCCATTTCCCTCACACTAAATAACAATGTCATAAAAATTTAAAGACTACTTCTTTGTGGGGGTGGGGACACTAGCAGCATTATATGTGTGTCATATTGCTGAGCATAGGAGAAATTTATGACTGAGACATTAAACTTAGATTTTCAAAACTGGCACCCCAGTCCACACCCGAGGACTATGTTGAAGAGGAAGTGGAAATATTCAGTCAAATTTAAGTATAGAAATTGCAAACATACTTCAAGAAGATGGTGTTGCTACAGACACATTTCTCTAGCTTTTCTCATTCTGGACAAATATAAACCCACCTTTAAAATGTATTTTTGTTTTTATTTTATGCGTATCTGTGTGGTTCTGAGTGCTTGTCTGGGCAATGCATGTCAGCGATTTCTGCATAGGCCAGAGGATGGCGAGAGATCCTTGAGAACTGGAGTTACAGATGATGAACAGTTGCTGTGTTGATGTTGGCAACTGAAATGCAGTCAGCTAAATGATTGTCACTACTGAGCTATCTGTCCAGCCCTAAGTCCCTTCTTCTTGACTAACTTTGAGATTTTCAGTACCACAGCTTTTCTTTATTCCACAGTGACAATATCTTTTATTGATAAGTCTCTTTCCGTGATAAATGCATTAATCTGAAGTATGCAGATGAGAGACTCTTTTATTAGTTTGTCTCAGATGAGATGGTTAATTTTTAAATATATCAAGTTCCTCTTTTGGTAAGTGAATTATCCAATAACAACTGCACATAAAAATTATGGTATGAGTCTTATGTACAATATTCAGTAAAACAGAAAGGTTTTGGAAAACTTAAGATGCCATCATTAACATTTCTGCAACTGATAGTGGAGAACTTTAGTGCTGTGAAGTAGTTTGTCTACATAGTAGCAGAACGTGATAGCTTATTATGCTACTAACTAACTGAAAGGAACAGCACATTGGATACAAACTGGTTTGGTGAAAATGAGGCCATTGGCTCACATGCTCTTCAGTAAGTAGAGTAGTAACAACCCAGGTAACATGCTGGATTTTCATTGATAATAAGTATGAATAAATAGGGGATTCTGTCTTTAGAAAAAATCAGCGAACTTTCTTTTCCTTTTTGGCATTCAAGCACAGATTTTTCCTTCTGTGGCACAAGATTCTGTACTTATCATAAAAAACACAGGATTTGGTGAAATTCAGCAGAAAAGTTGGCAAGACTTTGACTATTATCCAGTGACACAACACTTTTTGAAACATCAAATAGAGATCTAAGGGCAGGAAAACAGCAATAGAGAGTTCACTTGAAAATAGATAAATAAAACCGTGAAATAAACAGTCACCAAAAGGTTAGAACCAAGAATATTAATTGAAAGACACGCTGAGTAAAACGCCACTTAGACTGACTGAGGATATGAGTGGAAAAAAACAGGGAGACAAGAATTTGCTTGAGACTTAAATCATGGCTTTAAAAACTAAGAAAATGAAAGAAGTTTTAAGAAATGTTTGGGTAGCTGAACCTTAACCGAAGGGGAGAACCTGTACTGACTCTACAATTGCCTGAGCAAATTTCTCAGCCTGAAAATTCTGAGAGCTTAACAATGCACTACTCATGAACAAATGGAACAAATAGAGGAATGAATGCCTAGTCTTTATGTGTAGAGGAGATATTAAATAACTGTTTGATTGATGATGCCATGAGATTATAAAGTAGTTCAAAGTGTTAGAATGAATCTCTGTTCTTATTCCACTGTCCAGTTTCTTCTTTACCACTTGTGTGACTTAGAAAAAAAAATCAGACATACGAATCTCAAGTATAAGAAGTGCCAGATTATGAACTAGCAATAAATTTCAAACATATGTTATCCCATAAAGGTACTAAACATAGTGGTGACATTTGGGAGGGTATAAGGCAATAGGTTCAATGAACTAAATGTCTGAATCTACTGAATGGTAGATGCTAAATAACAAGTAAAACTGAATTCATCAAGAAAAAAATGTGCCAAATAATAAATTTATTCACTCAATAAATAAAGACTATCATGCACCTAGCGTTATTGCTATCACCAATACAGTACTGAGTGAAACAAATTCTTTCCTACTTCAGAGTCTAATAAACAGCAATGTATGAAATGAATAATTTTTCCAAGGAAAATATAATTTAAACTATTATAAGTATTGTGTCAGACTGTTATTTCTTTGAGGTAATAACTTTGTTGGCTAGAGAAACTTTCATGAAAAGATTTTTGAACCAAATCTGTAATCCTCACAGATAAAACATGGTAAGGGAAGAAAGTGTTGGGTAGTGGTTAAAGGGTGGTGCCTTTAAGAGAGCCTCAAAAGGACACAGCCTTGAAAAATCATGTTAGGAAAGTCATTGTTAGTGAGGAACACGACTCCTTCAAAGTGTTTTGCTTTTTAAAAAATTGGATATTTTATTTATTGACATTTCAAATGTTATCCCGTTTCCCCGTTTCCCCTCTGCAAACCCTCTATCCAATCCCCACCTCACTGCTTCTATGAAGGTGCTCCCCCACCTCCACCCCCACCCCTGCCACTCCCGGCTCCCAGTCCAGGCATTACCCTACATTGGGGCATCCAAACTTCAGAAGACGAAAGGCCTGTCCTCCCACTGATGCCAGATAAGGCCGTCCTCTTCTACATATGCAGCTGGAGCCATGGGTCCCTCCATGTGTATTCTTTGGTTGGTGTTTAGTCCCTGAAAGCTCTGGGGAGTCAGGTTGATTGATATTGTTGTTCTTTCTATGGGGTTGCAAACCTCTTCAGCTCCTTCAGTCCTTTTCCTAACTCTTCAACTGGGGTCCCCATGCTCAGTCCAGTAGTGACTGTGAGCGTCCACATCTGTATTTGTCTTTCTCTGGAAGAGCCTCTGAGGGGACAGCTATATCAGGCTCCTGTCAGCAAGCACTTCTTGGATCAGCTACAGGATCTGTGTTGAGTCTGTATATGGGCTGGATCCCTAGGTGTGGCAGTTTCTGGATGGCCTTTCCTTCAGTCTGTGCTCTACACTTTGTCACAGTATTTCCTTTAGATAGGAGCCATTCTGGGTTAAAAATTTGGAGATGAGGGGGTAGCCCCATTCCTCAACTGGGGGTCTAACCTCTGAATATGGCCTCTACAGGTTTTCCTTCCCCTTTGTTGGGTATTTCAGCTAATGTTATCCTTGTTGGGTCCTTGGAGCCTCTCGCTTTCCTGGTATTTTGCTTTAACAGAGGGCTCTCTGTCCTCCCCCACAAATTGTCTTTACTAAGGCTTCAGAGAGAGCGGTGTTAGTAAATTATTTGCTGTACAATCAGGAGAACTTTAGTTTGGCTCTGTCCTCACATTAAAATAGGTCAGGCGTAGTGATGCACACTTGTAATATCAGTGTTGGGGAGGTAAATTCAGACCCCTGGGGCTTACCGACTCACCAGTAGAGCCTCCTTGATGAGCTCTAAGACAGACAGACAGAAAGTCAGTCACACAGATGGACAGACAGACAGATGTGAATGGTAGGAATGTTTTCACATGCATGTGTAGACATATATACATGCCATGTATATGTGTACGTACAGACAGACAAACACAACATTTTATTGCTATGAAAATTTATCTATAAAAGTATCATAAGAGTGAATCATTTGTGGGTTTTGATTTTTATATATTTAAATTTGGAAGCTTGGTGTGGTGACACACATCTATGATTCCAACATGTGGGAGGCAGAGTCAGAAAAATCACTGCCAAGTTTAGATCAGGGCAGCCTACATAGCAAGTTCAAAGCTAGCCATGTGTATCTTGTTTCAGAGAAACCAAGTAAATGAATGAATGAATGAATGGATAAAACAAATAAGTAATCTTAGTAAAATCACCTTCATCTTCCATGTTGATCATTAGTACAATTTTACAATTTACATGTCTGTTGTATAAATGCATGTGCATACTATATTTTTAAAAGTTTGAGTACTAAAACAGTCATCTGAACCTAGAAAATACTTTTAACATAACAATATAGTTTGAGAACTTTTCTTATTATTTAGTCACTACTCGTCTGTTTCCTGAAAGTAGGATGCTCATCTACATAGCAAGTATTCATATATATTGTGTGGATGCATATGTACTCTGCATAATACCTTACGCACAGATATATTCATGCAATGATGGAAATTGTCAGCACCACTGTGCATCTAAATAGTATTCCAAATTTTATTACCTGAAGAATGTAGTCAAATACATTTTTGCATGCATATGAAATGTTTTTACCTATGAGAAAATTTCTTTAGAGAAACTTTTGCTCTAATTATGATTTTTTTTTACTTTTAAATTGTTACAAAACATTTTATTATAATTATAAGCAGACCCCAACCCTTACCACTTGCTTCTAGCTGAAATACCTAAGGAGAATACTTTTTGAAAACTTGACAAGATATGATTATTTTTAAAATTCATTTAAAAATTATAACTAATGTATTATGAATGTATATCATTTTAAATTGCTTATGTTAATCTTCCTATTTGACATCCTTGTTTGCCTGAGTTCCTCTCTCAGTGAGCCTTTCTCCCTTCTCAATAGTCTGCCCTTTGTTCAAGGAAGACATGATTACCTGTTAAATTTTGTCAGCAGGTTCTTCAAATTCAAGGCATCATCTGTACGAAGTTGATGATTTTTTTTTTTGGGTAGCATTGATTGCTATTTGATTTATTGATACTGAAGTGTCAGGTTTTATGACATTCTCAATCTGCTTAGGATAAGGCACACACATATCTATCAATTACAATGGCAAACAAATATAAAATAGATTCGTGTTGGAGTCAAGCAGTTGAGCTTCTTAATGTAAATGGCTTCATTTTTCCTTGCCCTGAAAATAATTCCAGAGAGTTCAGCCAGCACTGTGTATGTGTTTTCCTGTGTGTGTGTGTGTGTGTGTGTGTGTGTGTGTGTGTGTGTGTGCGTGCACATGTGTACAAGTCCAGCCTGCCTTTGGAAGCGCTTGCTTAGTCCACAGATGTGAAAATTTCTTGGTGAAGACTGAGTTGTGTGATTTTACTTGTTAATTGTTTAAGATGTTATAGTTTCAGGCTCTTGAGATTCAGGCATTGTCTCAGGACTTCTATTGTGATAAAAATACCATGAATGAATGCAACTTGGGGAGAAAAAGAGTAAAAGATTTCATCTTATACTTCCAGGAAACAGACCAACCCCAAGGAAACAGGGCGGGAACTCAAGCTGGACAGGGCTTTGGAGGAAGGAACCGAATCAGAGGCTACAGAGGAATGCTATTTACTCGATTGCTCCCCATGGCCTACACTGAATGTTTTCATATAGCACTGAGGACAATAGCCCAGGCCTGGTACCTCCCTCAGTGAGCTCCCACATCAGTCATCAGAAAATGCATTACTAACTTTTCTACAGGCAAATCTTTTGGGGGCATTTTTTTTAAAAACCAAGAGTCCTTTCAAAAGACTGGCTTATGTCAAGTTGACATATATCCAACCAACACAATGATTCATTACTTAGTATAATAGAAGAAAAATAACTCATGTTTTGGAGATTTAATATGTTTTAATTAAATTTCATGCCTAATAATGAAACAAGTACTTTAATAACACTTGTTATGTGCTTTGCGTGCATAAACCTACTATATCAACTAAGTAAATGGCTTACTTTCAGTAAACTGTGAAATTAAATGAAATTGAAAAAATAATTACAATGTATTTTTTTCTACAGAAACATAATTTAACAGGTTTCACACAGCATTATTTTACCTTATGAACTGATTAAATCCAATCTCTGAAAGGCTTCTCTTTTGTAGATTAATCAGAAAGAAAATATTTTCATTACACAGTATTTCAAAGCCTGGAAGAATTCCCGGCTGTGTTCTTCAGATTAATTTGAATTTTGTCATTGACATATGTTGACCTTTTTAAAGGTCATTCCTGTAAGAAACAGGTGGAAAGGCTGCTAACTTCAACAAAGCTCTCCTTTTGCATATCAATACTTTTCATGTCTAGGAACCTTGTAAATTTCTTTACCTGGCAGAGGCAAGGGGTTAAATTCAGTCTCAGATCTTAGTACTTACCTACTTTACAGAAATCTGCAGGTTTCTCTTAGAATTAGAACTTTGTAAGGCTTTCCATATAACATATATGAATGTCTCTTATGATTGAAATATACCTCAGGCCCTAAGAAAATCTTAGAGTTGACACAAGTTCGTGAGAGAGTCACTTTTTTTAGGGCAGTATGTGGACATGAGAGAGAATGGGTGAGTATTTTAAATATATGTCATATATTTGCAATCACTGGGCAGTTGGCTTGTTGTGCTTAGGAAATGGAATAGAATGTGGGGTGATCTAGCATGAAACCAGTGCACAATGTTTAATAAATGCTTTTCCTTCAGTGTTATTAGATAGCAAAAGACAATGATTGCTCTTTGGATCTCCTGCAAGGATAAAATAAACCCAAACTAACTTTCTTTCTTCCTTCCTTTCTTTCTCCCTTTCTTTCTCTCTCTCTTTCTTTCTTTCTTTCTTTCTTTCTTTCTTTCTTTCTTTCTTTCTTTCTTTCTTTCTCTCTCTCTCTCTCTCTCTCTCTCTCTCTTTCTTTCTTCCTTTCATTCATTCATTCATTTTAACCTCTTCCTTTTATTTTTTATTTTTATTTATTTTTTATTGGCTATTTATTTATATTTCTTTTTTTCTATGCTTTGAATTTTTTCTAAGTCTTTTATTTTTATTTTTTTCCATCTTTATTAAACTGAGTATTTCTTATTTACATTTCGAATGTTATTCCCTTTCCCGGTTTCCAGGCCAACATCCCCCTAACCTGTTCCCTTCCCCTTCTCTATGGGTGTTCCCCTCTCCATCCTCCCCCCATTACCACCCTCCCCCCAACAATCACGTTCACTGGGGGTCCAGCCTTGGCAGGACCAAGGGCTTCCCCTTCCACTGGTGCCCTTACTAGGATATTCATTGCTACCTATGAGGTTGGAGCCCAGGGTCAGTCCATGTATAGTCTTTGGGTAGTGGCTTAGTCCCTGGAAGCTCTGGTTGCTTGGCATTGTTGTTCATATGAGGTCTCAGCTCAGTCCTTTCTCTAATTTCTCCAACGTGGGTCCCATTCTCAGTTCAGTGGTTTGCTGCTGGCATTCGCCTATGTATTTACCATATTCTGGATATGTCTCTCAGGAGAGATCTACATCTGGTTCCTGTCAGCCTGAACTTCTTTGCTTCATCCATCCATTTTCAATTCCTTCACCTGTTTGATTGTGTTTTCCTGGAATTCTTTCACGGATTTTTGTGTTTCCTCTCTATGGGCTTCTACTTGTTTATTTGTGTTTTCCTGCATTTCTCTAAAGTAGTTCTTTATGTCTTTCTTAAAGTCCTCCATCACTATGATCAAATATGATTTTATATCTAGATATTGCTTTTCTGGGTGTGTGGATATTCAGTGTTTGCTTTGGTGGGAGAATTCGGCTCCGATGATGCCATGTAGTCTTGGTTTCCGTTGCTTGGGTTCCTGCGCTTGCCTCTTGCCATCAGGTCGTCTCTGGTGTTACCTTGTTTTGCTATTTCTGACAGTGGCTTGACTGTCTTATAGGCCTGTGGGTCAGGAGTGCTGTGGACCTGTTTTCCTGATTTCTTTCAGCCAGTTATGGGAACAGAGTGTTCTGCTTTCAGGCGTGTAGTCGTTCCTGCCCACTGGCTTTCAGCTGTTCCTGTGGGCAGGAACCTGGAAGGGTCTGCTCCTACTTCTCCTGGGTCCCTGTGTGCAGGGGGCCCAGATCGTGCTAGGCATTTACCTCTAGGGTCAGAAACGTAGGCAGAGAGTAGTCTCCTCTGTTTTCCCAGGTGTGCCTGCCCCTCTGAATGTCTAGCTCTCCCTCCCATGGGATTTGGGTGCAGGGAGCTGTTTGACTTGGTCCATTCAGATCTGGGCGCAGTCTGGACTGCAAGGCTCCTGCAGCTTGACTGCCCTCATCTTTCTGTGCCCAGAGGCCCTATACAGTTTCCTCTTGGGCCAGGGATGTGGGCAAAGGTGGGCAGAAGTGGCAGTCTCTCCTGCCCTGCAGTCTCAGGATTGCCCACATGTCTTGGTGACCAGTTCTCTCTCCCATGGGGTTTGGGAGCAGGGAGCTGTGGGCAGGGATCAGTGAGGTCCGGGCGCTAGCTAGAAACCGTAAGTGTCCGAATCTGGAGGGATTTTGCCTTTGTGTGTCCTGAGTCCACCAGGCAGGTCACTTGGAGCAGAAAAGTTGGTCTTACCTCTGGTCTAAGGCCTGAAGTCACTCCTTTCGGATTGGTTTCAGCTCTCCGTGAGGGCAGCAACCAGAAGGGCCTGCCCCTACTTCTGGGTCCCTGTGTACAGGGGGCTATTTATTTACATTTCAAATGTTATTCCCTTTCCCGGTTTCTTGTCCATAAGTCCCCTATTCCGTCCCACTCCCCTTCTTCCATAAGGGTGTTCCCTCTATATTCATAGTCCCCTTATCGCCCCCCCAGCCCCAACAATCCTCTCCACTGGGG
Organism: Rattus rattus; assembly: GCF_011064425.1. Taxonomy (NCBI): domain Eukaryota; kingdom Metazoa; phylum Chordata; class Mammalia; order Rodentia; family Muridae; genus Rattus; species Rattus rattus. The sequence goes on along the minus strand of NC_046157.1, from coordinate 94,862,240 downwards.
GGTCCAACCTTGGCAGAGCCATGGGCTTCTCCTTCCATTGGTGTCCAGCAAGGTCATCCTCTGCTCCATATGCAGTTGGAGCCATGGGTCAGTCCATATATGGTCTTTAGTTTAGGCCCTAGAAGCTCTGGTTGGTTGGCATTGTTGTTCTTCTGGGGTTGCAAGCCCCTTCAGCTCTTTCAATCCTTTCTCTAATTCCTCCAACAGGGGTCTCATTCTCAGTTCAGTGGTTTGCTACTAGCATTTGCCTCTGTATTTGACATGTTCTGGTTGTGTTTCTGAGGAGAAATCTATATCCGGTTTCTGTCAGTATGCCCTTCTTAGCTTCATCAATCTTATCTAGTTTTGGTGGAGATATATATGCTACATGTGAGGCAGGCTCTGAATGGCTGTTTCTTCGGTCTTTGCTCTAAACTTTCCCTCCATATTCCCTACTATGGATATTTTTGTTCCCCCTGTTAAGAAAGAGTGAAGTATCCACATTTTGGTCATCCTTCTTGAGCTTCATGTGGTCCATGGATTGCATCTTGGGTAATTCGAGTTTTTGGGCTAATAACTACTTATCCGTCAGTGTGATTTTCTGTGATTGGGTTACCTCACGCAGGATGATATTTTCTAGTTCATTCCATTTGCCTATAAATTTTATGAAGTCATTGTTTTTGGTAGCTGAGTAGTACTCCATTGTGTAGCTATAACACTTTTTTGTATCCATTCCTCTGTTGAAGGACATGTGGGTTCTTTCCACCTTCTGGCTATTATAAACAACGCTGCTATGAACATAGTGGACTATGTTCTATGTTTTTTTATGATCTAACGTCATTCTATGTTGAAGCATCTTTTGGGTCTATGGCCAGGAGAGATATAGTGGGGTCCTCAGGTCCAATGTCCAAGTTTCTGAGGAACCTCCAGACTGATTTCCAGAGTGATTGTACCAGTTTCCAATCCCACCAACAATGGAGGAGTGTTTCTTTTTCTCCACATCCTCGCCAGCATCTGCTGTCACCTGAGTTTTTGATCATAGCCATTCTGACTGGTATGAAGTAGAATCTCAGGGTTATTTTGATTTGCATTTCCCTGATGACTAAGGATGTTGAACATTTCTTTAGGTTCTTCTCAGCCATTCGATATTCCTCAGCTGAGAATTCTTCGTTTAGCTCTGTACCCCGTTTTTAATAGGGTTATTTGGCTCTCTGGAGTCTACCTTCTTGAGTTCTTTGTATATTTTGGATATTAACCCTCTATCAGATGTAGGATTGGTAAAGATCTTTTCCCAATCTGTTGGTTGCAGTTTTATTGTAATAACAGTGTCCTTTACCTTGCAGAAGCTTTGCAGTTTTATGAGTTCCCATTTGTCACTTCTTGATCTTAGAGTATAAACCATTGGTGTTTGGTTCAGGAAAATTTCCCCAGTACCCACGTGTTCGACACTTCCCCACTTTTTTTCTATTAGTTTGAGTGTATCTGGTTTGATGTGGAGGTCTTTGCTCCACTTGGACTTAAGGTTTGTACAGCGAGATAAGAATGGATCAATTTGCATTCTTCTACATGCTGAACTCCAGTTGAACCAGCACCATTTGTTGAAAATGCTATCTTTTTTTCATTGGATGGTTTTAGTTCCTTTGTCAAAGATCAAGTGACCATAGGTGTGTGCGTTCATTTCTGGGTCTTCAATTCTGTTCCCCTGATCTTTCTGCCTGTCTCTGTACCAATACCATACCGTTTTTTTCTTCTTTTTTTATCACCATTGCTCTATAATACTGTTTGAGGTCAGCATGGCAATTCCCCCAGAAGTTCTTTTATTGTTGAGTATAGTTTTCGCTATCCTGGGTTTTTTTTATTCCAAATGAATTTGCAAATTGCTCTCTCTATCTCTATGAAGAATTGAGTTGGAATTTTGACGGGGATTCCATTGAATTTGCCACCCTTACTTTCTAAATAATTTTAACTCAGCTCCTGATCTGTTCATAGTCATGCGATTATGTTCATGATGAACTTGTGTTTAACTAATTGTCATACTCATATAGCTCAACATGTAGACAGGTAGTGCTGAATGCAAATGGGAATGATAGATAAGGGATTAGATATGAGCAGTTACACTATGTAGACAAATAAAAGCAAGGAATTCTGTGCAAGAACTAGTCCTGTGTTATGTCTCCCTCCACTATCTCTCTAGAAAATTAATTATCAGTTTTTACATGTATGTTCATAATCTGTCAACAGACTTGGTCTTATAGTGAAATAAATCCTACAAATGTCTAATACTTTGTGTTTTACCTAGGTAATTTATTTATCGTGGGAAAATACGAAAAGAGACAAATACATCTTTGTTCTAAATCAGGAACTTAAATGTTTAGCAAATTTCCCAAGATACTGCCGTAGTTAGAATTTCAGTTACTGTTATAAACATCTGAGAGAACAGCTAAAAATAGAGAAATATTTATTTTGGCAACTAGTTTTAGAGATTTTGTCCACACCTACTAGATCCTATTATTAGGGACCTGTTTAAGGCTGAAAGAACATCTTGGTTTGTAAGTACAGTAGAGTTACTCACTCCATGGAGAACAGAAGGAGGAACAATGCATTTTATATATATATATATATATATATATATATATATATATATATATATATATATATGACACACACCTAGAAAATTAATTCTTCCAATCAGTACCTACTTTCCAGTTTCTACAATGTTCTGCTGGTAATTAAATTCTGAACCTCTCAATGGATTTAACAATTGTTTAGGGGTTAGTCCTTACGATTCTATAACTTCCAGATAGCTGAGAATTGCTATCTTGAAAAACAGGTCTTAAGTAATTATGCCTTAGTGGAGCACTTTATGTCTAAACCAGAATTGCTATACAAAGAATACATCTATAAAATCTATAGATATCTACGTGAGACATAGACATTAAGGGCGAAGAGTATGTGATGAGATGTATATTATGAGACATGGGTGATGGCCAGGATGCCTTGGTGAGGGTTAGACACTATGGGTCCGGTGTGTGTGTGAAGAGAATTGTGTTCTAAATAAATGCTCTGTGGAATGCCTGTTCCCTGGGAGAAATGTCCCAGGCACCCCTTCACAAGCCCATGCTTGTTTCTTAGTCACTGTGTTCATAACCTCTTCTTCCTCTTGAAATTCCTGCCATAGTGGGTGGGTCTCTCTATGAGAGTTCTGTCACCAGGGGAGTACATGTATCTCGCTGCTAATAAATGCAAGCATGGTTTATTCTTCTCATTTTAGAAATATTTGAATAATTCCTAATACAGAAATCATTGTAGGACTAGCTGAGACTTCTCTTTAATTTATAGGTTTTTTCCTTTACAGTTATCGAAAATAGATTTTTGGCTGAAAATAATTTAAATACTAAAGACCATATTATTTACAATCAGTATTTCACAGTGAACTAATGAAGTAAGCACATCTGATGACTCGGTTTATCATGGTTATATGGGACTCAACCTTGAGAGAGTCAACCTTGAGAATGGTTGATCTTGTAGTTCAAAAAGGATGTGCTTACCTATGAGTATATTTTTAACATTGAGATTTCACATAGGCATATAAGCAGAATAGGTAAATGTGAGAAATGCAATAGGAAATATTTGTTTCATTTGACTAATAAAGCATGCACCCAACTGTTTGGAAAGTTGAGCCACATACCCTTTAGCTGTTATTGTCAAACAACCAAGTTCTCAGAACATCTTGGGAGCATTTAGATCATTAACATTAGGACAGAATATTTCAGTACTTTTGAGGTCTAGATTGTTGTCATATATAATTGAAAATAGATTTACAGTACATGAAATATAAAGAAGACATTGAACTATATTTCAAAAAACCAAAAACATAAAGAGAAAGGAAGAATCAAGAAGTAGTAGACAAGTCTTAGTAACACTAAATACTTTAAAATTTTACCCCTCAAGAGAATACAGCTTAAGTCTCATTGACTTGAACTATGTTATGTAGCTATCACTGCTGTTGCATGGTAGACTGAATTAAAAAAAAAGATTTGTTTATTTTTAAATACGTGCATGTGTGGATATCTGTGGGAATGTGCACCCGTGGGTGCAGTTTCCTGTGGAGTCCAGAATAGGATGTGGGTTGCTGTGGACGTGTAAATGCAGGTAGAACTGAGTCATAGTTGATAGGAACTGGATTTCAGTCTTTGTATATATGTATTCTTTACCATGAAGCCATCTCTCCATCTCCCGATTTTACTTTTTTTGATGTTATCCTGCACGTATAGACGGAAACTATGAAAGAAAATGAAAGAGAGGATGGAGGTTCACTCAACATTGGTGAATTTAGTGGCATAGGTGTTAACATTTTGTCTGGGCTCCACCCTACTGTTAGCTGACAACAGTCAGGTGTGCCTGACCCAGTATAAAAGGGGGTGCTTGCCCTCTCCTCTGTCTCTTGCGTTCTTGTTCTTGCTCTGTTCTTTCATCCTTTCCCTCTCTTCCCATTCCTCTCCCCCTTCTCTGTCCATGTGCTCATGGCCAACTTCTACTCCTCTATTCTCTTTCTCCACCTTTCTCTGTCTCTACTACCTTCTAAGTTCTCCTCCCCAGGCCCTGAATAAACTCTGTCCTATACAGTACCACCTGGTGGCTGGGACCTCAGGGGGAAGGGATGCCTCAGCATGGGCCTGGGGAGGCACACCCTTTCCCCACACCTGACTGAAAATCTAACAAACATGTTCTCTCTCCTTATCTTTTTACAAACACAGAAACGTCTCCATTTTAAAGAAAATCACTGCTATTTTGCTGTTCTTATTCAAACTATGATTATTACTGTGGAACTTATGAGAATTTACACCATTGTCTTATTAGACATTAAAATATAATTTTTATGTTTTCCTAAACCAAGTCTTTGTATACAAAGTATAATTCTAGTGTGCAAAATTAATTCTTGGGTTATCTATTTTTTGAACAGCCACCTGCAGTAGAATATTGTCAAACTTTTGATTAACAGTAATGCTAAGTCAGAGCATCAAGAAAATGAATACAATATGTATGATTTCTAATTGACCTTGCAAACTCACCTTTCAGAATAATGTCATATAAATAAAATTGTTCTTTTTTTTTTTTTTTATTAACTTGAGTATTTCTTATGTACATTTTGAGTGTTATTCCCTTTCCAGTTACCGGGCAAACATCCCTTCCCTCCCCCCCCTTCCTCATGGGTGTTCCCTCCCCACCTCCCCATTGCCGCCCTCCCCCGACAGTCTAGTTCACTGGGGGTTCAGTCTTAGCAGGACCCAGGGCTTCCCCTTCCACTGGTGCTCTTACTAGGATATTCATTGCTACCCACGAGGTCAGAGTCCAGGGTCAGTCCATGTATAGTCTTTAGGTAGTGGCTTAGTCCCTGGAAGCTCTGGTTGCTTGGCATTGTTGTACATATGGGGTCTCAAGCCCCTTCAAGCTCTTCCAGTTCATTCTCTGATTCCTTCAACGGGGTCCTGTTCTCAGTTCAGTGGTTTGCTGCTGGCATTCGCCTCTGTATGCGCTGTATTCTGGCTGTGTCTCTCAGGAACGATCTACATCCGGCTCCTGTCGGTCTGCACTTCTTTGCTTCATCCATCTTGTCTAATTGGGTGGCTCTATATGTATGGGCCACATGTGGGCCAGGCTCTGAATGGGTGTTCCTTCAGTCTCTGTTTTAATCTTTGCCTCTCTCTTCCCTGCCAAGGGTATTCTTGTTCCCCTTTTAAAGAAGGAGTGAAGCCTTCACATTTTGATCATCCGTCTTGAGTTTCATTTGTTCTAGGCATCTAGGGTAATTCAAGCATTTGGGATAATAGCCACTTATCAGTGAGTGCATACCATGTATGTCTTTCTGTGATTGGGTTAGCTCACTCAGGATGATATTTTCCAGGTCCAACCATTTGCCTCACGAATTTCATAAAGTCGTTGTTTTTGATAGCTGAGTAATATTCCATTGTGTAGATGTACCACATTTTCTGTATCCATTCCTCTGTTGAAGGGCATCTGGGTTCTTTCCAGCTTCTGGCTATTATAAATAAGGCTGCGATGAACATAGTGGAGCACGTGTCTTTTTTATATGTTGGGGCATCTTTTGGGTATATGCCCAAGAGAGGTATAGCTGGATCCTCAGGCAGTTCAATGTCCAATTTTCTGAGAAACCTCCAGACTGATTTCCAGAATGGTTGTACCAGTCTGCAACCCCACCAACAATGGAGGAGTGTTCTCTTTCTCCGATCCTCGCCAGCATTTGCTGTCACCTGAGTTTTTGATCTTAGCCATTCTCACTGGTGTGAGGTGAAATCTCAGGGTTGTTTTGATTTGCATTTCCTGATGACTAAAGATGTTGAACATTTCTTTAGGTGTTTCTCAGCCATTCGGCATTCCTCAGCTGTGAATTCTTTGTTTAGCTCTGAACCCCATTTTTTAATAGGGTTATTTGTCTCCCTCTTGGTCTAACTTTTTGAGTTCTTTGTATATTTTGGATATAAGGCCTCTATCTGTTGTAGGATTGGTAAAGATCTTTTCCCAATCTGTTGGTTGCCGTTTTGTCCTGACCACAGTGTCCTTTGCCTTACAGAAGCTTTGTAGTTTTATGAGATCCCATTTGTCGATTCTTGATCTTAGAGCATAAGCCATTGGTGTTTTGTTCAGGAAATTTTTTCCAGTGCCCATGTGTTCCAGATGCTTCCCTAGTTTTTTCTTCTATTAGTTTGAGTGTGTCTGGTTTGATGTGGAGGTCCTTGATCCACTTGGACTTAAGCTTTGTACAGGGTGATAAGCATGGATCGATCTGCATTCTTCTACATGTTGACCTCCAGTTGAACCAGCACCATTTGCTGAAAATGCTATCTTTTTCCATTGGATGGTTTGGGCTCCTTTGTCAAAAATCAAGTGACCATAGGTGTGTGGGTTCATTTCTGGGTCTTCAATTCTATTCCATTGGTCTATCTGTCTGTCTCTGTACCAATACCATGCAGTTTTTATCACTATTGCTCTGTAATACTGCTTGAGTTCAGGGATAGCGATTCCCCCTGAAGTCCTTTTATTGTTGAGGATAGTTTTAGCTATCCTGGGGTTTTTGTTATTCCAGATGAATTTGCAAATTGTTCTGTCTAACTCTTTGAAGAATTGGATTGGTATTTTGATGGGGATTGCATTGAATCTGTAGATCGCTTTTGGTAAAATGGCCATTTTTACTATATTAATCCTGCCAATCCATGAGCATGGGAGATCTTTCCATCTTCTGAGGTCTTCTTCAATTTTTTTCTTCAGAGTCTTGAAGTTCTTATTGTACAGATCTTTTACTTGCTTGGTTAAAGTCACACCGAGGTACTTTATATTATTTGGGTCTATTATGAAGGGTGTCGTTTCCCTAATTTCTTTCTCGCTTGTTTCTCTTTTGTGTAGAGGAAGGCTACTGATTTATTTGAGTTAATTTTATACCCAGCCACTTTGCTGAAGTTGTTTATCAGCTTTAGTAGTTCTCTGGTGGAACTTTTGGGATCACTTAAATATACTGTCATATCATCTGCAAATAGTGATATTTTGACTTCTTCTTTTTCCGATCTGTATCCCCTTGACCTCCTTTTTGTTGTCTGATTGCTCTGGCTAGAACTTCAAGAACTATATTGAATAAGTAGGGAGAGAGTGGGCAGCCTTGTCTAGTCCCTGATTTTAGTGGGATTGCTTCAAGTTTCTCTCCATTTAGTTTAATGTTAGCCACTGGTTTGCTGTATATGGCTTTTACTATGTTTAGGTATGGGCCTTGGATTCCTATTCTTTCCAGGACTTTTATCATGAAGGGGTGTTGAATTTTGTCAAATGCTTTCTCAGCATCTAATGAAATGATCATGTGGTTTTGTTCTTTCAGTTTGTTTATATAATGGATCACGTTGATGGTTTTCCAGATATTAAACCATCCCTGCATGCCTGGGATGAAGCCTACTTGATCATGGTGGATGATTGTTTTGATGTGCTCTTGGATTTGGTTTGCCAGAATTTTGTTGAGTATTTTTGCGTCGATGTTCATAAGGGAAATTGGTCTGAAGTTCTCTTTCTTTGTTGGGTCTTTGTGTGGTTTAGGTATAAGAGTAATTGTGGCTTCATAGAAGGAGTTCGGTAGTGCTCCATCTGTTTCAATTTTGTGGAATAGTTTGAATAATATTGGTATGAGGTCTTCTATGAAGGTCTGATAGAATTCTGCACTAAACCCATCTGGACCTGGGCTCTTTTTGGTTGGGAGACCTTTAATGACTGCTTCTATTTCCTTAGGAGTTATGGGGTTGTTTAACTGGTTTATCTGTTCCTGATTTAACTTCGGTACCTGGTATCTGTCTAGGAAATTGTCCATTTCCTGCAGATTTTCAAGTTTTGTTGAGTATAGGCTATTATAGTAAGATCTGATGATTTTTTGAATTTCCTCTGAATCTGTAGTTATGTCTCCCTTTTCATTTCTGATTTTGTTAATTTGGACACGCTCTCTGTGTCCTCTCGTTAGTCTGGCTAAGGGTTTATCTATCTTGTTGATTTTCTCAAAGAACCAACTTTTGGTTCTGTTGATTCTTTCTATGGTCCTTTTTGTTTCTACTTGGTTGATTTCAGCTCTGAGTTTGATTATTTCCTGCCTTCTACTCCTCCTGGGTGTATTTGCTTCTTTTTGTTCTAGAGCTTTTAGGTGTGCTGTCAAGCTGCTGACATATGCTCTTTCCTGTTTCTTTCTGCAGGCACTCAGCGCTATGAGTTTTCCTCTTAGCACAGCTTTCATCGTGTCCCATAAGTTTGGGTATGTTGTACCTTCATTTTCATTAAATTCTAAAAAGTTTTTAATTTCTTTCTTTATTTCTTCCTTGACCAGGTTATCATTGAGTAGAGCATTGTTCAATTTCCACGTATATGTGGGCATTCTTCCCTTATTGTTATTGAAGACCAGTTTTAGGCCGTGGTGGTCCGATAGCACGCATGGGATTATTTCTATCTTTCTGTACCTGTTGAGGCCCTTTTTTTGACCAATTATATGGTCAATTTTGGAGAAAGTACCATGAGGAGCTGAGAAGAAGGTATATCCTTTTGCATTAGGGTAGAACGTTCTATAAATATCCGTTAAGTCCATTTGGCTCATGACTTCTCTTAGTCTGTCTACGTCTCTGTTTAATTTCTGTTTCCATGATCTGTCCATTGATGAGAGTGGGGTGTTGAAGTCTCCTACTATTATTGTGTGAGGTGCAATATGTGTTTTGAGCTTTAATAAGGTTTCTTTTACGTATGTAGGTGCCCTTGTATTTGGGGCATAGATATTTAGGATTGAGAGTTCATCTTGGTGGATTTTTCCTTTGATAAATATAAAGTGTCCTTCCTTATCTTTTTTGATGACTTTTAGTTGAAAATTGACTTTATTTGATATTAGAATGGCTACTCCAGCTTGCTTCTTCCGACCATTTGCCTGGAAAGTTGTTTTCCAGCCTTTCACTCTGAGGTAGTGTCTGTCTTTGTCTCTGAGGTGTGTTTCCTGTAGGCAGCAGAATGCAGGGTCCTCATTGCGTATCCAGTTTGTTAATCTATGTCTTTTTATTGGGGAGTTGAGGCCATTGATGTTGAGAGATATTAAGGAATAGTGATTATTGCTTCCTGTTATATTCATACTTGGATGTGTTATGTTTGTGTGCTTTTCTTCTCTTTGTTTTGTTGCCAAGACGATTAGTTTCTTGCCTCTTCTTGGGTATAGCTTGCCTCCTTATGTTGGGCTTTACCATTTATTATCCTTTGTAGCGCTGGATTTGTAGAAAGATATTGTGTAAATTTGGTTTTGTCATGGAATATCTTGGTTTCTCCATCTATGTTAATTGAGAGTTTTGCAGGATACAGTAGCCTGGGCTGGCATTTGTGTTCTCTTAGGGTCTGAATGACATCAGTCCAGGATCTTCTAGCCTTCATAGTTTCTGGCGAAAAGTCTGGTGTGATTCTGATAGGTCTGCCTTTATATGTTACTTGACCTTTTTCCCTTACTGCTTTTAATATTCTTTCTTTATTTTGTGCGTTTGGTGTTTTGACTATTATGTGACGGGAGGTGTTTCTTTTCTGGTCCAATCTATTTGGAGTTCTGTAGGCTTCTTGTATGCATATGGGTATCTCTTTTTTAGGTTAGGAAGTTTTCTTCTATGATTTTGTTGAAGATATGTACTGGTCCTTTGAGCTGGGAGTCTTCACTCTCTTCTATACCTATTATCCTTAGGTTTGATCTTCTCATTGAGTCCTGGATTTCCTGTATGTTTTGGACCAGTAGCTTTTTCCGCTTTACATTATCTTTGACAGTTGAGTCAATGATTTCTATGGAATCTTCTGCTCCTGAGATTCTCTCTTCCATCTCTTGTATTTTGTTGGTAAAGCTTGTATCTACAGCTCCTTGTCTCTTCTTTTGGTTTTCTATATCCAGGGTTGTTTCCCTGTGTTCTTTCTTGATTGCTTCTATTTCCATTTTTAATTCCTTCCACTGTTTGATTGTGTTTTCCTGGAATTCTTTCAGGGATTTTTGTGTCTCCTCTCTATGGGCTTCTACTTGTTTATTTATGTTTTCCTGGAATTCTTTCAGGCATTTTTGTGATTCCTCTCTGTAGGCTTCTACTTGTTCTCTAAGGTAGTTCATCATGTCTTTCTTGAAGTTCTCCAGCATCATGGTCAAATATGATTTTGAATCTAGATCTTGCTTTTCTGGTGTGTTTGGATATTCCATGTTTGTTTTGATGGGAGAATTGGGCTCCGATGGTGCCATGTAGTCTTGGTTTCTGTTGCTTGGGTTCCTGCGCTTGCCTCTCGCCATCAAATTATCTCTAGTGTTACTTTGTTCTGCTATTTCTGACAGTGGCTAAACTGTCCTATAGGCCTGTGTGTCAGGAGTGCTGTAGACCTGTTTTCCTCTCTTTCAGTCAGTTATGGGGACAGAGTGTTCTGCTTTCGGGCCTGTAGTTTTTCCTTTCTACAGGTTTTCAGCTGTTCTTGTGGACCTGTGCCTTGAGTTCACCAGGCAGGTCACTTGCAGCAGATAAGTTAGTCTTACCTGTGGTCCCGAGGCTCAAGTTTGCCATGGGGTTCTGCCCATGGGCTCTCCATGTGGCAGCAACCAGGAAGATCTTCGCCGCCTCTTCCGGGGGCCTCCGTGCACTAGGGTTCCAGGTGGCCTCCGGTGTTTTCCTCTGGAATCAGTAATGTGTGCAGAGAGCAGTTTCTTCTGGTTTCGCAGGCGTGTCTGCCTCTCTGAAGGTTTAGCTCTCCCTCCCACGGGATTTGGGTGCAGAGAACTGTTTATCCGGTCTGTTTCCTTCAGGTTCCAGCGGTGTCTCAGGCAGGGCTCCTGCTGCTCCTGGGCCCTCCCCCACAGGAACCCAGAGGCCTTGTACAGTTTCCTCGTGGGTCAGGGATGTGGGCAGGGGTGGGCAGTGTTGGTGGTCTCTTCCGCTCTGCAGCCTCAGGAGTGCCCACCTGACCAGGCCAATAAAATTGTTCTTTAGCCCAGGAAAACTACCTTTTTTGTACATGCGATTACTGTATGGCTAGTTTGAAAAATGTAGAATGTATACTGTTTTCTTTATCTGATATATCCGTAGGTTAATGAGAGTAATTTAAAACCTGAAGTTACATCATGTAAGTGATAACACTAGCTTTATTAGCAGTAGAATTACTTGCTGTTTTATGACTCAGTTCCTTGTTGATTTGGAGGGGCGGGCAGCAAAGCAATCTGCATAGGACAATTGTTCCAGATTGCTAAGTTTTAGTTGAAAAGAGTCCTTGGAGAGGGAGAAAACTTGAAAGAAGTTCAGTATTTACTTAGCGCCATTGTTAACTCTTACTTCACAGACACAAGATGAAATGGAAGCTCACACATCTTAATTCAAAGACATGAGTGCTATTGATTTCTGATTTAACAAAGGAACAAATTGAGAAGCCAAATGTTCCAACTGAAAGATCTAATGTTAACATTGATTTACTATTAAGAAGTTAAGGTTTATGTTGTGGTCATTTTAGTGCCATGAGATTACTTCAAGTTTGTTAAGGTTTTTTTTAAGGCAAAGTGTTAGAATTTTTGCTGTTATTAAGGGGTAAGACAAATGCAAATGAACTATATTATTTCAAAACATAAAGTAAAGGCAGAAACAAAAAGGCATCTGAAATGGATTTGGGCTAACTTTGAGCTTAATGGGAAATCTGAATTCATCTCCTATTTTTGCTACTTATTTTTTGATAGTGCATGGCAATGTATTAAACTGAGGGAAGAGAGTGACTGGGTATACGATAATTAAAATGAGGATTTCTAAAAATGGAATAACTCAGTCATATTTTCTAAGGAACTTAGAGCTAACTTTAAATTAGCCACCTTTCTCAACAATTGTTTAGTTACTTTATTGTCTACTAGTTGTTTCTATTAAGGTCATTAAAATAATTTGTGAATTAAAACTTTGTATTTGAGGTTATGTGTTTTTTTTTAAAATAAGCTAATTAAGATGAAAGGAGATATGAATGCACCATGACACATGCTCTGTCCTACTACTTAACCTTTGTTGATATTTCTGACGGCTTTTTTATTTTTTAATTGTTAACTGTTTTTTTGTTTATTTGCTGTCTATTTTCTTTACTTGTTTGATTGTTAAATGTTTTAATTATTAATTTATTCATTTACTTGGAATCACAATATATCCCAGACGAACACTGAGTTAGTAACCCCTTTGCTCAGACTCAAGCCAATGGCCCTTGTGAATTAACTTCCAGAGCCCTGAGAGTACAGCCACACTCCCTCATGACAAGCTCTCAACGGTCATTCTTTGTGGTTGAATGTCCTGTGGGATGTTTGTCCTTGGGAAGAACCTTGCTAAGGATTAACAAGATGAATAGACAATACAATGGCTTTTTGGATGATACAATTCTGACCTGAGTCCTAAGGCTGCTTTACATACCATTACTGAGATTTCTTCTCTTCCCAGGTTTATTTTCCATCCCCTCTCCTGTCCCTTCCGAATTGTCTCACAAATAATCTACTTGTCCTCATATTCAGATATGAAATATTTAAAATAATCTCTGCAGTCTCACATCCATTACCTAACTTATCTTTTGTAGAAGACAATGCTTTTATTAAACAGAACATGAAAGTAATGTGAAATGCTCTTACAAGTAGAATAAATAATTATGATATAGCATTTGCATTTCACATTTATTTTAAGGAAAAATATTATATGTTAAGGTCTTGGTGTTTTAGGCTGATTTCAAGTATAACATACATTCAAAACATAAACACATGCATATATACATATGTAACATTTTAATATTCATTGGTCCTCTTTTATTTCTGAGATTATAATATAACAACATTATTTCTCCTTCCCTTTCTTCTTTTCAAACCATCTCCTATAGCTCTAATTGCTTTCTTTAAAATTCATGGTCTTTTTTTTATTAATTGTTGTTTTACACACACACACACACACACACACACACACACACACACACACACACTCCTACTAAAATAAATACAACCAGCTCATTCTGTATATTGTTACTTTTGTGTATGTTTTAGAGACTATTTCTTTTTATTCATTGAGAATTCCATACAATGTAATGTGAAAAGGTTCCACGCCACTCCTGGCAAAAACATCTCAAAAAACTAACATTCATTATAACTGTGCTGCAACACTTGGGAAGGCATCTATAAACCTGTGATATAGTAAATGTCGGCATTAAGAGCCATAACAGGTCATTGCCCAATGTCACAAGTTGGATCAGTATTTGGTAGGTTCTTGACTTGCCACCATGTTTTGTTTTGTTTTGTTTTGTTTTGTTTTGTTTTGTTTTTTCCCCCCAGGATAACTTTTAGGGAAGTTACAAATGCCTTATCTTGTTTCCTAGCTTGTGCTTGAACCCATGGATAGCAGTTACTCCAAGGATGGCCTTGGAAGCACTTCCTCCTTTTTATAGCAACAAGTCTTCTGAGTAGCAACTTTTCAAAATTAGCAAGCAATTCTGGAAAATGGTATGGAATACAGCGTGAGAAACGTCATTTGTGTTTTAGCAGTTTCTTTTATCGACAGTTTTCTGCCCTCAGTATGACTTGAGTTACATTAAAAAATGTTAAGCATCTTTAAGCAACTTTTGTTCTCACTGAGCTAAAGACCACAGCTTTCTCATTTATGTCCCTGAGAAAATTAATTTGAACTCACGTGCATATGTAAAATTTACACAATTTCAATAAAAGGGGAGTAATTTTGCCCACCTCAGCAATCCTCTTTGTTGAGGATATCGGAGATCATTGGCTGGAGAAATGTGATGACATTTGACTACACTTTATCATCCATCCTCGATTTCCTTTTGTCGGTCTCACCACCACAGCAACATTCTCTTCTGCTTCCTCAGCCACATTGGCCTCTAAAGTGTGATCTGTCTGAGAGATAACATTGTTGGTCCAGGGACAAGCATTGAGTACAATCTTTGGATAACTCTTCCTTTCCATTTGGGTCGATTCTTGGTGAACTCTAGAATCTCACCCTTAGCGAATAGCCAGCTAAAAGCTTTTATGCTTCTCCAGTGCCCAGGTAGTATCTCAGTCTAGACTCTTCATTTTCATACTCTAGAACATGGCTTTCATTCCTCTAGCTGTGAACATTGATACTGATGTCCACATGTGGCCTTGCAACTATTTGAGTCCTTGGCTCTTTTAATCAAGAGGCATCTATCTGTATGTACTTGCAGGTAGGCAGAGGTGGTCTCCTTCGTGCTCTCAAGTGATTCACTGTGACCAGCTCTGAGACTTTAGCTGAATTTCCAGCACCCCAAGTAGATCCTGAGGCGTAGGCAGTGTCATCTACTAGCAGGCTAATTCGGGCATAACATCCAGTAAGGAAATGGTTTTGCTTTTGGCCACGCTGAAGTCTCCATGATCTCACGCTATCTAGAAGAACATTTTATTTCCTTACATCAGACAACAGTGTCAGGTATCTCCAGACACAGTGTGCAGTGGAGGAGTGCCTGCAGGAGGTAAATGTTTTGGGGAAACAGGCTGACGACGAGAGTCCTGGATGCGGCTGTTCCATCTCTATAATATCACCTTTGTGCGAGAAACAGTGTTTGGGAGAACGCCTATAAAGAAACAAAACAAAAAGAGAAAGACAACCCCTTAACTTCTTATCTTTACTTGCTATTTTACCTTATGCAAGAGTCTGAATTTTATATAAAGAGACACACACCTATGAACTAAGGTCGTGGGCTCCATATTGACTTAACATACACAGGCATCTCAACTCTTCTGCTTACCACTCAACGTTCTTCCATGTAAGCCAGGGACTCAGAACAAGAACTTCCCATCACAGAGTGGAACATTTTACTAAGCTCTATTCAGAGCCTTTCTTGTTGCTGTCTCTTGTTGCAATTCTATATCTCTCTATTTCCTTTTTTGTATTTTTTACTTAATAACCTTAAGTTTTCTTCTGCCTTTTGGCTATGAAGTGACAGCCTAGGTAAAGGTTCTTTCTAGTTTGCACATTAAAATTATTTGTAAAATGATTTTGGAAGATCCTAGTGCTCATTTATAGCACTGCCGTGGGATATTGGACGCAGACGCTGTACGGAAGTGGCTGGATGGTGGCGGAAGGAGGGTGAGCGGATGTGAACGTAGCATCCTGGAAGTACGCCACAGAGAATACCTGTAGTTATTTCAACAGTTTTATAAACAGGGTGCTCTCTATCAAGTTCTTTGTTGTTTAATTAGCTACAGTGGTTTCTTTTTTACTTTGAAGAATTCGCTAATCTTTTTTGTTTAACGGTCCGGTTTTTATCCCCCTCCTGGTCTGCCCTCTGACCACACCTCCTCTTTCCTCCTGATTCTCCCACAGACTCCCCGCCCCCCCACACCGCCTTCGGGACAATGTCCTCACCCCCCCACCACCACACTGTGCCCCATCAGACTTCCCCACTCCCTGGGTCCTGAAGTCTCTTTACGATTAGGTGCATCTTCTCTCACTGAGTCAAGACCCAACAGTTGTTGGCAGTTCTCTGCTATATATGTGTTGGGGCCCTCATATCATCTGGTTTATGCTGCCTGGTTGGTGGCTCAGTGTCAGAGCAATCTCAGAGGTCCACGGTAGTTGGTAGTTCCTATAGGGTTGCCCTCCTCCTCAGCTTCTTCCAGCTTTTCCCTATTTCAATCATAGTTTTACAAACCGGGTGTTTTCTATCAACTGCTTTGCTGTTTAATTGGCTACAGTGTTTTCAGTTATAGTTAACCACTAGTTCACTGTAACCAGTTACAGTTGTCTGGTCTTGGGTACCACATTGGTTTGTCTTTGTTGAGACAAAAAAACCAGTACTAACTCAATGGCAACAACTTAAGAGAAGAAAGATTTCTTTTTGGCTAACAGTTTCAGAGTTTCTGTTTTATCATCGTGGGCAAAGACATAACAAGGAAGCTCAATTCATGGCAGTGGAAACATGTGCCAAAGGCCATTCAGATCAATGTGGAATAAGGTCTGGGTAGAATTTTCAAAGACCAGCCATTGAGCTAGCCTTAAATGAAATAAGACAAATGTTGGTTGCACCTAAGCTATGACTGCCAGTATTTAATGGTTGGACATATCTTGTCTGGCTAGCTATTATTGTACTTCACAATATTTATCCTTGGTAGGCATTTGATAACTTGTCTCCTCAGCCTGTATAGTGCCTTCTGGCTTTATGAGAACTAGTCATTAGGGAGAAAGCGTCCAACTCAGTGGCAGCTTAGTTTTGCCAAATCTTGTGACTGAAGTGTGTGGTGGCTGTTACTGTAACTGTTGCCAACAACCAGTGGCTGGGGAGCTTGCAGACCTTAGAGCAGAACCTATTGCTGTCACTCTGAAAATTTGGTACGGGATCCAAATAAGTCTAAATACTTATCAGCATACTAAAGATTAGTAGTACATCTCTCAGTCACATTAAAAATTATTCTCTTTTTTGAAGCAGATGGAATTTATTATACAGAATGATTTGTCAAAGTGAGGAGACTGGTGACTGTGGAGTACCCATTCCCAAATGGGATGGACATCTAAAACTAGGTGGAAACCCAAAGCTTAGAGAACATTTTAGAGAAAAGGGTAGGAATATTGTAAACCCCAGAGGACCAGGAAAATTGCTGCTAAATAGTATTGTCTAGATGTAATAGCAATATTGAACTCCTGAACTTTCAACAGGTATACTTGCCTATATAAAAACCATGAAATCTGTATAAGATCACATCTGTCAACATATCACTCAAGGTGAACTCCTAGCTGAGGAGTTGGAGGCTGGTGAGGGAGAAAGATTCAGCTTTCTTCAGGGATAAACCTCCTGATAGGTTGTCCATTATCTGTCGACAGCCCTTCATCCATATGCATTCAGACAGAACTAAGTGGACTCAGTAGGTATTATATATATTTTAGGAGAAGTGGACAATAATTTAAAAGAGAGTGGGGGGCATGGCAAGAGTTGGAGAAAGGAATGGATAATGCATTGCACTCATGTGTGTATGGAATTCTCAAAGAAATAGACAAAAGCTTGTTTCGTGTGATCTACTCCTTTTTGTCAATAAAATCCCACACTGTAATTTTTTCCAAGGCCCACCCCTCGCTTGATTTAAGCATTCAAGTCATGACCCTTTAGGAGCCATTTCAGATTCAAAGCATAGTAGGTACCAAGCCTATTATAAACTTGGTAACTTGGAGTCTATTAATCGAGCTATTTAGGTTTTAGGGAAATAGGTACAAGCTACTAATAGAGGATTACACATTGTTAATCCACAATGTCATTGAAATATAAAAGACAGACAGCATAATGATCGTTATGTAATAAGTCATTCAAGGCCTATAAAGTGAGGGAGTTTTTTATAAAGGTCCTTTGGTAGAAAATGTAAAAATTAAAGGTTTCAAATCATAATCTTTGTGCTCTACCTAGGATCTCTAGTAATGTACTAAAATTAACATTTGTAGCTATAAGATTTATGAAAATAACCCTCTAAATTTGTTTTATTTTCTGAATTAAAACAAAGTTTACAATATTAATGTATTTTGTCTGAGTTAGTATTTATTATCTAAATAATCATCTTAATGGTGAAATATGGGATTGCATGTTTTGGAGGCTTTAGACAAATTTATCACTACAAACTCCAAAATTTCATGGATTTTTCTTTAGCAGAAAATTTCATATCTCTTGTCTGCCTATGATCCTGTCTGTGTAGCCAGATGGCTCTTCATTAAACGTGTGATTTCATTATCTTGAGTAGAGATTAATTCTCATCTCGATTCCTATGATCCTTCACTTTTCCAATGAATAGAGTCTGAATGCACTACAGTGAGCAGTCCCCAAAATAAGTTTAAACCCCAGAGCTTTACACTCTGGAAACAAGATGTTACAGAAGAAATTGAGGGTGCTCGATGACCGAAGAAACAGACACGAGGGGAGATAACTAAACCCTAGCTCCCAAAAGGCTGGCTCTTAGCTTAAATAGCTAAGGGAACACTAGTTTGTTAGCTGAAACCAGACTAAACAAGCGATTACACTGACTAAAGTTGAACATTCTAAAGTTACAACGCACATGTAAAGAATCTTTATTAGGAAGAAGTGGTTCTGAGTTTCCCTTCCTCTGAAATACCAAGAGCTACACTGATGAGGAATTTTACCTTCCCAGAAGGGTTCTGCATTGTCTTAGTTTACTTTTGTACTGCCATGGTGGGACCAGAATATCACTGATGTATACTATGAGCAATGTCTGACCAAGACAACCAAGGTCTGTCTGTTTATGTTTATCCATCCATCCACCCTACCACCCATCCACCCATCCATCCATTTATCTATCTGTCTGTCTATCTATCTATCTATCTATCTATCTATCTATCTATCTATCTATCTATCTATTATTTATTTTGCTGGCCTTTGACTGCAGAGGGATAATGGTCTATGGAGGCAGAATTGAGGAACCAGGCAGCAGCCGTCAGCTTAGATCTCCAACCACAAGCAAGAAGGACAGAGAATGCTCTGGAAATAGCTTATTGTTTTGGAAACCTCAAACACAACTCCTAGTGACACACTTCCTTGATCCAGACAACGTCTACTAAACCTACCTAAACAGTGTTACCCACTAGGTACTACTCATATGCCCCACAATATGAGGGGCATTCCATTCAAACTACCATGTATAACGTCTTTATACTCTGCAGAAAAAACCTTTGACAAGACCTAAGACGTACAGTTCAATGCAAAAAACGACACGTAGTGTTACCATTAAAACAACCTTCATTTTTGACTCATAAAATCTCTTAATTTCTAGACACTAACTAAACATAGTTTAGTACCGGCCAGAGGAATCAGAATAAATTGGCCTCAGTGAATAAGTCTAAAGAGAGATTGAAGATGACTCCCAACACCTTGGACCTCCATGTGCACATGAATAGATATGTGTACACATAAACATGTGTGTTCAATATCCCTTACACACAGAAATAGAAAAAAAAACAAATACCATGGACTATGTGACTATATTTTAAGGGTATAAAGTTCAACATAGTTAATTTTTACCATATCAATTGAGGTTATAGGGTGGTAAATGACTTGCACAGTCATGATTAGTAACTGCATAGCTAACAATGTTTATTTTAAATTTTCTATACGATTTATTGGGAAATACATTATATGCATACTCATATATGCATTTTTGCCCAAATAATGATGATCTGATTTTATTAACATTAAAAACATTAAAAAACTTATTATAAATATTAAACTGTAAATAAAATAATATATATATGCTAAATAGTGATAATAAAGCAAACAGCCAGGTACCTGTGATCAAGATGAAAAAGTAGATAATATGATACTTAATTTTTAAGCCTAGATATAATGTTCTTTACAATTCACAATATTTGGACAGTAATTACAGTAACTATTTTTCTTTCATTCTTCCTTCCCTGTCTGTCTGTCTGTCTGCCCTTCTTGCTCTTTCTTTCTTTCTTTCTTTCTTTCTTTCTTTCTTTCTTTCTTTCTTTCTTTCTTTCTTTCTTCCTTCCTTCCTTCCTTCCTCTCTCTCTCTCTCTCTTTCTTTCTTTCTTTCTTTCTTCCATTCCTTCTTTCTTTTTAAATAAGAGTTTCCTTTTCAGTTGTGATAGTTCTGCTCTTCTGCTGTCTGTGTATATATCTAAGGTCACAGGACTAGATGGGAAAGGAAGCAGAGAGATTTCTTTAATCCCTTTTCTTGGTATACCCCTAGTTGGAGAAAAGTTACCTTTCCTTACCTTGTAAGCTCCCCTGGGTCTCAGTGTTGCTCCTGTTGTAATTACAATTGCTGTGATATTGTGTGGGAGCTGGTGATGCCAGAAAGAAGATCAAAAAACAAAAACACAACTTTGGATGATTTTTCTGAGAGTAAGGACTTCCCACTCTTAAGACTGAGCAAATCTGGTTTCTGAATAATTCTCTGTTGGGGATTTAGCTCAGTGGTAGAGCGCTTGCCTAGCAAGCGCAAGGCCCTGGGTTCGGTCCTCAGCTCCGAAAAAAAGAAAAAAGAAAAAAAAAACCTGAATAATTCTCTGCTACTCCTTGATGCACTGCGTCGATGCTTGAGAAGTCTTGGGTCCGTGTTGGACGGTAAACTTCAGTAATGGAGAAACTCACCTTAGTTTGTTGATGTTTTGAATTGTGATGTTTTAAACACATAAAATAGCATTCATTCTCTGAGTCCATGCATTCTGTTTGAGTTGCAAGCTTCCGTTGAACAGAAGAGACAAATTATAATATTCTTACTCTTTCTTTCCCCAAAATGGAACAGGCAAGTGGCATTTATTATTTTTATGGCTATATGGGAGGTAAATACATCTGTTCCCCTTTCTTGCAGAGTGCTGTAGTTAGTAGATGTGAAATTATTGCCCTGCCCTTAGGGATCATTATTTTATGTGGACGTGCTCACCTGAGCCTTCTTGAGTTCTAAGCTTTATGTCCTGTTGCTTATGTTCAGGAGATCCTGAAACCCTTACTAGGACAAATCCCTAATTCAAAGATGGGCCTGCTTAGTTTTGTAGAATAACTTTTCTTAGCTTCTTGCGTCTGAAGAAAATCCATTTTAGAACTTACATGGATACAACAGGTTGTGCAAATACTGTGCACCAACAGAAACTATGGCAGATACACAGTCTCTGCAAATGCATCACAAAACCCTACTAGCCCCTCTGGTATCAACTGAATAGCTTAGGTAGATATCAGGACTTTCCCCAGGCAGCAAGTAGATGTGATCCTGATTTTGAACACTTTTGTTTGTGTGGGAGTGTCAGGAGATAGAAAGACCAAGAGGAAAATGATGGTTGTTTTGGGAAACTAAAAGCATCAGTTTAATTAACTAAAAATACCTGGCCAGGCTGCTTAATTCCATGAAAAAGAAGTGCTGATTGAGTGGTGAAGAGTTCCAGAGCAAACGCAAATTCTTGTACATTGACTTCTGGATCCAGCAATTGATGGCAGTCCTGTGAAATGGACACTGGGTAACAGTCTGGAGTAGGTTGTAGCCTGTGTAACTGATACATTCTTGAAAGGTTATAAACATGCATGAGTTGGAATTTTATTTTTTGAAATTGCAATGGAATTACATTTCCTTCCCTTTCTTCTCTCCTTCAAATTCATAGCCTTGTTTATCACTTGTTGTCAAATTGCATGCATTTATTTGCACATGCACATGTATCCCTAAGTGTAACCAGTTGAGCCTATATAATATTATTTGGATGTATGTATGTTTTCAGACCTGACTGTTTGACACTGGTCAACCAGTTGGTTGCTCTTCTCTGAGGATAACTCTCCTGTGTCCACTTTTACTCAGTTCTTTATGTAGGTCTGAGGCTTTGGGGAGTTTTTCCTGTTCAGTTTGACATATTGGTTGGTTTCTTCCTTTCTTATTTGTCCTTATACCAACAAATATGTATAATCTTCACCCCTCATCAAAGAAACTTCTTTGCAACACATGGAGATGATGACAGAGAAATACAAGCAGTAAAACTGCAGCGATTCTGCTGTGAGAGTGAGCCTCCTAGTCATGGCAGAAAGTATACTCTTAAAGAATCATCAGCATGATTGTTATCCATCGGAAATGACCGTCACATTTCAATATTCATTCTGAACTTTTGCAACCTCGGCTGTGCTGAGACACACTAATGAATCTTTTTCTTTGTAAATGTATTTTCTCTTGTGGCTTTGTGTGTGTGTGTGTGTGAGAGAGAGAGAGAGAGAGAGAGAGAGAGAGAGAGAGAGAGAGAGAGAGAGAGAGAGAGAGAGAGAGGAGAGGGAGGAGAGAGAGAGGGAGGAGAGAGAGGGAGGGAGAGAGAGAGGGGGAGGAGAGGAGAGGAGAGAGAGAGAGAGAGAGAGAGAAAGAGAGAGAGAGAGAGAGAGAGAGAGAGAGAGAGAGGAAAGAAAAGAGTGTATTGACTCAAGTAGACAGTCACTCCTGTTCTCTGAGGATAACTCTCCTGTGTCCACTTTTACTCAGTTCTTTATGTAGGTCTGAGGCTTTGGGGAGTTTCAAGGCAGCCTGTTTTATTTATTTTATTTCTTCTTTAATCCTTTTTTTATTTTTTTTAAAAAATTCTTTGTATTAATTTTTATTTATATGAGTACACTCTAGCTGCTTCAGACACACCAGAAGATGGCGTCAGATCCATTATAGATGGTCGTGAGCCACCATGTGGTTGCTGGGAATTGAACTCAGGACCTCTGGAAGAGCAGTCAGTGCTCTTAACCACTGAGCCATCTCTCCAGCCCATCCTTTTTTTTTTTTTTTAAGACTCCAGACTTCATTCCCTCCGGTTCTGCTCCCTTCTGACCACTCCTATACCTCCCCCATCCCCCAACCTTTGTCTCCAAGAGGATGTCCCCACCCCATCACTCTCACCTTACCAGGTCTCCCCACTCCCTGGGGCCTCAAGTCTCTTGAGGGTTAGGTGCATCTTCTTTCACTAGGACCAGGCCAGGCAGTCCTTGCCGTAATATACAGGGCCCTCATATCAGCTGGTGTAAGCTGCCTGGTTGGTGACTCAGTGTCTGAGAGATCTCTGGGGTCCAGGTCAGTTGAGACTGCAGCCTTCCTATGAGGCCTTCCTCCTCCTCAGGTTCTTCCAGCTTTCCCCCAATTTAACCTCAGGGGTCCCTGGCTTCTGTCCATTGGTTGCCTGCTAGTATCTGCATCTGACTCTTTCAGATGCCTTTTGGGTCTCTCAGAGGGCAGCCATGTTAGGCTCCTGTCTGTAAGCATTAGTAACAGTGTCAGGGCCCTGGGGCCTCTCCTTGAGCTGGATCCCAATTTGGGACTGTCACTGGACTGCCTTTCTCTCATGATCTTCTTCATTTTTGTCCCTGTAGTTTTTTTTAGACAGGAACAATTCTAAGTCAGAGCTTTTCACTGTAGTACGGCAACCCAATCCCTCTAGTTCCCTTACCCCACTGTAGCAGCCTGTTTTCTATAGCTTCTCAAACCAGGGATACATAGTGAAATCATGTCTCAAAATAATCGAATACATAAGTAAGGAGATCAATAAACAAACCAAAACTATGAAACAAATGAAAAGCCAAAACGAAGAAAGAAGGCCAATTGTTTCATTATTTGATATAGCATTATAAACATTTCCTATGAATTATGAACATTACATTTCTCTCAAGTCTCATTTACAATGAATGAACCCACTGATTAATATTAATCCTATTATTAAAAAAAGTAAACGTGGATTTTAAAAAGTGAACTTGATTCCTACGCTTGGTATGTTGTAGATGCTCCTCCAGAGAAGTGCCCTAGAGTGTGAGCCTCCAGTCATGACGATTTGATGAGCAAACACCTTAGGAATTCTATCTTAATCTGTATTGTTTCAGTTCCTCTCTCTGAAATAATTTGTTCTTTTTTTGGAACATTTTCTTTGTGAGATATTTTAAAAGCATTTTCAACAAAGAGAAAGCAAACTGACTTGAAATCATGTATCCATCCAATAAATGGGTATATCCCTATTTGCCTAAAGTTCATCCCAGTACATGGTACTTTTCAATTTTCATTAAAATTAGGCTTTTTTTTTCACATAACATACCCCGATTCTGGTTTCCCCTCCCTCTACTCTTCTGATTTTCTCCCTACCTCCTCTCCTACCTGGATCTACTCCTTTTTGGTCACTCATTAGAAAAAAATCCAGACTTTTTTTTAGCAAAATGCTAAAATATAATATAATATAATGTAACATAATATTAACTATATTAAAAAAGATAAAATGGCAGATTAAAATATGACAAAATAAACAACTAAAAGCAAAAGATCCTAAGAAAAGGCATAAGACTTAGAGACCCACTCAAAATCAATAAAGTAGAAGCGTAAAACATACCCAAAGGATCTGTGCAGGCTCTGTGCAGGCTCTGTGCTCGTGGTCTCGATGAATTCGTACATGCTCCATCCTGTTAATTTAGAGAGTGATGTTTTCTTAGTATCCTCTATCTACTCTGGCTCTCACACATTGCCTACTCTTCCTCAGAACGGTTTTCTGAGCTGCGAGACAAGGGATTTGATTGAGACATCCTATTTATGGCTGAGTGTCCCAAAATCTCTCCTGTATTTTTTCCAGCTGTGGGTCTCTGTATTTTTTCCCATCTACTGCAGAAAGAAACTTCTCTGATGATGGCTAAGCAAGGTGTTAGCTTCCATGGCTGGCACGACCTGTTGGCACCCATGAAAATTGTTCGATAATTTCAAACAATAAATTTAATCAATCTATGTATACAGTGTCAGTATCTAGAATTGTGATAAATACCAATTTCACTGACTTGGCAATGTGTACCTGTAAGTAAATTTAAGAGTAACAGCTTTGGAATAGTTTCCTCATCCATTCCTATGTTTACCTTTTGTCCTCTTTTACTTTGTAGGAGCTTCTCTGCTCCTACAAAACATTTCAGACATGTCTGCACGAATACAGTGTTTCTTCTCTTGACTGCATTTACATTTTGACTGTGACTGAGGTCTCTAGTTAAACTCCTATAATAATGAAACAACACATAAGAAAGGATTTTTGATAGAAAACTCACACTGAAAATCATTCAGGTTGTAACACAACACAAGAGGCGTCGTGTCCAGACTTTACATTACTGGGCTGGCTCATTGAAGAAAAGAGGTTATTGCCTACTATGCCTGGAGGTCAGCAGTACATTTCATTTCCCTACTAAGAGTGAGAGATGGGCAGGGTGATTTATAAGAGCAGTGTTTCTGGAATGGTAGAATACATAAAGATCATTTTTCAGAACAATGAATTCACAGTAGTGTCAGCCCATGGCAGAATTTCACTCAGTCTTATAAGTCTATTCTTTCAATAAGAGGATTCTACTGGACAGGGTATTAGGTCTATCTCTAGGGCCTGGGGGGATGGGGTAGGGGTGGGGGATAAGTACTGAATAAGATGTCACTTTAAGGCTTTCAATTAGATTTAAGAGAACCTACAGGGCAATGGAGTCCAATATCCCCTGAACACTGCAAAATTAATGTTGTGGCTAAAAATCGTCAGGACGGAGATTAGGCTGGTATTGGTGCAGAGCGTCATTACAATGTAGAGGGAGGCTGAATGGTAGCATCCAAGCTTATCAGTACATTCCAGAAGCAGCAGCTAGACTGGTTACTTAGCAACTATTTCAGCTTGTGTCCTCTTTGAATTCTGCTTAGATAATATTGGTCTACATGTTTCCTAAGTAACATCTCATTCCCATGAAAGGTAGCCCTCTCAGTCATGTTGAAAGTCAGGAAACTTCCCACTGTCCATGTTCAATACATTTAACGTAACAAATAAATGGTGCCGCTTGAAGCAAACTAAGTGTGTTTGGGCCATAAGGTCACTGCTGCATATACCACATGGCCATTTTTAGCTTATTCTTTTCTCTTTTTCTGGAGATATAGTCAGCCCTGACCTTGGATAGTGTTTGCTGCACTTTTTTAACGAGACCCCAGAGTTGACATAGAATGGGCTTCCATGTCAAATGCCTATACAGATCTCTGGTTCATACATTACTTTAAATTGAAATTATAAACTTACTCTGAGGCAATTAATGGTAGAAAATACCCAGTAGGATTCTTCTTTAGACAAAATACAGATGAAAGTAAGATATATGAGCCTTGTAGCACTTCATAAATGCATTTTACTCTCAAATCAACCAACATTTCCAAACCAATCTTCCATATTACTCTAAAAATGATTTAAAAGCTATTCTCTTGCTAGTTCTAGCATACGCCGAGAGCTCTAAGTGTCTTCTCACCTGGACTGTTTAATAAATCTGTATACCATTGGGTCCACTGGTATTCTCAGTTCTAATGTTTCTAATGCCACTCAATTTGTTTGCTTCACTACCTGTGTGGCCAGCTTCATAACCTATTGTCTGGTATCTGCCTAGTGGCAGATACTACTAGGTATTTGAATTAGAACACTGTATAAATTAAAATATTAAAATTAAAATGAAAAATGAAAAAAATTATTTACCATAGAGATTTTCAAGTATGTTTTGCAATTCTTTTTCTCATATCTCATCTCTAGCTACAGGTTCACAAACAGGGCTTATATGCCCCAAATGATGCTCCTATGTTCTTTTCCCTAAACTGCTTCTGAAGAGAACGTGCATGAATGAATAAGGGGAATGTAGGAGACATAATCTGTACTTACCTTTCAGTTTCTGCTCTCATAGTGTTCATGCTTTTCTATACTTTTGCTTAAGTGTAGACAGGTCCTGTGAATTACTGTCAGTTAATAGTAAGTGTGAAGAATAATAAAATGTCACACATTTGATGAGGTTATATCATGTGGCAAAGGTATAGCAATTTTGTGTCTATAATTGACATAATTTAGAAATCATTAATTTAGAAACAAGAGAGAGAGAGAGAGAGAGAGAGAGAGAGAGAGGGAGAGAGAGAGAGAGAGAGAGAGATAGAGAGAGAGAGAGAGAGAGAGAGAGAGAGAGAGAGAGAGAGAGAGATTCAGGTAAATCTGATAAAGTCTGACCAAAGGAGCACCAATCCTTTTGTGGGAACTGGTGTCTACTGCTGATCTTTAGGAAGCTGGTTTCTGGATTAGGGATCTGAGTCAGTGGGTAAAGCACTTACTGTTCAAGCATGAAAGCCTGAGTTCAAATCTCAGCAACCATCTAAAAACTAGTGTGATGACCTGTATTTGTATTAGTAGGAAGGTAGAGACAAGGAGATCCCTAAGACTTACTGGCCAGCTAGTCTAGCTGAATAAGTGAGATTCAGGCTCAGTGAGAAACCTTGCCTCCAAATGAAGATGGCAAGCCACTGAGATGTCAACTCTGCCAGTACACATACATAACACACACGGACACACACAGACACACAGACACACACACATACACACATACACAGACAGACAGACACACACACACAGACACACACAGACAGACAGACACACACAGACAGACAGACAGACACACACACAGACACACACAGACAGACAGATACCCACACATACACAGACAGACAGACAGACAGACACACACACACACACACGCACACACACACACACACAAGTGCAAGCCCTTGCTTACATAGTCACATACAATTTAACAGTCAGTAAGATGTGAACTGTCAGTGGAGATAGCAAGCCAGCACATCTAGGTGTGGAAAGCCTAGTATTTTGACTGTTAAGAATTAAATTGTTCCAGCAACCCTGACCTTGAAAGAGGACTCAGAGGACCAAATGAATATGTAGCCAAACCTGACTTTTTTTTAAAATTTCGGTAAGAAATCAAGGAAAGAGGACTGTGATCAGTTTTCCCTGACCTCTGACCAACAAAACGTGAAGAATATCTTTTAAATCGCTACATTAGCGCTGCTTTTACAATGCAATGACTCAGAAACACATAGAGCCTTTCGGGTGCTCAAGTTACAACTCACACAATTGTTCCTTTATTAGTTTCATAATTGGCACCTTTTCTTTAACCCATCTTAACTTGTTTCTCATTTGTAAGGAAGATCATAGGTTGTGACTGCTAAGAGCTGTGACAATAAGGTCAAGCGGGAAGCTACTTATCCAAACTACAATGCCACATTCTTTTTTGTATTTACAATGTCTCAGCCACATTCTCACAGGTATTTAAGCTTCACTCTTAGACCCAGTTGGTGACAGTCTCTGAACTTTGCTGGCCCATTGGATGGGCTTGACGTTCCTGAAGACAAAGGCCTAGGTTTTGTATTCCCATCACACAAGCACAACACTCCATAACCCAGGTGGCCCTGCGAGGTCCTGTCCTCCTTTCACTTCAAGTGCGTTTGTTGTCTGAAGCACTTATTTGACACTTATAGACTATCTTTCCTGTAACTCAGGTTAATTTTGTCCTTCTTTGAATTCCCATAGGAACATGCTATTTCTCAAGCACAGTAAACCACCTATGTAGTAGTTGGAGGGAGAAAGATTCCCCTTAGTCTTTGTCATTTGAATACCAGACCTCCAGTGGAAGTCTTTGGGGAGGTTTAGAAGGCATGGCCTTTATGGAGAAAGTATGTACCTGGAGGCGGGCTTTGACAGTTCAGACTCTCAGCTACTAGATTAACCTCTCTGCTTAGTGCTTTCTATTGAAGATATAAGTTCTCAGCTTGCTGCGATAGGTATTATGATGCTTGGGTTCCCTGCCATAATGGACTCTTATTCCACTAGAACCATAAGCTCTAACAAATGAAAATAAGTTTTCTTGGTCTTGGTGCTTAATTATATTAATGGTAAAGTACTTAATACATTCTCTTACAATAACAACGTATAGACTATAAATCGTCTTTAATAATAATAATAGGATACATGACATTTATTAAATAAATAACAGACTGGGAGACTTGAGCGTGATTTTATAGTAATGTAGTACTGTGGCAGCAATTCAGTGACTTATAAAGTAAAAGGAAAATCACTTCAGTGTTCTTAATAAGCAATTTTACGGCCATATAAAGTGTGAAATCTAGCCTAGAAATTTTAATGAAAAATTAGCCTTAGAAGAAATTGTTGATTTTTCTTTTTAATTAATCGGAATTTTATTTGCAGCGATGGATTCTATGCTAATTAAAGACTAGATAAATGATAATAATCTTGAATGCAAAAGAAGCTGACATGTCATAAATTATTTAGTGCAAAAACAGAAACTAAGTTAACTTGCGAGAACATTCTTTTACTAAGATGAACTGATAGAGGAGGCCTTTAAGAAAGAAAATGTGGCTATCTACCAAAGGAAGGATTAAGGACCTTTATTGCAGGCATAGCCATTGATGAGGAAAGCATTATAGCTGAGTTTTATTACCTTGAAAGCTGTTCCCATAAAGTAGTCCGTTGAGGGATAAAGAACCGAGAAGCAGAAGGTAGGATTTGTCTTCAGGATTTATTATCAATTATTTGTCCAATCAATGTTTGTGTTTCTAATTAATGCAGCATTTGAAATCTTTTAAAATTACATTAATGATTCAGTGACTTTGGTACAAGCCCTGGAGATTTAAAAGAGTTTTTTTTCCTGTTGTATTTTTATGTAGCATTTCCCTTCCACTATCATTTTGGCTAAATAACTTTCTTCTTGTGGTCCTGTAAGTTCCCTCTGTCATTATAATGATCTATATGAACATTATTTCCCCCCTTTGACTCTAGAAACAGAATGTCCTTTGTGAATAATGATCGTGTCTTTCTGTTTTTGACTTCCTTTCTGAAATGGCTTTTCAATATTTTACCCATTTAACAAATGTAATACACATTCCCAACTGTCTTTAGCTACTACTTTGCAATCTGGGCTAATGCCGCACCTTTGCTTTTGTGAAGTGCACAGCCTCAGGACCGGTTTGCAGGCTCTCATAGATATACTGGTGTTGTTCCTTCTTGATATAAACCCAGTTGTTCAACGCTTGGATCACACACAGTGCATCTATTTTTATGATTTCAGGAAAGCTTCGTGCTGTTCTTTATAGTGGCCATGTTAACTCACATTCCCATCCACAGTGTGTAAGCAACCCCTCTGCTCAACATCCTTCCTGGCACTGGCCATTTTGTTTAGCGTTTTGATAAAAAAAAAATGTTAATTGTGAAGAGATGATCTCGCTGCAGTTTATATTTCCGTTTTCCTGATAACTAAAGTATCTGACTATTTATAATAAATTTGTTGGCTCTTCAAAGTATTTCTATTTCGATCTGGGTTTTTAATTTTTAACTTGATTTTCTGTGGGATTTTTATTTATTGATTTTTTTAAAAGTTATTTAGATGTTCTAATTTAAATGGGTTTTTTTTTCAGTGAGTGATAAACATTTTCTAACTTTTCATATTGTCTCTGCCCTGTACTGACTGCTTTCTCTGCTATGTAGAACTTTGTAGTTTCAGAATTGCTGCCTATTCAAACATCTTAACGTATTTTGATTAACACTTCCTTTATTAGGTAATGTTGCATTTAAATTATATTAATTACATTAATAACTTTATAAAATTTTAGTTTAATATTATATAGTGAGAAAGAAGGATGCGATTTCAATAATCTACCTGTGCCTAGTTTTTAAGTATCATCTCTTGAAGAAGCTGTCCATTCTCCAATGTATTTGACAATGGTACTATTGTCAAATCACAGTTGGCTGTGATGAAGGGTTTATTTATTTGTTTCCCCTTTCTGAGCCCTCTCTCTGTTTTATTGCTTTCTATGTCTGTTTTCATGTTAATATCTCATGATTTTGCTTCTTACAACTTTGCAGTGTACCTTGATGTTGGACAGGGTAGAACCCCTAGCTTTTGGGTTTTGCTTAGGATTTCTTTGCCTCATCAGATTCTCCTGTGCTTTTGGATGAAGCATTTAAAGGCTTATTTTTTCCTAGTGGTACATGTCATTAATTGGGTTGGCACCTAATCTGTAAATTATAACAGCATGGCTATTTTAGCAATATTCTTCCTACCTATGAATGTGGGAAGTCATTCTATTTTTTTGTGTCCCCATCAAATTCTTTCATAAAAGTTTATGATTTAAAAAAGCAGCTGTCTTTCATAGCTTGTGTTAAGTTTATTCCTAGGTATTTTATTTTTATTTGTAGCTACTGTTAATGACTTTCCTTTTATGATTTCTTTATCAGCAATTTTTATTGGTATATAAAACAGTACAGATATTTTCATGTGGATGCTGTATCTTTACTGATTTATCACATGCACAGCTTGCAATCCTCTGGGTCCCATTGGAGTAGGGCATTGATTCCTGGGTTCTTGACCACTGCATTCTTTATCATGCACTGGGGCTCTAAGACCTTTATATTAAAGAAGACACTATTTGTGTCTGCGTACTGGACTCACCATGGCTTTGCTGAGCCATGGTAAGTTTGTAAGGCAGCGGTCCTTATATCTCTGTGAAGGGATGTGTATGAAAATCCAGGAACAGAGCCACGTCATATCCTGGCTCTGTGTGCAGTCTTACTTACTTACTTACTTACTTACTTACTTACTTACTTACTTACTTGCAGTCTTACTTCTTAACGCTAACCTTTCCAAAATGGTACCTAACAGTAGCATCCTAGCTTCTGTATTTGTCAGGCTGAAAATAAAAGCTCTCTCTTCAATGGAGTTTGCTTGTGCAGATCCTCGATTGCTCCTCTAAATGTGCTTCAAACCTGTGCTGACTGAAATTTTCCCATGAATAGGATTGCTAGCATCCTAGGTCGTGGTGCTTGCTAACACTGTTCCGTCCACCATTTCTTTTTTCTTTTTTTTTTATAACTAGATTTGTTTTATTCTGATAGTACAATCTTTTTTTTTTTATTAACTTGAATATTTCTTATATACATTTCGAGTGTTATTCCCTTTCGGTTTCGGGCAAAGATCCCCCCCCCTCCCCTTCCTTATGGGGTGTTCCTCCCCACCCCCCCCCCCATTGCTGCCCCCTCCCCAACAGTCTAGTTCACTGGGGTTCAGTCTTAGCAGGACCCAGGGCTTCCCCTTCCACTGGTGCTCTTACTAGGATATTCATTGCTACCTATGAGGTCAGAGTCCAGGGTCAGTCCATGTATAGACTTTAGGTAGTGGCTTAGTCCCTGGAAGCTCTGGTTGCTTGGCATTGTTGTACATATGGGGTCTCGAGCCCCTTCAAGCTCTTCCAGTTCTTTCTCTGATTCCTTCAAGCGGGGGTCCTATTCTCAGTTCAGTGGTTTGCTGCTGGCATTCCCTCTGTATTTGCTGTATTCTGGCTGTGTCTCTCAGGAGCGATCTACACTTCTGCACTTCTTTGCTTCATCCATCTTATCTAATTGGGTGGCTTTATATATATGGGCCACATGTGGGGCAGGCTCTGAATGGGTGTCCCTTCAGTCTCTGTTTTAATCTTTGCCTCTCTCTTCCCTGCCAAGGGTATTCTTGTTCCCCTTTTAAAGAAGGAGTGAAGCATTCACATTTTGATCATCCGTCTTGAGTTTCATTTGTTCTAGGCATCTAGGGTAATTCAGGCATTTGGGCTAATAGCCACTTATCAATGAGTGCATACCATGTATGTCTTTCTGTGATTGGGTTAGCTCACTCAGGATGATATTTTCCAGTTCCAACCATTTGCCTACGAATTTCATAAAGTCGTTGTTTTTGATAGCTGAGTAATATTCCATTGTGTAGATGTACCACATTTTCTGTATCCATTCCTCGTTGAAGGGCATCTGGGTTCTTTCCAGCTTCTGGCTATTATAAATAAGGCTGCTATGAACATAGTGGAGCACGTGTCTTTTTATATGTTGGGGCATCTTTGGGTATATGCCCAAGAGAGGTATAGCTGGATCCTCAGGCAGTTCAATGTCCAATTTTCTGAGGAACCTCCAGACTGATTTCCAGAATGGTTGTACCAGTCTGCAACCCCACCAACAATGGAGGAGTGTTCCTCTTTCTCCACATCCTCGCCAGCATCTGCTGTCACCTGAGTTTTTGATCTTAGCCATTCTCACTGGTGTGAGGTGAAATCTCAGGGTTGTTTTGATTTGCATTTCCCTGATGACTAAAGATGTTGAACATTTCTTTAGGTGTTTCTCAGCCATTCGGCATTCCTCAGCTGTGAATTCTTTGTTTAGCTCTGAACCCCATTTTTTAATAGGGTTATTTGTCTCCCTGCGGTCTAACTTTTTGAGTTCTTTGTATATTTTGGATATAAGGCCTCTATCTGTTGTAGGATTGGTAAAGATCTTTTCCCAATCTGTTGGTTGCCGTTTTGTCCTAACCACAGTGTCCTTTGCCTTACAGAAGCTTTGTAGTTTTATGAGATCCCATTTGTCGATTCTTGATCTTAGAGCATAAGCCATTGGTGTTTTGTTCAGGAATTTTTTGCAGTGCCCATGTGTTCCAGATGCTTCCCTAGTTTTTCTTCTATTAGTTTGAGTGCCGTCCACCATTTCTTCTGCAGAGGACATGCTATTCTGGAAAGCCAGTGCTGTAGTCACCAAAACACATTATTCTTTTTTTCTGTGGGACTATGCCAGGTCTCCGAGTCTTAATATGCAAGCTCTTATCTTAAATTCTATTAGAATTTCTCACTTTAAAAACGCACCGTTTGTCTCCTATTTTTTCTATGTTGAGAAGGAGGTGATTGCTGAACATCTCTAGTCATGCATTCTAAGATTCTTTAGTTTTTCCACTAATTATGTGCATGTATGTGGGGATATCCTTTCCAATCTAATAGAGTTTTAACAAAAGAAAATGCTTTGTTAAACCTTTAGAATTTTGAAACAAAGGAATAGAGACATTTCCAGATTCATCATGTTTAAGTAACAAAGATTCAAGATGATATCACTTTAATGATAGACGGGCACATGTAACTCCAATGAGGCCACCTTTATGCCTCTGCTTTTGAATAGGGTTCATAGATTTGCTCGTCTTTCTCTGGATTCACTGACATCCACTGAGGACAAGAGGAGTCCAGAAGGGTATCAGTCAGAAACATAAGATTTGAAAATTAAAACTAAAAGTAATCCTCGTCACACAAGGATGCACGTTTCAAAACACGTGTCATGAACGCAATGTGAGATGGTTTTCATCTGAATTCCAACCTATTTTCCAGACATCTGTAAACAACATCTATTAATTAAAGTGTCCTTAAGGGGGCTTAGTTTGTGGGTTTTTGGACCTCTGAATTTATCAAAATAGATGTTGTTAAATTTTAGTGGCAATTAAATGTAATCTTCTGTTGAACTTAAGTTAACATGAGAGGAACATTATCATCCCTCTGATTTCCAAGTTTTAAAAGTATCTTTGGACATAGCAATATTTTTGATGGAAAAATCCCCTTGTGTTGATACTTGCCTAGTGAATCAATTCTCTAATCACTTAAGTGAACCCACGAGACCTGTTTCGCAGACAATAGAGAAGCAGTTGAGATTTTAATTATAATCATTTAGCTTCATGAAAATTTGAGATGATGAACCTCGAGGTTATTTTTATGGGAAATAATATTAAATGGGTAGAAATTATGGGATAGTTTATGCCTCGTTGGTGTTTCCTTGTAGGTTACATTTATCACTCTGAAATCCCATTGCACGAACATATGTATGAACTAAATTCACGCAATTAACTGGCTTGTATTTTAGGGGCTGCATCTATCAAGCAATACAATGCCAAGGGGTCTCTGGTTGCTTCCTAATGTCTGGACTTAGGAGATAACAGCGTTGCTTTAATTAAAATCAGTACTGGAGTTTGAAATGGTGTATCTGTGACACACTGTTTCTCCCTTGCTGTAGGAGAAAGATTAATCTGGCATGGTTCAAAAGTCATATAGTAAAAGCACCACTTGGTTTTTATTTATGGTCATCTTATATTAACTAATCTTTGATAACAAAATAGCCAAGGGAGTTAAAATTGTAAAATTTAGTGTGGTACCAGCTAGGGTAGTAAATATTGAAGCAGAAGCATGAGGGGAAACAACCTCAGGTTGTAATTCTATGTATCTTTGAGAATTTATATGACAGTATTAGAGCTAATGTCATATATGCCTACATTCACCAGTAAATTTCATACTTTCTGTGTAGGGACTGAGCTCTCTTTGTATTTTATATGGTACCTAGGTACAATACAGAGAGTATTGGACGTGCCATGTAGTCAAGATCAGTAAGGGGACTCTTCAGGTCACTGGGTCAAGGTAATAACAGCACAAGTATGTCGGCCTAAATTCAGAACATAAAGATTTTGTTTGTTTTTATTTTATTGTATCTCATTATCATTTTCATTATCATCATGTTAATTAATATTAGATACCTGCTTATATTCTAATGAGAGAAAAGGTGCTGACTTGTGTGGGTGGATATTAGGGAAGATTTAAGAGAAGTCAGGGGAGAAGAAACCATAATCATTTTATATTGTATGAAAATACCTACTCTTCTCAAAAGGAAAAGAAAGATAAGTAGAACAAACAATGGTGGAAAAGGAGTTTATATGAGCTATCATGAATTTGCTATTAGACTCCATTGAAGGAAAGATATAGCTATTATAACAGGGGTTAAACCTGAATTTCTGTCTCCAGGGACAGGAAAAATCTGTGGCAGTACCAACAGATGGCTCAATGATTTGAAATATCTAGTCTTCATACTGGATCCAGTTGTCTCAGATATTTTGCTGTATATGAAAGATTTGTTAAAAAAACATGATTTAGTATCTTATTCACTTTTGTCAAAATACACCTGATTGTCAGACTTCTGTCTGTAGATTGACTACAGTTTCAAAACACAAAACTAAGAAGTCAGTATTGCTAATTGTGTGTTTTCATGTTTCAATTTAGTATAAGAGCTGAGGAAGACAAAAAGTAGGAAGAATGAAAGGTCCTGAACTTTGGGTTAAAATGAACAGTTTGTATTTCATTATCTATTTATCTATCTATCTATCTATCTATCTATCTATCTATCTATCTATCTATCATATTTATATAAAATTCTATATTTTATATAATTATATATAATTTCATATAATATAGTATATTATATATACACTATAAATATATTATACAATTTATTATATAATATATGTGAATATATATACATACATATGTAAATACAACATGATAAGTCTGTTTTGGTATTTCTTGTGTCTACATGATTTCAGAGCTGATGAATTTGTATTAGATAACCAATTAGAAAAATCAACCCTGGAAGAAACTAATTCTCCATCTCTCAAAAGTCACTAGTAACCTGTCTTAGTTAGGGTTTTATGGCTGTGAATAGACACCATGACCAATGCAAGTTTTATAAAGGACAACATTTAATTGGGGCTGGCTTATAAGTTCAGAGGTTCAATCTATTATCGTCAAGGTGGGAGCATGGCAACATTCAGGCAGGCATGGTGCGAGAGGAGCTGAGTTCTACATCTTCACTTGAAGGAAGCCAGGAAAAGACGAGCATCCTCAGGCAGCTAGGAGGAGGGTCTCCAAGCCCACCCCCACAGTGACACACTTCCTCCAACAAGGCCGCACCTTCTAATAGTGCCACTCCCTGGGCCAAGCACATGCGAGGCATCATACCTGAAGTCTTTGTCTAGGTGTAGAACCTCTGGGAGATTTACCTCCTTCTACATTAGTATGCCCATTAATATTATCATTATTTAGATCTTTTTTAGATATCCATATTATTGATGTAACAAAACATATATAGAAAAAATTACCAATTCTTAGGTTTTAGCTCCTCTAATTATAAATATGACTTTAAAGAGACCATTTTATCTCTTTTTGCGCCTTAGTGTCTATAAATAATAAGGGGAATTTTATTACCTATTGCCAAATAATAGTGCTTTTGGTGACTAGAATATGCCTGGCCCACTGGAAATGGCATTATTAGGAGGTGTGGTCTTATTGGAAGAGGTATAGCATTGTTAGAGGAAGTGTGCCAATGTGGAGGTGGGGCTTTGAGGTCTCATATGTATGCTCAAATCTGGCCTCCTCTTGGCTGCTTGCAGAAGACACTGTCCTGGCTGCCTTCTGATCAAGATGTAGAACTCTTCGCTTCTACAGCATCATGTCAGCCTGAATAGTGCCATGCTTTCCACCATGATGGGCTGAAACTCTCAAACTATAAGACAGCCTCAATTAAATGTTTTTCTTCATAAGACTTGCCTTGGTCATGGTCTCTTCACAAAATAGCCCTAAGACAGAAGTCATAGGCTTGTTTAAACACATGAGTCGATGGGGCCACACTTACCCATTCTATAATGCAAAATACATTTAGTCCAATTTAAAAGGTTCCCATAGTCCATTACAGTCTCAACAATATTTAAAGGTCTAAAGTTCAAAGTCTCTTCTGAAGTTCATGTAATCTCTTAACTGTTATCCCCTATAAAACTAAAATCAAAAAGAAGATCACAAACTTACAACATCACAAGATGTTTCCATTCTAAAATATCATAGTGAGGAAACATTAGACCTAAGCAAGACCAAAGAACCAGCTGGACAAACTCTAAACTGTATCTCCATGTCTGACGTTCAACTTGTCTCAGCTGTGTTGACTGTAACACAGTTCTTTCTCTTGTGTTAGTTCCACTCCTTTTAGCAGCTTTCCTTGGAAGGCATTCCATGGCTCTAGCATCTCTAACATCTTGGGGTCTCCAAGGGAACTTCAACTTCACAGCTTGGGTCATTTCTAACCTTTGCCCTCAGTAACATTCTAGGCTGTGGCTGACTCTACTCCACTGCTTCTACTGTTCTTGGTGATCACCCCTGGATCAGACTGATCAGACATGAGTATATATATGAGACCTCAGTGCCCTGCCTCTATAATCACTCACTTCCTCTAACAGGGCTAAACCTCCTCCAATAAGGCCATAGCTCATAATAGTGCCACTACCAGTGGGACAAGCATATTCAAATAATCACAGTGGTTTTGGGTGTTTGAGAGCTTAGTGCCAATTAAAACACATTGGCCACAAGGCTTCTCTTTCTTTTCTTTATACATTCTAAACCTATGATCTATGGGGGACAGTCCTCAAATTTATTGGCCTTTAGTATAATTATATGAAGAAGAAGCAAAGCAGAGGTTGACAAAGAAGGCAGGAGCTTGATGGGTTATAAGACATGCCACTAACTTAATATAAGAATATTTCACAGAAAGAAAGAAATAACAGATCCATTCTTCTTACTGTTTTAAAGAGTAACTTTTAAGTTATTCCTAAAATACCTTTAGGTTTATTTCTCCAGAAAACAAGGAAGTGTGCTTTGTAATTATTTAGCAAAGATCACCTTTGTATCATTATTTATATAATTACCTTTCTACCTATTTTATTTTTATCTTGTTTTCCCAAGTTTTAATTTTAGTGTACTATCCATTACCAATTTGTTTTTAGTCTTTATATCACTACACTTGTGTCTGATCCATTTCCTGTGCAGGCTCTGTCTCAGACGATGAATGGTTATTGCTGGTAGAGGATATATGACCATAGTAACTAGTGTATAAAATCTCTATCTGATTGTTCTTTTAAAAATATCTATAGTAAGATGTACACATTATATTAAAAAACACTATGACAGCACACTTTGAAATTACTTTAAAAAGACGAAATGTAGGGAAGTGCTTAGGCAAAGAACCCTCCTCCAGAGCACACAGGCATACATGCACACATGTACACACAGCACACACACACACACACACACACACACACACACACACACACACACACACATATATATCATCACATTTTATAAATGGATGAGTGCCACATGTATCCATGGACTTGCCATATCTGATTCCTATTATACTAATGGGCAATAAAATTTAAAAGAATTTCTAACTATCCTAATCATTGTCTCCAAGGGATAACATACATTTAATTCTTTAGGAATGGGAAAATTGATCCCACTACACCAATACACAGAAAGTTGATTTCACGTATTCTGTATGGAAAAAAAAAAAAACTATGAAGGAGTAGACCTCCACCCTGCTCCCAACAATAGCTTTATATCCTCTTTCAGGAATTGCGTTCTTTTGTCTTCATTCCTCATTTCTTACTATGAGACCACATCTAAAGCTCTCTGACTCATCTGCTTTCTTCTCTCAGTCCATCACAAGCATTATTCATTTACGTTACAGTATCCTTTATTTCTAAGTTCTCTGTGGTGTTGC
Organism: Rattus rattus; assembly: GCF_011064425.1. Taxonomy (NCBI): domain Eukaryota; kingdom Metazoa; phylum Chordata; class Mammalia; order Rodentia; family Muridae; genus Rattus; species Rattus rattus. The sequence continues at coordinate 94,823,166 of NC_046157.1, read as the reverse complement.
TTTAGTCAGTTTTCATCTCTGGTCATATTGCCCTCCTGTCTCTAAATATCTAATGTACATAAGCAGGACTTTGGTAAGAGCCAGTTGTATCTTATGTCTAGGGATTAGGCTGTGTCTGTTTCCTACAGCTAAAGATGCAAGAAGTTTCAGATTCTGTTAAACTTTGTGTCTTTGTTAGATACTCTTTTATTTAGAAACAAAACCCTGTGTGGTTTCTGTCCTTATAATCATTGTTACTACCTAGGAACTTTGAGGTGTTGATAAACCAGGCAGAGTATTGTGTGCTGCTTTAATTAGATCTCAGTCTTACTGTAACCCTTCCCTTGCTATGACTATTAAGAATGTTCCTTAGTTTTCATTATTAAGACACGAAGTTACGAAGGTTAAAGGTGGCGGCAGCAGATTCTATAGCGAACTTCCTTCAAGTGTGATAAAGGTGTGGTACTTTTCATTCTCAGGGTCCTCTCAATATAGTTTTTGCTATGAACTCTGGAATTATTATGATTATTTTATCCTTACCCTTCATTAAGCATGAACATTTATATCAAGTCTTTATCATGCAAAAGACCCAGAAAATTGTGAGAGTCCCTCTAGGGCTGACGATCCAGAGATTTTTATTTTCAGACAGGTCTATAGTAAGCACTCAGCAAACAATTTAAGGCAATGTTTCTCAACCTTCCTAATGTCTCTTTAATACAATTCTTTATGTTGTAGTAACCCCTAAATATAAAATTATTTTTGTTGTTATAACTAATTTTGCTACTGTTATGAATCATAATATAAATACCTAATATACAGTATGTCTGATATGCTACCCTCCCAAAAGGATCATGACCCACAGATTGAGAACCACTGACTCTTGTACCTGTCAGTTGACTTTGGTGTGTATACTGGTTTAAGAATCACTAAATTCTCCAATACTATCAAAGTCTGTATCTTCGTTTTCTCATGAAACCAATGAAATTTGTGGATATCAAGTTTTTCAGTTTTGTTTGTTTATTTTAATAATTAAAAGGCAGTTACATTTGCACATAACAGAAACAAGCAAGTAGAGAAAATATTTTTGAAATGGGGCTTCATTATGTAACAAAACTAGCTTTATTTTACTTTATATCTATTTATTTTCTTCTATGACAATTTCATACGGGTATATAATGTATTTTGGTCAGTGTAAGACTCTATTACTCTTTCTTGTCCCCCATCATTGGGAAGGAATAACTTTGTTTCATAAGTGTAGTTCTCGCCTGCATTTATATCTTTTTGTTTTGTTCTCTTCACCTTTGATTTTTTTAAATGACTTTCTGAGTTGCTTAGCGTTGTTCCGGTGATCATGGATGGGTTTTTATTTACTGGACCACAGGCAGATTGCTGTGCCTATACTACGAAAAAATAAATGACTCTCCCATCTCCAGCAACCGTTAATTGTCAACAGCTTTTCAGGGAGAAGTGGTGCCTTCTAACACCTTCTTCATTCTTGTTGAGGTGTTAATGGGCCCAATCTTGTGCAGACCATATGCAAGCAAACCCAGTTCCTGTGAATTTATGAGTACACCGGCCGTACAATATTTGGAAAACAGTACTTATAGCACACCCCCTCTTCTTGAGCCCATTATTTCTACCTCCTCCTTTGTGATGTTCCCTGAATCTTTGAGGGGATGATGTAGATGTCCTGTTTAATGCTGCTTAGCAGTCTCCACTTAAAAAGGAAGATTCTCTGGCTAAGACTGAGAGCACCTCTAATCTGTGGGTATTAGACTAAGTATTTAGAAAGTACATCGACGAACTTCTCTGATCTCGGCCCACTGCTCCCTGCTCCCAACCGTGGGAGAGAGAGCTGAACATCCATAGGTACGGGCAATCCTGAGACTTCAGGGCAGGAGAGACTGCCACTTCTGTCCACCTTTGCCCACATCCCTGGTTCAAAAGGAAACTGTATAGTGCCTCTGGACACAGGAATATAGGAGCAGTCAAGCTGCAGGAGCCCCGCAGTCCAGATCTGTACCTGGATCTGAACTGAATCAGTCAAACAGCTCCTGGCACCCAAATCCCATTGGAGGTGCGGAGAGCTAGACCCTTAGAAGTGTGGACACTCCTGAGAACTGAGAGGAGACTACTATCTCCCCACATTCCCGACTCAAGAGGAAAACGCTTAGTGCCATCTATGGCCCCTGCGCACAGGGACCTAGGAGAAGTAGGGGCAGCACATTTCCAGTTTCTGCCCTCGAGGAGAGCTGAAGGCCAGCCACCAGGAGCGAGTAAATGCCTGAGAGCAGAACACTCGGTTCCCATAACTGGCTGAAAGAAAACAGGAAAATAGGGCTACAGGAGTGCTGACATACAGGCCCACAGGAGGGTCAAGCCACCATGAGAAACAGCAAAACAAGCTAACACCAGGGACAACCTAATGGCGAGAGGCAAGCACAGGAACCCAAGCAACAGAAACCAAGACTACTTGGCAAAACCAGAGCTAAGTTCTCCAACCAAAGCACACACTGTATATCCAAACACACCAGAAAAGCAAGATCTAGAAAGTACGTTGACACCATGTCCATTTTCAAAACAACAAGTGTAAGCTATCCACCAGGGCATGTGTCCTTACCGGCCATGGGCTTTTCACCAGGCAACCTTATTAACTATGAATTCCATCCAGAGTTCTACAGTCCCTAACAATGGCTTCAATCAAGAGTGGCTGGTTACCCCCTTGGTAGTCATGTTATTTTTGTACCAGTAGGAACATCTCATGTAGCATGCTAGTGTTGTAGCTTGAAGGAAACCCAGAAAAGACCATAAAGACCATTTAATAGAACTTTTTCTCCCTGAGCAGCTTACATCCTACCTCCCAGAACCATGAAAGCTTGCCACTAGGTAGGAAATTTCTATCTAAGTTGCAGCTTGATTTCTCTATGTTTATATGGAAGATTTTTAATAGAAAAGTTAACATTTTATTAGTTCTCCCTATTATCAAAATGAGTGTATAACCACTATATGCATTCCTGTTCTTACTGGATAGGAAGCTTTGAGGGCAGGGTAGATGCTACATAACTTGTTTCTGTGATAGAGGCTGATACAGTGTCTGTCACAAGTAGAAACTTTTTTACTAAGTACTTTATACATGAATTAAAGAATGAAGAGGGGGGAATGACAGAGCTACAGCCCTCTAGACACACACCAAAAAGGGCTTCATTATCAATAAAGCACCATCTGTATCCTCTGGAGCCTTTTTCCTTTAAGGCTAAGCCCAGTACTTACTATTCAAGGCACCGTTGATGAAGCCAGCAGCAGCAGGGAGAATTATGTATGTATGCTTTATGAGGTTGGAATGAGAGCAATTTCCCCCTGTATTAACCATAATTTTAGAGTCTGTGCTAGCCATTTGGCACCTGTTCCTAATCTCTTCATAAGTCAGCTGAATCACAGGGACTGACTAATGACCAAGTTGTTTACATCTCTCCTGTAAGATTAATTTTTAGGGACATTCTAACGTCATGTTATCATTTCCCCAAACACCTGCCACCACCTTTGACCAGCATATTTCTCCTTATATCCAAGAGGAGTATTTTTACCTAGCCATAATAACATCACATCAGTTCTCCTTTCTACATCCTAAGCCCTGTACATGACAGACTTATGTGGCATCCTGTGGCAATCTGTACCTCTCATTTCCAGTGGGGGAAAATTAGAGCTGAAAACATTGAAAGTCCTCCTTCAAAAACACTGGTTTCTTTGTTCATTGAATCATCATTTCTACAAATTGCCTTGCACACAAAATAACCCCTTCATCAGAAGACTATGTTAGCAGGAAAACTATGTTCTATGGCAGTGTAAAGTTCTTTTGCTATCTGCTACTGTTACCATACGATATGGTTAGAATTATAGGTTCAGGTGAGGAATGATGGTCATTAGCAGCTCACCCTTTTTCTTCTGTGTTGCCTGTTTCAGCTCTTGAACGACATAGTGCTGGTATTCCAAGCTACTTCAGTTTGTTGGTGAGATGGCTTCAAGGGTCCACAAGCTTGCCATACAAGTGTGATCACCTGATCTCGGTCCACGGAACTCACATCGTCTAACTTTCATACATATATGCCTTGTCATTTTCACTCCAACCACCTCTTTCTCTTCCCTCTCTCACTGTCTGTCTCTGTCTCTCTGAATCTGTTTCTGTGTCTTTGTGTCTATCTCTGCCGGTCTCTGTCTGTCATTGTCCGTCTGTCTGTGTGTCTGTCTGTTTCTTTCTCACACACACATCCTTTGAAATACATTATCTACTAGGAATAAAACAGAACTGCTTTAGGTAATAGCTGTTCAGTTGCTCATGCAGGATCATTTAACTACTTATTCTAAAATCATTTATATTTTCAATTTAGATCTTTAAGTAAGCCATAAAGCTAAAAAGATTAACCTTGAAATGGAAACTGGAAAGCATTGAGTGATAACTATAGGAGAACTGATTTAGACATATGAAATGGCTTACTAGGTAAAGGTGCTTGTGTAACTCAAGCATATATCTCAGTACCCACATGGTATAAAGACAGAAATGATCTTTGGCTTCTGTACACAATGCAATGGCATGTAATGACCTCCCTAAATGAAGAAACAAACAAATAAAAATAAAATAAAAACAGATTTTACTACTTGTGATCATACAATATAAATTGAATATGAAAAGCTGGGAAAACTGAAGTGCAGATAGAACCTTGACCTCAGCTTATTTTTATCAGCTCATGTCTCTTTATAAAGATTGTACTTTTATGGGTTTCTTGAACAACTGCCTATTTACTGTTTTCCTCCTGTTTTTGAAAATTCTTGACCATTTTATATTAAAAATTGTGTTCATTTATTTTCTCCATTGTCTCATTCTGAGAGCCAAATGACAAATATGATGTGCTTTTTCTCTAACACACATATATGTTATACTGTTTTATCAAAGACTTTATTTTTACTGTTCTCTGTCATCATTGTGTTTAAAAATTATTATTTTTCCCAGCTACTAGTCTCAATCAAGTTTGTCATTTTTAATCTTCTGTGAGCATCATCTATTAATTGGGATATTTAAAAATTCATCGTTAGCGTTTTTATTTCCAAAATGGATTACAGTTGTCTTCTGAATCTATTCTGAACTGTCTCTAGTTCTTGCATGTTTTCTGCATCATTTTTATTATTTCTTTATATTTTTAGATCTTTCATTAGCCTATATTTATAGTCTATAAACCCTATACAATAGGGCTTCATGATGACATTTTTACACACACACACACACATTTGATGTACTTTTGATTTATCATAAAGTATCTGCCTAATCATGAAGGCCCTGTGTGCTCTGAACAGAAGAGATAAGCTTTTTTTTAATTTATGAATCATGCCTGTTAAGTTTTCGTTACATGTTAGACAATTAACACAGAACACATCTGGCATGGTAGAACACACCTATGATTCTAACACTTAGAGGGGATAAGCAAGTTCAGGATCTCAGGGTATCCTGGTGACAGAGCTAGTTTGACGACAGACTAAATTAATTGAGATGCTATCTGAAAATTACATATTATTAATCAATATTTTATGGTCCACAAACTCTGGATGTTATCATCTGGAAGAGGGATTTCACAATGTCTCTGACAGGCTCAGGTATTGTGTTTCGAGGAGTTGAATTCCTTCTAAATTTCTTCCATTCCCTAATCTGCCTTCAGGGTTTATTTCTTCAAGAGATCTAGCTGGTGAGTTCAATGGGAATCATTTCCCTGAAGGATCTTGATCTGGGACAGCTAGACTGTGGGGAATTTCTCTGCTTCACAAAGTCTTAGCTATTTCCTGAATGCTCTGTTCTTCACACTTAATTATGTGACAGAGCTTTCCGGAAGCATTCCCTTTCAGGCTAGCTCCTGTACTAGAGCATCCATTCCGGCTCTGGGTGTTGACCAAGCGTTGTCAGCCTTTATGCCCCCTAAACTTTCATTTCCAGACATGTCTGACCTCTCAGAACAGCCAAAGGCCCAGGTGGAAAGGTTTTCTAGTTGAGGCACTTTTTTTTACAGCTGTAACTTAGGACCTTCTCATGATTTGTTCATCACTTGTAAAGTTCCACACTGGTGACTTTTAAAAATTGTACGTGAAAATTTTGGCAGTAATTGTCAGTTGTCCAAGTCTACAACAAACCACATCACTTTGCAGTACAAAGTCTACAGATTTCCTTATCTAAACTCAACACCTTTACAAAAATCAATCTTCCTAATGGCCAATATAACTGTGTATGGCTAGTAAAGTCAATATAGTTTTATTAGTTTGTTTAGATTGCTAAAATTATGAATTCTGATCTATTTGAAACATTTATCCCTTTAAACAAAACTTAATTATATATAATGACAATATAGAGCTTAAGTTATAATTTAATCATGAGATACACCTTTAAATTTTACAATTACCATTTGAAAGCATAGAGTAATAGATGCCATTTTCTCATTTATCTATCAGTGTTCAGGGACGGAATTTGTTCTAAAAGCCACTCTAGTTTCTGAGATCACTAAAATCACAAGATAAAATCCCTGACCTGTAGTGCAATCTTTAAACATGGCAAGTAAGTATCAAAATAACAAAATTAGACCACTCCAGGTAGTCACATATATGTTTGTAGGAATATATATGAGCACATGCAGGTAACCAAAATTTCAGGGAGCATTGCAGAATATTTGAGTTGGATCTTCATGAATAAGGCTTTCTTTGGACAGAGAGATGAAAGGATATTTTAGGATGAGCATGTCACATGGAGGACAGCAGTTCTGAAACAGCTCAGGATTGACAGTTCAGAATGCATGATACATTGGTATGTGACCCCAGGCTTGAGAGAACGACATTATTATTAAAGTCTTGGAATTTTATTGTTACAATGGGAACCTATTCACATATTTATATAGAAGAAATAAAATGAACACAAGTGCAGAAAGATCTTAAATAGCTCGAATATCACTTCACACCTAGTAAAGATTTTGATTTAAATCCAATGCTCTTATCATCACAATAAGCTATTTATGGCTAGATTATGATGGTATTAATGTAATGATCACAAATTTTTCTACATTTAATTCATGTTATGCTCTAAGCACTTAATGTTTCATCTAGGATATCATTACCACAGGCTATAGAATTAACAGTGTTTTTATTGTGTTCAGTATAGCTGTTGACAAGAGAAGAATTTCTCTGTTGTCAAAGCTACTATGCTTCTGTCTTTGGCCTTGTTCTTGGAGATTTTCCTGAAGTTCCTTTAAAAATGTTTTATATAAATTTATTGGTGTACATGTGTATATATATGTGTGTGTGTGTGTGTGTGTGTGTGTGTGTGTGAGAGAGAGAGAGAGAGAGAGAGAAGACATCTTGAGGATGTTGGTTCTTGCATTCTATCATGTGGGTTGTTCTTGAGATTTGAACTCAGGTTACAACATTTTTCAGCAAGCATTTTTATTCACTGAATCCTTTCTTGGCATGGAAGTTAATTTATATATGGAAAATAAACGATTAAAGGACGAAGTGTGCTGTTAACATTAAAGAAAACCTAGAGAACATTTCCCAAATTTCTAGTGAAAATCCTACTGTCTAAACACCTTAACTAGACTTTGTAACAAAGGGAGAAAAATGGCACATGGACAGAATTAAATCCCCAGAACTCACATGAATGATGTGGATAAATCAGTACATAAACCAACATCCTTCTGATGTCCCAAGAGTGGAAGATGTCAACAGTGGGAGGTTTGAATACTGACTTAGCAAAAGACTAGTTTTAACATCCAAGTAGGAGATAGGTTAAGCCACAGGGATGGGGTGAGGACTTTTACAGCAAGAGTTCAAGAAGGTCTAACTAATAGTGTCTAGTACTATCATTGCTAAAATCACTATAGTTATAATTTCTAAGATTTAAGTTGCTACGAGAAAGATTCATAGAGATGAATTTGTTTTGTTTAGAAAACTACAAATTATACTCAGAAAATAAGAAGTGATATGAGAACAATACAATACATATAATATAATTTATTTTAGTTGATGGCTTCTATCACCCATACCGTCTTTAAAAATTTAGGAATAAAAGCCCAATCAGAGGTAAAGGCAGTTATTAAAGCTACTGTAGTAACAAACCTTTTTGTTGCAATCTGGTATAAACAATGATACTCTGGATTGCCTTTCTACCAATGAACTGTACAACAGCAATCACTCAGTACAGGCTGGAACTTGAAATATGTTTTGATAGCACATTATGTTACTTCCAAACTCGAGGCAATGAAAATAATGCACATTATTTTGAAAAAAAAAAAGAATTGAGTTTTGACAGAATATGGTGGCCCTTCTGTGCATTAAGATTTTGGATACTTCCAGGTACTATATAAAAGCTTTTCATCTCCTTGCAGCAAAGAGGTGATACCTCTGAGTAGTTCTTTTCCCATATCTCTAGTCCATAGATATCTTTTACTACTTCTGGGAGTGCAGTTTAGTGTGTTATGGCAATCTAATTCTGTTCTTCCAATAGTTCTTTTTTTTTTTTTTTTTGGACTGGTAGTTTGATATTAGAACTCTCTGACTGGATGTTTTTCTCTGATTACTGTTACCTCCAAAAGGAACAGAAAGGAGTCCCTGTAATGTTCTGATGACTCTACATGATTGTCCTAATCTGTTGAACAGTCAGCAAGGAAAATCTCTGAGGAGTAGCCTTGTTAGAATTTCAGGGATATTGTTCCACAGGGCCAAGATAACAGTTTAGTGCAACTGTCCTTAATTCAAAATTCTATAGACACCCTAAATATTGGTTTCGTGAATAGTCAAAAGAAGATAAGACAGTAGAGGAGAGTAAGATTAGAGAAAAAAGAATGGGTGTCGGTGGCATACATTTTACCCAACTGATGCTAAGAGGTCTGAGAGGAGACTTCTAATAAAATGACTTCTCATGGAGAAATTGCACTGGAGATCTATCACATAGAAAGAGTAATGGACAATAATAAAGAGTAGAAAAATTAAAGAAGTCCCCTAAAATGCGTAAAACCTACAGGCAAACAATATTAAAAATTCTCAACACAGAACGAAAGCTAGAAACCACTGCTTCTGAGCCTATGTCCTGAACTTACATTTCTGCCTATGAATGTTGTATGGAATGGGTCCTATGTTTTATCAAAGAGAAAAGGGTCACAGCAGACCCTGGAATGTCTAGTCACGTCTGTGTAATAGGTTTGGGATTTGAAACGTCACTGCATGATCAATAATTCTAAAAGACCCCTTTCTGAAATGTAAAGTCTTAGCCAATCTGTGACAGGGAGGCAGCTCCAGTGACATTCTAAAATTTTAAATTCTATGATTTTTTTTTCTTCTTTGGAAAAAAGGAGAAATGATTTTCTTGTTGTCATTCACATGCCAGAAACTGAAGGTATTTTTTTTTAACTGGAATATTTCCTGCACCTGTTTGATCACATGATTCTTTGAGAATATTAAACATTCCTTTATGCGAGGCGCACAACCCAGTGAATTTTATTCTTTCCATTTTTAGCCTAACACAAATAAATCATAGCAAGACACAGGGTTATACATCTCACACTGTGCTGAATAAGTAATGCATCTTCCCAGGTTTCTTTGCACAGTGTACAATGTGATAATTGTGCATTACAGATATTCTCTCCTAGTCATTTCTCAAGAACTTTTTAACAAAAACTAAAACATATCTTAAAATGATAAGCTCGAGACTAGACAATCAATAGCATCCGAGCTGCTAGTTTTTCAGAAAGCACTTTGATCTGTAATTTGCTTTTTTCCAAATTTCTTTTTTGTTTTGTTTTGCACTGGCATAATAAATAGTTTAGTTACTGTCTATGCTTAGGGTTCAGAATATTTGCTCTCACCTAAAGTTAATAAAAGTCCATTTCGAAAGCTCATCATGATAACTTCGTGGGCTCTAGCTCTGCTGTTGAAATCTTGTCCTGTGTGATTGGTAATATTTCAATATGCTGCTCTATATGTAGTTGGCTTAGAGAAATAATTTCATTGGGAGTAAAAAAATAACCCTAAAATACCACCAAGTTTACAAAGCGTCCTTGCTGTGCAGTCCTTTATCTCTTTTTGTTAGGGAGGAATATGTATTCCTTGTTCCAGGGGCAATTCCTTGTCCTCTGTTCTAAGCTTCAGGAACAGTGAGCAGTTGTCTTTGTGGCTGATGCATTGTTTCTTGTCCCTGACACTAGAAGCTTACTCTAATAGCAGGCAATGGTGACATTCAACCTTGTAACTTTAGCTAATACTCCAAATACCTAAAACCAACCACTTAATGATAATACTTTTCACATCCACTGAAAGCTTCGAGACTACTTAAACTTATTTATGAAGGGACTAGCTTAAAACCAATTCTGGAAGCTTCCAAATGAGGAATGGGAAAGTGCCTCACAAAGATGCCGGATTTTAAGAGGATCCATGAAAGGGTGGGGATCTGAAGATAAGGAGCCAAAGAAGACATTCTTAACATTCACCTGCAGAGTGAACAAATTCTGTCGAATATTTACAAGAGATAACAGCAATTTTTGAATAAGAATATGTACTTTGAATAAGATTAGAAGAATTAGGAGGTGTGACCTTGTTAGAGAAAGTATCAGACTAGGAGTTCTCTCTCTCTCTCTCTCTCTCTCTCTCTCTCTCTCTCTCTCTCTCTCTCTCTCTCTCTCTCTCTCTCTCTCTCGTCAGCTACTTATCCTATACCATGTCTGCCTTTGTGCAGATTAACCTAAGCAAATCCTCAATTTAATGCATTTTGTTTATGAGATGTCTTAGTAATAGTGTCTCTTCATAGCAATGCAACAGTGACTAAAACAACCAGCATTGGAGTGGAGGAAACTTACGAAAACTTCCTAAAATGAGAAAAAGTCTGACAGATTGGCCTGTAAAGTTATACCATGGTCAAAGCCCAGCTTTTCAAACCCTCTGTATAACAAACACATTTTTCTACGAATCCTCCATCTGTATTCTTTTTGGATCCAAGAAGCATTCTTTGTATTTACCATAGAACCAGCTTCTCACAAATGTAAAAATGGACAAATATGTTTTCTAAACTCTACAGATAGATTTTATGTAGAGCTCCAGAGACAAATTTATAACATAAATCTTTAGAATTCTAATTTTTTTAAAAAAAGAACTTGTAACATTAAAGTATGACTGATTGCTGGGCTTCTTTGGTCAATAACCTTTATTTACTTTCTATTATGCAACATTTCTTTCTCCTAACTCACCCCCTTTTAAATCTATCCTTATCTTTCTACCACCGATCAAGCATCAATATTAGCTATCTTGGTGAGAGCTCCATGGGCCTTTTCATCACTTAGGAGAGATGGGTACCGGAAACTTTGTATGGTTTACTCCATAACAACATTGTGGTCAAGCTTTCAAGATACATTCATTGTCCATCTTTGCTTTGTCTACTCTTGGTTTGGTTGTTTGCATAGAAGAAACAATAGAATAGAATGATAAAGCATACGAGAAAAATGCTGAAAAGCGAGAAGGGAATGATGCTAAACTTGATCTGACTTTCTTTCCAACACATAGGTTGCAATTACTTGGATTAAGTCTCTTGTATGATTATCCTGTGATGGCCCTTGCTTGTGTTATACTCAATTCCGTACCGTTTTATTATTTTCAATGTTATTACAAACTCAGTGACAGTCATAGACTGCATCTTAACCTTGTTTGTGTACTAGCAGTATAGCATTTGCAATAATAATCCATTTATGTGGCACTTCTCTTTGCTGTGAAATTCACATCCTCCATTTATTATCCATCATTCTTATAAAGTGTGCATTATCTTGATTTGTCAATGAATACATAGATGCTCAAAGAGAGTAAGTGGCTTATTCAAGATTACAGAGTTGATAAGTAGAATGCAAAAACCAGCTCAATTACAGCTATAAACATGCTAGTTATCCTGGTTATAAGATCCCAAAGAAGGCACCTGATTAATATTGTGTAAGTTAATGTTTATGAATAATATTTCGTTTAAATATTTCTAAACATACTAGGCCCCCAAACCAGTTTAAAATGAGTGTTAATTTAAAAATTTTAAATCCCAGCTCTATTGTTAACCTAAAACTGCACAATTTCTTTTTTTTTTTTTTTAATTTTTTTTTTATTAACTTGAGTATTTCTTATGTACATTTTGCATAAACATCCCTTTCCTCCCCCCTTCCTTATGGGTGTTCCCCTCCCCACCCTCCCCCATTGCCGCCCTCCCCTGACAGTCTAGTTCACTGGGGGTTCAGTCTTAGCAGGACCCAGGGCTTCTCCTTCCACTGGTGCTCTTACTAGGATATTCATTGCTACCTATGAGGTCAGAGTCCAGGGTCAGTCCATGTATAGTCTTTAGGTAGTGGCTTAGTCCCTGGAAGCTCTGGTTGCTTGGCATTGTTGTACATATGGAGTCTCAAGCCCCTTCAAGCTCTTCCAGTTCATTCTCTGATTCCTTCAACGGGGGTCCCGTTCTCAGTTCAGTGGTTTGCTGCTGGCATTCGCCTCTGTATTTGCTGTATTCTGGCTGTGTCTCTCAGGTTCGATCTACATCCGGCTCCTGTCGGTCTGCACTTCTTTGCTTCATCCATCTTGTCTAATTGGGTGGCTCTATATATATGGGCCACATGTGGGGCAGGCTCTGAATGGGTGTTCCTTCAGTCTCTGTTTTAATCTTTGCCTCTCTCTTCCCTGCCAAGGGTATTCTTGTTCCCCTTTTAAAGAAGGAGTGAAGCCTTCACATTTTGATCATCCGTCTTGAGTTTCATTTGTTCTAGGCCACTAGGGTAATTCAAGCATTTGGGCTAATAGCCACTTATCAGTGAGTGCATACCATGTATGTCTTTCTGTGATTGGGTTAGCTCACTCAGAATGATATTTTCCAGTTCAACCATTTGCCTCTGAATTTCATAAAGTCGTTGTTTTTGATAGCTGAGTAATATTCCATTGTGTAGATGTACCACATTTTCTGTATCCATTCCTCTGTTGAAGGGCATCTGGGTTCTTTCCAGCTTCTGGCTATTATAAATAAGGCTGCGATGAACATAGTGGACACGTGTCTTTTTTTTATATGTTGGGGCATCTTTTGGGTATATACCCAAGAGAGGTATAGCTGGATCCTCAGGCAGTTCAATGTCCAATTTTCTGAGAAACCTCCAGACTGATTTCCAGAATGGTTGTACCAGTCTGCAACCCCACCAACAATGGAGGTGTTCCTCTTTCTCCCATCCTCGCCAGCATTTGCTGTCACCTGAGTTTTGATCTTAGCCATTCTCACTGGTGTGAGGTGAAATCTCAGGGTTGTTTTGATTTGCATTTCCCTGATGACTAAAGATGTTGAACATTTCTTTAGGTGTTTCTCAGCCATTCGGCATTCCTCAGCTGTGAATTCTTTGTTTAGCTCTGAACCCCATTTTTTAATAGGGTTATTTGTCTCCCCCTTGGTCCTAACTTTTGAGTTCTTTATATATTTTGGATATAAGGCCTCTATCTGTTGTAGGATTGGTAAAGATCTTTTCCCAATCTGTTGGTTGCCGTTTTGTCCTGACCACAGTGTCCTTTGCCTTACAGAAGCTTTGTAGTTTTATGAGATCCCATTTGTCGATTCTTGATCTTAGAGCATAAGCCATTGGTGTTTTGTTCAGGAAATTTTTTCCAGTGCCCATGTGTTCCAGATGCTTCCCTAGTTTTTCTTCTATTAGTTTGAGTGTGTCTGGTTTGATGTGGAGGTCCTTGATCCACTTGGACTTAAGCTTTGTACAGGGTGATAAGCATGGATCGATCTGCATTCTTCTACATGTTGACCTCCAGTTAAACCAGCACCATTTGCTGAAAATGCTATCTTTTTTCCATTGGATGGATTTGGCTCCTTTGTCAAAAATCAAGTGACCATAGGTGTGTGGGTTCATTTCTGGGTCTTCAATTCTATTCCATTGGTCTATCTGTCTGTCTCTGTACCAATACCATGCAGTTTTTATCACAATTGCTCTGTAATACTGCTTGAGTTCAGGGATAGCGAATCCCCCAGAAGTCCTTTTATTGTTGAGGATAGTTTTAGCTATCCTGGGTTTTTTGTTATTCCAGATGAATTTGCAAATTGTTCTGTCTAACTCTTTGAAGAATTGGATTGGTATTTTGATGGGGATTGCATTGAATCTGTAGATCGCTTTTGGCAGAATGGCCATTTTTACTATATTAATCCTGCCAATCCATGAGCATGGGAGATCTTTCCATCTTCTGAGGTCTTCTTCAATTTCTTTCTTCAGAGTCTTGAAGTTCTTGTTGTACAAATCTTTTACTTGCTTGGTTAAAGTCACACCGAGGTACTTTATATTATTTGGGTCTATTATGAAGGGTGTCGTTTCCCTAATTTTTTCTCGCTTGTTTCTCTTTTGTGTAGAGGAAGGCTACTGATTTATTTGAGTTAATTTTATACCCAGCCACTTTGCTGAAGTTGTTTATCAGCTTTAGTAGTTCTCTGGTGGAACTTTTGGGATCACTTAAATATACTATCATATCATCTGCAAATAGTGATTTTTTGACTTCTTCTTTTCCGATCTGTATCCCCTTGACCTCCTTTTTGTTGTCTGATTGCTCTGGCTAGAACTTCAAGAACTATATTGAATAAGTAGGGAGAGAGTGGGCAGCCTTGTCTAGTCCCTGATTTTAGTGGGATTGCTTCAAGTTTCTCTCCATTTACTTTAATGTTAGCCACTGGTTTGCTGTATATGGCTTTTACTATGTTTAGGTATGGGCCTTGGATTCCTATTCTTTCAGGACTTTTATCATGAAGGGTGTTGAATTTTGTCAAATGCTTTCTCAGCATCTAATGAAATGATCATGTGGTTTTGTTCTTTCAGTTTGTTTATATAATGGATCACGTTGATGGTTTTCCGTGATATTAAACCATCCCTGCATGCCTGGATGAAGCCTACTTGATCATGGTGGATGATTGTTTTGATGTGCTCTTGGATTGGTTTGCCAGAATTTTGTTGAGTATTTTTTGCGTCGATGTTCATAAGGAAATTGGTCTGAAGTTCTCTTTCTTTGTTGGGTCTTTTGTGTGGTTTAGGTATAAGAGTAATTGTGGCTTCATAGAAGGAGTTCGGTAGTGCTCCATCTGTTTCAATTTTGTGGAATAGTTTGGATAATATTGGTATGAGGTCTTCTATGAAGGTCTGATAGAATTCTGCACTAAACCCGTCTGGACCTGGGCTCTTTTTTGGTTGGGGAGACCTTTAATGACTGCTTCTATTTCCTTAGGAGTTATGGGGTTGTTTAACTGGTTTATCTGTTCCTGATTTAACTTGGTACCTGGTATCTGTCTAGGAAATTGTCCATTTCCTGCAGATTTTCAAGTTTTGTTGAGTATAGGCTTTTTATAGTAAGATCTGATGATTTTTGAATTTCCTCTGAATCTGTAGTTATGTCTCCTTTTCATTTCTGATTTTGTTAATTTGGACACACTCTCTGTGTCCTCTCGTTAGTCTGGCTAAGGGTTTATCTATCTTGTTGATTTTCTCAAAGAACCAACTTTTGGTTCTGTTGATTCTTTCTATGGTCCTTTTTGTTTCTACTTGGTTGATTTCGGCTCTGAGTTTGATTATTTCCTGCCTTCTACTCCTCCTGGGTGTATTTGCTTCTTTTTGTTCTAGAGCTTTTAGGTGTGCTGTCAAGCTGCTGACATATGCTCTTTCCTGTTTCTTTCTGCAGGCACTCAGCGCTATGAGTTTTCCTCTTAGCACAGCTTTCATCGTGTCCCATAAGTTTGGGTATGTTGTACCTTCATTTTCATTAAATTCTAAGAAGTTTTTAATTTCTTTCTTTATTTCTTCCTTGACCAGGTTATCATTGAGTAGAGCATTGTTCAATTTCCACGTATATATGGGCATTCTTCCCTTATTGTTATTGAAGACCAGCTTTAGGCCGTGGTGGTCCGATAGCACGCATGGGATCATTTCTATCTTTCTGTCCCTGTTGAGGCCCGTTTTTTGACCAATTATATGGTCAATTTTGGAGAAAGTACCATGAGGAGCTGAGAAGAAGGTATATCCTTTTGCATTAGGGTAGAACGTTCTATAAATATCCGTTAAGTCCATTTGGCTCATGACTTCTCTTAGTCTGTCTACGTCTCTGTTTAATTTCTGTTTCCATGATCTGTCCATTGATGAGAGTGGGGTGTTGAAGTCTCCTACTATTATTGTGTGAGGTGCAATGTGTGTTTTGAGCTTTAGTAAGGTTTCTTTTACGTATGTAGGTGCCCTTGTATTTGGGGCATAGATATTTAGGATTGAGAGTTCATCTTGGTGGATTTTTCCTTTGATAAATATAAAGTGTCCTTCCTTATCTTTTTTGATGACTTTTAGTTGAAAATTGACTTTATTTGATATTAGAATGGCTACTCCAGCTTGCTTCTTCCGACCATTTGCCTGGAAAGTTGTTTTCAGCCTTTCACTCTGAGGTAGTGTCTGTCTTTGTCTCTGAGGTGTGTTTCCTGTAGGCAGCAGAATGCAGGGTCCTCGTTATGTATCCAGTTTGTTAATCTATGTCTTTTTATTGGGGAGTTGAGGCCATTGATGTTGAGAGATATTAAGAATAGTGATTATTGCTTCCTGTTATATTCATCGTGGATGTGTTATGTTTTGTGCTTTTCTTCTCTTTGTTTTGTTGCCAAGGGCGATTAGTTTCTTGCCTCTTCTTGGGTATAGCTTGCCTCCTTATGTTGGGCTTTACCATTTATTATCCTTTGTAGTGCTGGATTTGTAGAAAGATATTTGTGTAAATTTGGTTTGTCATGGAATATCTTGGTTTCTCCATCTATATTAATTGAGAGTTTTGCAGGATACAGTAGCCTGGGCTGGCATTTGTGTTCTCTTAGGGTCTGTATGACATCAGTCCAGGATCTTCTGGCCTTCATAGTTTCTGGCGAAAAGTCTGGTGTGATTCTGATAGGTCTGCCTTTTTATATGTTACTTGACCTTTTTCCCTTACTGCTTTTAATATTCTTTCTTTATTTTGTGCGTTTGGTGTTTTGACTATTATGTGTCCGGAGGTGTTTCTTTTCTGGTCCAATCTATTTGGAGTTCTGTAGGCTTCTTGTATGTCTATGGGTATCTCTTTTTTTAGGTTAGGGAAGTTTTCTTCTATGATTTTGTTGAAGATATGTACTGGTCCTTTGAGCTGGGAGTCTTCACTCTCTTCTATACCTATTATCCTTAGGTTTGATCTTCTCATTGAGTCCTGGACTTCCTGTATGTTTTGGACCAGTAGCTTTTTCCGCTTTACATTATCTTTGACAGTTGAGTCAATGATTTCTATGGAATCTTCTGCTCCTGAGATTCTCTCTTCCATCTCTTGTATTCTGTTGGTAAAGCTTGTATCTACAGCTCCTTGTCTCTTCTTTTGGTTTTCTATATCCAGGGTTGTTTCCATGTGTTCTTTCTTGATTGCTTCTATTTCCATTTTTAATTCCTTCCACTGTTTGATTGTGTTTTCCTTTAATTCTTTCAGGGATTTTTGTGTCTCCTCCCTATGGGCTTCTACTTGTTTATTTATGTTTTCCTGGAATTCTTTCATGTATTTTTGCGATTCCTCTCTGTAGGCTTCTACTTGTTCTCTAAGGGAGTTCATCATGTCTTTCTTGAAGTTCTCCAGCATCATGGTCAAATATGATTTTGAATCTAGATCTTGCTTTTCTGGTGTGTTTGGATATTCCATGTTTGTTTTGATGGGAGAATTGGGCTCGATGGTGCCATGTAGTCTTGGTTTCTGTTGCTTGGGTTCCTCACGCTTGCCTCCCCGCCATCAAATTATCTCTAGTGTTACTTTGTTCTGCTATTTCTGACAGTGGCTAAACTGTCCTATAGGCCTGTGTCAGGAGTGCTGTAGACCTGTTTTCCTCTCTTTCAGTCAGTTATGGGGACAGAGTGTTCTGCTTTGGGCGTGTAGTTTTTTCCTTTCTCAGGTCTTCAGCTGTTCCTGTGGACCTGTGCCTTGAGTTCACCAGGCAGGTCACTTGCAGCAGAAAAGTTGGTCTTACCTGTGGCCCCGAGGCTCAAGTTCGCTCATGGGGTTCTGCCCACGGGCTCTCCATGATGTGGGGGACCAGAAAGATCTCGCCGCCTCTTCCGGGAGCCTCCGTGCACCAGGGTTCAGATGGCCTCGGTGTTTTCCTCTGGAATCAGTAATGTGTGCAGAGAGCAGTCTCTTCTGGTTTAGAGGCGTGTCTGCCTCTCTGAAGGTTTAGCTCTCCCTCCCACAGGATTTGGGTGCAGAGAACTGTTTATCCGGTCTGTTTCCTTCAGGTTCGGCGGTGTCTCAGGCAGGGCTCCTGCTGCTCCTGGGCCCTCCCACAGGAACCCAGAGGCCTTGTGCAGTTTCCTCTTGGGTCAGGGGATGTGGGCAGGGGGTGGGCAGTGTTGGTGGTCTCTTCGGCTCTGCAGCCTCAGGAGTGCCCACCTGACCAGGTGGGTATCTCTCCCACGGGTTCTGGGAGCAGAGAGCTGCTGCGGGCCATGGTGTGGGACTTCCGGTAAACACAGGACGTGCCCGATCCTAGAGGAATTCTGCCTCTGTTTGTCCCGATTCCACCAGGCAAGTCACTTGCAGCTGATAAGTTAGTCTTACCTGTGGCCCCGAGGCTCGAGTTCGCTCGCGGGGTTCTGCCCACGGGCTCTCCGCGGTGGCAGCGACCAGGAAGCACAATTTCTTTTTTTGGTGTGATGTGATATATGCAAGATTGTGTTTATTTCAGTTTTTCT
Organism: Rattus rattus; assembly: GCF_011064425.1. Lineage (NCBI taxonomy): Eukaryota > Metazoa > Chordata > Mammalia > Rodentia > Muridae > Rattus > Rattus rattus. The sequence goes on along the minus strand of NC_046157.1, from coordinate 94,804,402 downwards.
TTTTTCTTTTTCTTCTTTAATCTTTTGTTATAGTCCAGACTTTATCCCTCTCCTGATCCACCCCCTGACTGTTCCACATCTGACACCTCCTCCCCCTGTCTCCAAGAGGATGTCCCCATGGGACTGGGTTGGGGACATAAAAAAAAACTAGATAATTTCTGAAAGACCTTCTTATCATCTAATGCAGGTCTTATGTCTATTCCTCCAATGTGGGGTAGTTAATGACTCTGGTTGGAGGTGATTAAATATTTGAAAGTCATAGAATTTCTAGATTAAAATCTGGATAGTCGTTATATGGATGCTGGTTTTGTCAGTAGACATTTCTAGTAGATATGTTATGATAATTTAAATGCAAATCAGCAATGTTATATTCCTGGTCTTGAGTTGTTTTTAATACATACAGTCTTTATAGAGTTGTGCATTTTGAGAGTTAGATATGTGAGTCAAAATGACTGAAGATCCAAACCATTGTAATATAACATGAACCAAGACAAAGCATTTAATTTGCTCAATTTTCTCAGAAAAATTTCTGATCTATTTCTCTTACAAATTTAGTGGTTACAATCCCTGATAAAGTTTATATCCATTAGTAAGACTCATAAAGTAGTAATGCTGACCTTATTTATAATTTAGCCTTACTTTTTCAATTAGTTACTTGAGAATCTCACCTAATGTATTATTCACACAATACATTTAACCCCTCCCCAAACTTTTCTCAGCTCAACCTTCCTCTCCTCTCTATCTTTGTATCCACTTTTCTTTTTCACCCCTTAAGCAGAGTTTGTGCTGCCTATGGAGTCTTAGATATATGACCTTCTATTAGAAGTATAGACAGCCTACCAGAGGCTACACCTTACAAACCATCCTCTCCCCATTCTCCTTTCTCTCAGCAGATAACAATTGCCAATAGCTCCTTAGCTGCAGGGTTCTTCATGTCCATCTCCCCTTTCCATGTTGGGACTTTGTCTGGGTTAAGCTTGTGCACATCTTATGTATACTACCTTAAGAGTTCGTTTGTACACTTTAACTCCTTTGTCCTATTGGCTTTTCTTTTCTGCATTTGTTTTATTTTTCAATCCCACTGTCTTTGTAATTAAACATTATTTAAGAATTTTTTCATTCAATATATTTTGGTCATATTCCTTCCCCTCCTCCAACCTATTCCCTGTACCTTCCCTTCCTTTCCACCCAACTTCCTGTTCTTTTTCTCTCTGAAGCGCTTGCGCGCTTGCGCGCGCGCGCGCACACACACACACACACACACACACACACACACACACACACAAAGAATTATACAAACTCAATGTAAACCAACAAAAATCACATAAACGAAAGCAAAATCATAACTAAGCCATTATGGTTTCTGTTTTGTGCTGATCAACTATTGAGCACATGGTCTGGTCTGGAGTGTGGTTAACATAGCCAGTATCATTCCATTGATGAAAACTGACTTTCTCTTTTCAGAAGCTATCAATTACAAATAGTATCCTGGTAAGGGGTGAAATTTTGTGTCCACTTCCTCGTCTCAATGCTGGGATTTTGTCTGGCTCCAACCAATGTGAGTCTTAGTTGTGATGCCACAGTCTTTGTGAGTTCATATGTGTATTTTCCTGTTGTATCTTAAAGAAGATAATTTCTCAAACTCATCCAACACCTTTGACTGTTAAAATCTTTCTGCCTTCTCTTCTGCATATACTCCTGAGGGGAAGGGTGTAATACAGACATCACATTTAGAGCTGAGTGCTCAAAAGTCTCTCAATTTCTCCACTGAATAGTAGTTTTCAAAAACACAGAGGAAATAAATGAGTGAAGCAGTTATCTGTGTGATTACTGGGTCATTACCCAGCTTATTTCTGTGCCACTGTGGCATCAAAATTGACCAAAGGCGAGCATTTCGATTGCCTATAGTGTATTCTTCACCAACCTGGCAGTTAACATTTTTGCCTTTAAGCATAGTATGAATATAAACTCAAAGCTAGAATAAACAAATGAGAGAGAACGGAGACTCCTAATCTTCCCTGCTGGCATACTGAGTTAGTTTGAGATCAGTCATCATTATTCTTAGAGCCCATTAAAAATACATTCGCTCTTGAGTATTCAAACTTTTGTTTATACAGATGACATCGGGTCTCAACGCATTAGTGGTTCTGCAAATAGGCAAAGGACACTTTCACTTTTGTGCTGACAGAATTTGTCAGACAGCATTAATCTCCCAAGGAAGAAAAAGCTGAAAAAATAGCAATGGATTCAAAAATAAATTAGATAGGGTGAAGAAATCATTGAAAATTGAATGGTTTTCATGTCATGATAAAAGATTAATGTTTTCTATTTCATTTCTGGGAACATTTGAGGTTTAAGTGTCTGTGGCTTTTCTCATACACTGTGGCATTAAAATCTCACATTGAGTATTCATGGTAGAAACTTCTATTAGCCATGCATGCCAAAAAGAAAATTATAACACAGAGAAGCTAAATAAAACATACCATTGTGCACATCCAGGAAGTATCCGACATGGATCAGGCAAAGCTGTGTCTTCCAAAAAGTGCTGATTAGTCTACTATATCAAAGTAGAATAAAAGAGAATGCTCAAAGTAAGCGAGACTCCAAAGATGTCGTTAGCCATGTTAGAATGTCAGTAAAGGAGTCCACATTGCTTCTTCATGTCTCGTTCTTATAGGTCTTGTGAATGTTTGGAGTTTTCAGTAAAATGCAAAAGGAAGGTCTCAGAGAAATTGTAATCAAGTGATGGCACAAAAGGCTTATTAGTAGACTCATGCTAAAATTCTCTGAAGTTTTCTGAGGGTGTAGAAACTAATAGAAGAGAAAGTGGAGAAGAGCCTTGAACACATGGGCAAAGGGGAAATTTTCCTGAACAGAACATTAATGGCTTATGCTCTAACATCAAGAATCAACAAATGGGACCTCATAAAATTGCAAAGCTTCTGTAAGGCAAAAGACACTACCAATAGGATAAAATGGCAACCAACAGATTGGGAAAGGATCTTTACCAATCCTACATCTGATAGGGGTCTAATATCCAATATATACAAAGAATCAAGAAGTTAGACTCCAGAGAATCAAATAACCCTATTAAAAATGGGGTACAGAGTTAAACAAAGAACTCTCAGGTGAGGAATATCGAATGACTGAGAAGCACCTAAAGAAATGTTCAACATCCTTAGTCATCAGGCATATGCAAATCAAAACAACCCTGAGATTCCATCTCACACCAGTGAGAATGGCTAAAAAACTCAGGTGACAACAGATGCTGGTGAGGATGTGGAGAAAGAGGACCACTCCTCCATTGTTGGTGGGTTTGCAAGCTGGAACACCCACTTTGGAAATCAGTCTGGAGGTACTTCAGAAAATTGGACATAGTACTACCTGAGGACCCAGCTCTAATACTCCTGGGCATATACCAAAGAGATGCTCCAACATATAACAAGGACATATGCTCCACCATGTTCAAAGTAGCCTTATTTATAAGCTGGAAAGAACCCAGATGCCCTTTAACAGAGGTATGGATATAGAAAATGTGATACATTTACACAATGGAGTACTACTCAGCTTTTAAAAACAACGATTTCATGAAATTCTTAGGCGAATGGATGGAACTAGAAAATATCATCTTAAGTGAGGTTACCCAATCAGAGAAGAACACACATATACACTCAGTGCTTGGAATACCCAAGATGCAATTCACAGACCACATGAAGCTCAAGAAGAAGAAAAACCAAAGTGTATATGCTTCAGTACTTCCTAGAAAGGGGAACACAATACTCACTGGAGGAAACACAGAGGCAAAGTGTAGAGCAGAGACTGAAGGAGAGGCCATTCAGAGCCTGCCACACATGGGGATCCATCCTACATATAGTCACCAAACCCAGATTGGAATGCCAAGAAATGCTTGCTGACAGGAGCCTGATATAGCTGTTTCTTGAGAGGTTCTGCCAGAGCCTGACAAATACAGAAGTGGATGCTTGCAGCTAACCATTGGACTGAGAACAGTGTCCCCAATGGAGGAGTTAGAGAAAGGACTGTGGTAGCTGAGGGGGTTTGCAACTCCATAGGAAAAGCAATAATATCAACCAATCAGAGCTCTCAGAGCTCCCAAGAACTAAATCACCAACCAAAGAGTACACATGGAGAGACTCATGGGTCCAGTCTCATATGTAGCAGAGAATGGCAATATAGGGCATCATCGGGAGGAGAGGCCCTTGTTCTTGTGAGTACTAGATTCCCCAGTGTAGGAGAATGCCAGCACAGGGAAGAGGGAGGGAGTGGATGGGTGTGGGAGCACCCTTATGGAGGCAGGTGGTGGGGGAATGGGATAGAAGTTTTCTGGAGAGAAAACGGGGAAGGGGGATAACATTTGAAATGTAGATAAAGAAAAATCCAAGAAAAAAAGGAAAAAAGTTTCTGAAATTTATTTTTCTTGAGAAACATACCTGAAAAGTTTGCCCTGGTCATGAAGAATTAAACAAGGAGTAGGCTTCTTGGGTTCAGAGTAGAGAGACAAACAAAGGCTGTTTATTCCTAATGTCAGTCTTAGTATAAATATTTATGATAGTCCATTCTTCTTAGGCATTCACTCTATTTTTTCTCATCAGATTCTGGACACTGAGATGAGTGGATACACACTTTCCTTCTTTAACTTATTTTGAATTGCTTCTATACAAGGATAGAAATTCAATTTCCTTATTTCAGGGTCATTTTTCACCCCTCATTTTGAAATAAAAAAACATATATTCATATGGCTCCTTAATCAAAGTTTGTATCTTTGTTAAAAGGAATAGAAAACAAACATAATTCAGAGCAGAATATAAACCAGTTCATAATAACTTTAATCATGGAAACACTATGCTATTATGAATGCAGTGTGCCTGCAGCCATGCTGAACACACCCACAAACAAATAAACAAAACAAGTAAACACACACACAGAGTGGGCGAGGAAGAGAAAGAGGGAGATGGAGAAGTATAAAGAGATGGTAGGAAGACACTTGCATATTAGTTGAAGAATCAATAATATATAGAAATATCAATAGAATAAATCGTGGAGAAACCTATATTGAGATAATTGGACCCTTTAGTTTCTTGCAGCAATATTTCATATAGTCTCCCAAATTGAGTCATGCTGTGATGGCACTATAAAAAGAATTATACACTAGCAATGGCCTGGAAAGGAGGTAAAGGGTGTTAGTCTGATTTTTTTTTTTTGGTTCTTTTTTTTTTTTTTTGGGGCTGGGGGCCGAACCCAGGACCTTGTGCTTCCTAGGCAAGCGCTCTACCACTGAGCTAAATCCCCAACCCCAATTAGTCTGATTTTTAATCTAGGCTCTAGCTTGTTCATAAACAGTTTAAATGAAGCTGTTATTTTCTTTCCAAGGTAATTCAGCTAACCAAATGTCTACTGTAAAAATGAGGTAAGGAGACAAGAACAATCAAAAGCTATTCACATCTCTGGCTTATATCACTGCATGCATGGTGACAGTACTTACCTAACAAGGAAGGCTGGGGTTGATAAAAGATGCTGAGCTCTCACTTGGTCATGTTAAGCTCTTAGATGTTCAAGAAAAGGTAAGATGCCTTATAAATATTATGATGGGTAAGTTGAGATATGTTTCAGAAGGAGTAATTTGGTGTTCTTTGGCATGTAAAATAAGAGAAGTACATTCTGGAGGGATGGTTCAGCAGTTAAGATTTTTTTCCTCACTCTTTCAGAAGACCTGAGTTCTGTTCTCAGAAATTGTGTTGGGCACCCCACAATGGCCTGCAGCTCCAGCTCTGAGGGATCCAAGATGCCCTGTTGTGGCCTGAAGAGATCCAGCTTGCAACTGCCGTGTACTCCTAATCCATTGTTGTACATCACTATCCTCTGAGTCAAACAATTGGCACCTTGGCCATTCAGCTGTGTCTGCTTGCAAAGGATCTTCATAGCTGGGATTACTGACTGTTTACATTCCCTCACACAGGAGTGAGGAGGGTCACAGGTCCCCCACTTAATCATCCAACTGTTACATGCAATTCTGCCTTAACTGCATGTAGCTTTTTGAATAGTCTCTGTAAAGACTAGGGAAGGAGGGACTTCATTTGTTAGGATAGGAGAATGTCATTATCCTGGCTGCATAACCACTTTGCAGGGATAGCAACTGTACTCCAGTAAGTTATTCCTAACCTATGCTCTGTAATGTAGCCAAATAAACTTGCTGTTTTCCAAAGTGATCCTTGGTGGAATCATAATTTGGTTTGTCTTTGGTCTTAGAAAGAGGGGTAGACATCCTGTCCATAGTTTCATACCCAAAGGAGTCTTTAGCAACACATGCATATATATGACAGCAAACAAAGAAATCTAAAATGACAGAAGTATTTAAGCTTCCTTGAATAAATAGTTTATATAGAGGAGGAAAAGAGGCTCAGGGTATGTTGGGAGTCTCTCCAGTATTAAAATGTCTTGTAGAGGTATAAAGAATGTCTATTTATCCCAGATGGAGAAGACATCAACCCACCAAATCCATCAAGGGTTTTAGACTCCAGCTTTGTGAGTTAATGAGTTTATTGTGGTTCTCTACAGTAGCACAGGCAATTATAAACACTTAGAGTGCCAGCCACCCCTTGTAAGCTCTATGAACCTCTTGAACTTTCCTCTCCATATAGGAGAAAGGGTGATTGAATGGGTCCCATGATGATCACAGAGGGTCTGATTCGAGACAGCAATGTTGCATACCCTACTATTCAGTTAAGGAGAAGATGACAAGGGAAGTAAAAAGATGTGAATGTGAACAGCTATAGTGCTGCATCTGAAGGAGGAAGAATGTGTCCTCATTTTATTGACTGATTAACTGTTATGAACAACCAACATCTTCCATAAGCTGGCATGGAAGGGAGAAAATTTTGTTCATTTTTCCCTACAAGGGGTGAGTTATAAGGACCTTCTAGTAAGAACAATTGACTAGAGATAAAAACAGTGTTGACGCCCATAAGGAAGAGAAACAAGAATCCTCAAAACAAAAATGGCACTAACATTAAGCACATTCAAAACCAAAACAAAACAAAAGATGACTCTACCTATCAGGCCTTTATATTTCTGTTCCTCTTAATTGTTTTCTTCCAAGGAATTGTCTTTCTTACTAGGAAAGACTTGAAGAGATCCGATGGAATTAATTTTATTTCCCATCCTATGTGAATGCTTATGTTATTTAACAGTCAGCCTGCTTGAAGGACCCTCCAAGAGATGGTATTGTAGGGGTGGGGAACTCTCCTTGGAGACTGGATATTTTGATATGGAAAGAAGCATTGAGCAGCTAGAACTGACTTAGCTGTTTCTCAATGTAACTTGGCTGCTTCAGGAAAGACGTTGCTGGGGTCAGAGGGGTTAGAGTGCAAGAGGAGGACAAAGGGTTTACATATGATCTTGTTTCATTGCATACATGTGTGAAAATTTTCAAGAATAAAGACAGATGATTTTATATAGAATGGCAAAATAGCAAAGTCACAACTATTTATTTCTCTCCTTTTATCAAGCACATCTGAGGAATGACTGCTTCATCCAGTGAGAAGATACTCACCTAAGAAGAACATAGCATGTTGTTATGTTCTTTTTCCTCTCTTGACTTTTTTTCTTTTGAGACAGTGTTTTCCCATGTTGATCAAGGCGGCTTTGCATAGGATCAAGTAGTCTTCCCATCTCAGCTTCCAGAGCTGCAACAATGACAGAAGAACATCCTCAAACCTAACCCTAATTCTAAGTGATTAGGATAGGTTGACCTTGTAGCTCCTTGTGAAAACCCAGTGTCTTTTTATTGGAGTAAAGAAATAACAAACATGGGCTGGAGAGATGGCTCAGTGGTTAAGAGCACGGACTGCTCTTTCAGAGGTCCTGAGTTCAAATCCCAGCAACTACATGGTGGCTCACAACCATTCATAATGCGATCTGATGCCCTCTTCTGGTGTGTCTGAATACAGCTACAGTGTTCTTGTATATAATAAAGAAATAAGAAAAAAGAAATAACAAATATAAATGGAACTAAACCTGGTCTCTATTTTGCAAACTCCATTGAGATCTACCTCATATCTCTGAGTTTCTAGTTTGAGCCTCTGTGTGTAGGGAATATAGAGGCCTCTGAAGCATCTCTTCTATATAAAATACACATATTTTACAGATACCTTGGATTACTCATGGGTCACAACTCTATTTCCCATCTCTCAATTTTGCCCAGGTCTTATCCACTCATTCTTGGATATTCTGCTTTAATTTGACAAGTAGCATCACAACTTGGTTACACTTTTTACAGCAGAAGAAAAAAATTACAATCAGTAAGCAAGGAAAATAGTCATGCTAGCCATAAATTTGTGGCTTAAATGGCTCCATACATACCAGTTATTATTGGAACTGTGCTGGCTCTTAGCTTCCCATACCCTTGGAAGCATATCTCCTGTATGAAGGAATTTCCTAGATTGCCTAACTATATTTTCCCCAAGGCTTTCCACAAACACTTTTCTTTCTTAGGTGCCACAAAGGCCTGTATTGCTCAGGTGACACTGAAAGATATGGTCTATGAGGCTTTGATTGAGAGCTAAGCATAAACAAATAGATGTCTTGGAATCCATTCCAGTTGCATTGGCCTCTGAAAGATGGATAGCGTCCTGAGGTAGTTACAATGATACCATGAGTCTCTAGTTGAACTTCTATTGAGCTTCTGGTTCCTAGCCCAAGTAGCAACAGCAAGAACAACTGTCTTTAAACTGTAGCCGTTGCTTCTCCATTGAGATGAGCTCTGTAATTCAGAGGACTTTACTACATATGTCTGGTTCTTTTATGTCACAGACCTCTCATCTTGCCTTAATGGTTTGCTATTCTTTGGGTCTGCTTATTGTATACAAATCTATGATAAATACCCAGTATAAACTGTTAACTAACTACTGATTTTAAGACACTTAGTGGGAAATGTACCTACTAATCTTCAGAGATTATTTATGTAAGGGCCATGCTTCTGTGGAGAAAAGATTTCAAAATTTTATAAACTTGAACTAAAAGGGTAGATTTTGACACTAAGTATAATAAAATATTTTCCTCATAGCCCTTAGCAATGACTTTGTAATAACAGAGCCTCATAAGGTAAATGTCTCCCAATTTAATCATTCTTTGTTTAATAGCAAGATTTAATTTCCCTCAAAGGGGGCAAATACACTTACAGGATAATTTCAATGTCAGATCTGAAGTGATTTTTTTTTCCAAAAAATGTAAAGTAATTCTTAAGTATAATGCTAAGAACACTGCAGGTGCTATATTATATGAGAACAAGATCATTGTGTTTCAAAAACTTGAAATAATTTTAGTAGTATTGCAGAAAACAATGCTCTCAGAGAACAGGCAGCATATGCATTTGCAAAATTAAGTGCAAAGAAATGATGTCACACAGAAAATGGGAAAGTCATTCCAAGGATAGTTTACTTCGTAGAGCCGAACACCAGAAGAGATGTTTCTAAAACTTGTATGAAGGAACTGGGTATAGGACCTTAGTTCCTTCAGAAGTAAAAATATACACTGAGGTCCATGAATCATCCTGTCACAAGGGAATGTTAATGGATTGCCAGATTAGGTATTAATTCTAAGAGCATTTGTCCTCATTCTTACTTCTAGTCACAGGTAAGAAACATGTGACATTGACATGTATGAAAACATATATTAAAAGAAAATTTAAAACACTACAGTGCCTATCACAAGACTAGAAACCCAACTGATGTAATTTTCTTCTGAATTAACAAGCACAACTTGATGAATTGGTCCTTCCATATGGTGAAAAGCTTAAACCAGTGGGTTATGAAATAGCTGTGAATCCAGAACAACCTGGGAAACTTAAGACAGGAAAAAACAGCTAACACAGATTCCCAAAGAATAAAAACATAGTTACGTCATGGCTTGAATGGGAAACAAGGACATTTCTGTAGATTTAAAAGAACTGTCATTTCAGTTTCAAATCGCAGTGCTTCTGAGTTGGAAGGACCGGTAACCCTGAGTATAGTGCTAAGAGTACACAGCCATGTGAGGCCACTGAGGAGCAGCAGCAAGCAGATAGAAACTGTGAGGCTTTACTCTTCCAAAGAGAATTAACATAATCAAGTCCATGAATTTGAAACACTTTTCTGGGGTTGGGGATTTAGCTCAGTGGTAGAGCGCTTGCTTGCCTAGCAAGCACAAGGCCCTGGGTTCGGTCCCTAGCTCCGAAAAAAAGAAAAGGAAAAAAAAAAAAAACCAAAACACTTTTCTGAGATCAGTTGTTGATCCATGAACAATTAGATATTTGGGAAAATGCCAGTTTAGCAGTTTTAAGTTTCACAGGAACAGAGTGAAAGGTTGAAGGTATAGGAAGAAATTCAAAGCTCTGCCTGTGGTAGTATACAGGCAAAAAAAATAGACAACAATAATCTACACCAAAGCAAGAAGCTAAGGAAATCGCAAAGGGACATTAAGTTGTATATGATATCTTTGTGTTTTATCCAACCAAAAGTTGTAGATATAGGAGGAAACAGAAATTTTTACCAAGAAAAGATCAACATTACATGCTAAAAGACCCCAAATGATCCCTGAGTTCATATTGCACTAAACACTTGTTCTGAATAAATATGAAATAAAAATACTTTCAGATAAAGATTTTCATAGTAAGAAATTATAAGGAAGTTTTTAAAGCTGATGTGGAATGATTCTATATAGTTACTAGAAGTAGACTACCAGAAATTTCTTTTAAAATATTAAGTATTCTCTCTCTCTCTCTCTCTCTCTCTCTCTCTCTCTCTCTCTCTCTCTCTCTCTCTCACACACACACACACACACACACACACACACACACACCAAATTTTGACTATATATGTCCCCATCCATTACCTACTCTTTCCTCTCCTCATCCCACTGAAAATATTTCAACACATTCATCTCTTACTTCCACACATTGCTTTTTTAAGTTTTAATTAGGTTTTCTTCAATTACCATGGGTAAGTGCTGGGGACAGCATACCATGACAGAGACTGCCAGCAGTAGGCCTGTATGGAGACCATGGCAGCTCCTTGTAAAGAAAGGTGGCACCTGGGACCCTGAGAAGCAGGAGACACATACCTCCAGGCAACCTGCCATCTGAAATAAGAGACTGCCTGCAGCAGGCCAGGATAGAGACATCTCAGTAGCACACAGCAGCTCTTTGTAAAAACTGGTTGTTCCCATTTCTCCTAAACTTAACCCTGCACGATGGCTGCATAGATTTCATTTGTGCGTGACTGCCTTTCAGTTGGCCTTGGTGTGTATAATTATTCTATTATATCTGACTTTCCTACTTCTTTCTCCTTCTGCTCTGGTGGATTCTGTAAAACTAGACGTTCCTTGATGTAATGATTCTTAAACAATTGAAAATTGAGGCATAGGGGTATAGCACAGCACAGCCCTAATGGCCCAGGTACATGCTGTGTGTTCTCATCTTGGAAACAATGTAATAACTGCACAATAGTACTTCCAGATTAATGCTTGACTTAGAAAGAAATTTTAAAGAAATTAATAAAAAATGAATTAGAGCCAACATTGGGACCTCTAAAAAGGAAAAAGTTATTGAAGTTAAGAAATGAGTTTTACATAACATTTGAGAGTTATATATATAGAATATATAAAATTATATACTAGTAATACTAAGTCAAGATACTGCGACTCTTACAAGAGTCATTGTGTGCAAGGAACAGAAAGCTAGAGGAACCACTGAGGTAAGGGTTAACTTGATTCTTTCTGGCCACTGCCTGGCAGCTTTGCCCATGTCATTTATCATTAGAGCTTTACAGGAAAATGAAAGTAGCTGACCTCGGAGCTTTGAGCTCTGAAGTATAATAAGTCAAAAGTTAAAGTTTAAATAATGATAAGTTTACAATTATTATTATTTTGGCCACAGGCCTGGGAATATGGGAAGCTTGAAACTTTTGGGAACAATTGCAATTCTTAATTCTTCATGGGATGTGGTTATTCTTTTGAATTTGATTTGGCAATGATTATACAATGTTTTTTCTACCTGCTTTTGGATTATCAATAAAAGACTGGGTTAAGAGAAAGGGTAGAGAGTGAATGAGAGAGCGCATGAGGGAGTACATGGGAGAGAAAATCTGAGAACGAATGTGAGAGGGAATGAGAGCGAATGAGAGAGCATGTGAAGAGTGAGTGAAGAGAGAGTATGAAGTGTGTATGAAGATTGTGTATGCGAGTGAAAGGACAGTTTATATGGTATGTGTGAGGTATGTATGAGGTGTGTGTGTGTGAAGAGTGTGTGTGAGAATGAAAAAGTAATGAACAGAGGTGTGCATGGGTGTGGGTGTGAGAAAAGAAAAGCTCAATGGAGAAAAGCAGAGTGCGCAAGAGAATGCAGAGTCTGTGCAGCCTCAAGCTGAGAGAGAGAGAGAGAGAGAGAGAGAGAGAGAGAGAGAGAGAGAGACAGAGAGAGAGAGAGAGACAGAGACAGAGACAGAGAGAGAGAGAGAGAGAGACAGAGAGAGACAGAGAGAAACTTTATGCCATGAAATCGCCTGTCAGTTTGTACCCAAAGAGTAGTCTGTGTATATTTATTATGCGCCTTCCAGATATCCCTGCTTCCAGTTGAGCACTCCGGTCCTGTGTCAAGGCTGGACCCTGGAAGGTAAGACGCTATTTACCTGAGCATAGGTTTGAACAGCTCTACAGTCATAGATGTGAATTGATTTTTGTGCTGGCTTTGACATGCCACTCCATAAATAAGCTGTTATCTCTTGTCTTATTTTCTATTGCTCTGAAAAAAACCCATGACCAAAACCAGACTGGAGATGAAACAGTTTATTTCGCCTTATAGATTATATTCAATTTTCCAAGAAGTCAAGCTACTGGCTCAAGGCAGGATCTGGGAGGCAGGAGCTGGTGCAGACCTAATGCCTATTGGTCTGCTCCACATGGCTTATTCGTCCTGTCTTTTTAAGGACTCAATAGCACTAGTTCTGGGGTAGCACCTCCCACAGTGAACTGACCCCTCCTACATCAATAATGAGTCAAGAAAATGCAGCACAGGCTTGTCCACAGACCGTAGTGGTGGGGACAGAGGTTCCTTCTTCCATGACTCTAGCTTGTATCACGTGACACACAAACTGGCCAGCACACCTCCAAAACAGTGGTTCTGATTATTGCACTATTGGAAAAATGTTGATTACTGGGCTGGCATTGTCCTGCTAGAACTTTCTTTCAAGGGACTAGAAATATTTAGAAGAGAGATTTTTACCATTGCTTTATGGTTGATGGATTTGGTTTCTCTTTTGAAGCAAGGCATGCATACAAATCCTCAGAGATTTCCCCAGATGGATTTAAGACCAAGCTGGATAGCAAGATTCACCAGGAGTAAAAACATTCAAGATTGATGATGTCACGCTTCTCTTTCCCCATCTTCAGTAGTTCATTGGTTTAAAGTGTTCTAGACCAGGGAGACTGGGTGGCCAGTTAAGTGGTAAAAAGCTGAGGACTAAAATGACGTGATCATACCGTATCCATTTCTTGAAAACCCAGGCCTTGACTGTATCATATAACATTGGTATATAGGTTTTTTAAATTTAAACTTTTATATTTTGGGAATTTCATATATGGGTATTATTTTTACACCACTTACACCCCTTTCTCATTCTAAATCTTTCTGTGTCCTCTCCACTCACTCTCAAATCCATAACTTCATATTCTATATTATTGTTTTACATAAAACCTGCTAAGCTCATTTAGATTTGCTCTGATATATATATATATATATATATATATATATATATATATATATATTTTAGGATGGTATTTCTGATTGCATAATCTATCAAGGGAGCTCATTCCTAGACAAGACAGTTTCTTTCTCTTTCTCCTTCTCTTTCTCTTTCTCTTTATCTCCTTCACTCCTTCTCTCCTTTCTCTCCTTCCTTCCTTCCTTCCCTCCCTCCCTCCCTCTTTCCCTCCCTCCCTCCTTCCCTCCTTCCTTTCTTACTTTCTTTCTTTCTTTCTTTCTTTCTTTCTTTCTTTCTTTCTTTCTTTCTTTCTTGCTTGCTTGCTTGCTTGCTTGCTTGCTTGCTTGCTTGCTTGTTTTTTATCTTTCTTTCTTCTTTTTCCTCCTCCTCCTCTCCTCCTTCTCCTCTCTCCTGTTTTTAAGCAGCCATTGATTGAATACAGTTCATCTAGTTTCGAGACATTGTGAATTTTCCTCAGTTAGCAGGTGGACTGGTGTTATCCTAATGCAGGTCTTGTTTCTGTGGCCACATTTTGAGCTTTCATGGATACAGTTTCCCGATCATGTCTGGATAAGTTTAAGGGTAATAATAAAATTGTATTCCCATCATCCTTCATCTACATTGTGTATAAAAAGTTCAAGAATTAAGAAAACTGAAAAATAACAGAAAAAGGAATTAAAAGACAGGCTGGAGAGCTGTCTCAGCACTTAAGAGAGCTTGTACTTTGTAGATCTGAGTCCAGTTCCCAGGACCAATGTGCCAAGCAGATGATGAGCTCTAGGATCTCCAACATCCAACATGTTCTTTTCTTGCCTCAGTTGGAACTAGCACATAAAGCACATACATACATGAATAAAAATAAAATCCTTAAACAATTAATTAAAGGAGTCAGGCTATAGAAGATTCATATTTTACAATTAACAGGGATTATCTTCAGAAGGAAACAGAGAGAACTGGGCAAAGGAACAAAGATGATAGATAGTAGCAACATTTCACTTGAGAGGTGAAATACGCAACACTTAAACCAAAGAACTCATTGGAGTAGCATATATGTATATGTGATATAGTATTCACCCATTGTAATAATAACGAAATCTTGTCATTTGCAGCATGATGTGCAGAACTAGAGATTGTTAGTATGCAAAATGTGCTGGATTCAATAGAAAAATAGCACATTTTATCTCATGTGGAAACTAGTTTTATAAGATTCTACTTCATGGAAGTAGAATCAGGGCTGTGATAGTTAATATTTATAATAAACTTGATTAGACTGAGGAGTGCCTAAAAATTTGGAAAGCACATCTCAGGGTTGTCTGGAAGGCTGAGTTCAGAGAGAGTTGACTAGGGAACAAAAACCTTCTCTGAATGTAAACGGCAGTGTGGAGTGACTTGCTTTGCCCGAGGCCAGGAACAATGACAAAAGACTTCTATAGATGTTATTTTTAATACTTTCCTTCACTTCCCTTCTCTTTCCTTGCTTCCTTGCTTGCTTCCTTCATCTTTCCTTCTTTCTTTCTTTCTTTCTTTCTTTCTTTCTTTCTTTCTTTCTTTCTTTCTTCCTTTCTTTCTTTCTTTTTTCTATTCTGCATGTACACTGAAGAGTATAAAGGAATGAATAAGCAAATCAGATCAAGGATGTCTTTGTGTGTGTGTGTGTGTGTGTGTGTGTGTGTGTGTGTGTGTGTGTGTATGTGTGTTTGTACTTCTTTGATGATAATCCTAGATATGACTGCCAATTTCTTTGATATATAAATGCCTAATTAAAATACAACAAATGGAATGGCTTTTCCCACCTTGTAGGTTTTGAGTTTGTAAGGTACTTAAGAACAGAGACTTATATAGGATTAATACTGTGTAAAACTGGACATTATGTTCTTCTCTTCATCTTTACGATTCTGATCATAAAGGGCATCCCGAATACCATTTGTATCTTAGACTAACAAAATGAGGACATTCAAATTAAACATCTGGACTAGAAGAATAAGAATATCTTCCTGAGGGAATACATGAGTGTGAAGACGAAACTGAAACACAGAAATCCAGATACAGTGAAAAACGTTTGTTAGGTTGGGAATAAAATTTTAATTTTCTTGCAGTTAGCTAAAAATACAGCCACCATGAAAAGATAAGTTAAATAAATAGGATATTGAGTGAAAACTAAAGTTAAAAAAAAACCAAAAAACTAACTACGTTTAGTCAAGACATCCTTCATGTGAACTGGAAAGGTAAATAATAAGGATTTGTAAGAAATCTGAGACCACGTTCTCTATATTTTTCATGTGTAGCAAACTTTCAAAAAGACTGAACTTAAATAAAGAAACAAATGAAAATATCTCAGGGCAAAACTTCAAAGCAGAGCATTAATGATCCCACAAATGAGTTTTGTGTCATCAAAAATTCACATAAGACTGTATATTCATACAAGATCTGTACCACAAATTCCAGATAAGGAGAGTTCAGAGAGAAAGGAAATTTCTAGTGTGAATAAAACATTATACTAGAAAAATAAATAAGAATATCTGTGATGAAGAAATCAGTGGAAATTTGTAATAGCCCTTAGCTTTGAGTGAGTCAAAAGGAGGCAGAAAGTTGAATAACTTTTTTTCACTTCCAACCATTTATTTCCTTTACTAATAGTTTGAGTTCAGGGAAAATCAATTCTATAATATCAGAAGTTAATAAATAAACAAGTGCCATCAGATATATGTTTAGCATTAAGTAAGACATAAGAGGGAGCATTTGCACACACACACTCACACACACACACACACACACATCACAGGAGCTTCAGTTCGGTGTCATCTGGTTGCTCACACATAGATTTATAAAGATTAATGTAGTGCACTTCTGATCGACAAGACTTCTGTGACACACCAGATAAAGGCTTGGGAAAGCATCAGTGTGTCACTGTGCAAACCAAAGTTGTCTTTCAGGGACTGCCTATGGTTTTGAAAGTTTCTATGTGTCAAGGGCGTTCACCATAAAATCAGATTTCAGAACAACTTTTATCTAACTTTTGAGTAACTTGTAACAGAAGGTGCTCTGCATATGAATATCTTGACTAGTTGCCTTTTTATTCACGTAGCTATAGAAACAGAATAAAAGATCTTTGTAAATTTAATGCAAGTTAGGCTTCAGTCTTAACTTTTCAAATGATTGTACTCCTGAGCATATTTGACTTTCTAATTTTAAGATATGTAATTTCATCTTCAAAGCAGACAATAGTTTATTATTCTATATCAGAAGAAGTACTAAAATATGCACAAAAATATAGTATTTAGAAATTCATTGAGGTCGATGCAGTTCTTTTCTTTGAAACCAGTTAGCCTATGAATACATTTTTCTTGTTGAATAAAATTGATAACGGGAATTGTCTTTGTTTTGATTTTGTCAATTAAAATTTATTTATGGTGGTTGCATATTGGAATGGGAAGTAATCCATCACTGTTCTAGGATGTATCTGTTACTATATGAAGGTCCAATATAATGCCAAATATAAAGACACAGAAAAAGAAAGGAAAAAACACTTCTCTTCCCTAACACATTGGCTTAACATGTGAAATATAGGGCAGATCATATTAATTAATCACAGTGAAATAATACAGTAAGGGTTTACAGTAACCACAGATATATCTTTCTAATATACATATAAGTAGAACTGAGGAACTTTAAAATATTATTCAACCATTTTATGTCCTTACAGATTGAATAACCCAACTGTAAAATAAATCCCATTTCATATCCCATCTATAAGTCTAGGTAAAGACCTATTCTTCACTTGAGGAGTACAGTTTTAAGAGTCCACATTTTATTTTATTTTTTATAATTTCTGTATAACATTTCCTGTTTCTTTTTTCTTTTTTTGAAATTTTATTTTTAATTAGATATATTTAAATTTCAAATGTTATTCCCTTTCCCAGTTTCCTGTCCATAAGCTCCCCCCATCCCTTTCCCTCCTCCATACGGGTATTGCCCCCCATTCACCCCTCTTACCCCCCTCCGACATTCCCCTGCACTGGGGGTCCAACCTTGGCAGGACCAAGGACTTCCCCTTCCACTGGTGCCCAAACAAGTCTATTCTCTGCTACATATGCAGTTGGAGCCCTGGGTCAGCCCATGTATGGGTAGTGGTTTAGTCCCTGGAAGCTCTGGTCGGTTGGCATTGTTGTTCTTATGGGGTTGCAAGCTCCTTCAACTCTTTCAATTCTTCCTCTAATTCCTCCAAGGGGGTCCTGTTCTCGGCTCAGTGATTTGCTGCTAGCATTGATCTCTGTATTGATGCTCTGGATGTGTCTCTCAGGAGAGATCTATATCCGGCCCCTTATAGCATTTTAGAAGCTCAACTTGGAAAGTTATATTTTATTTTGGATGTTATCACTCTTCAACTTGCACATAAAACTCGAGAAAAGTTAATATTCTCATACACTATCTCTTGCTGCCTCTCTTAGTTAGGGTTTCTCTTGCTGCAACAAATCATCGTGACCAACAGGAAGTTGGGGAGGAATGGGTGCATTTGGCTCATGATTACACAGCACAGTTCATTATCAGCGGAAGTCAAGACATGGAGGCAGGAGACGATACACAACATGGAGGGATGCTGCTTACTGGCTTGCTTAAATTGCCTTGCTCAACTTTTTTTCTTCTAGAGCCCAGGGCCACGAGCCCAGAAATAGTGCCATCTACCATGGCTTGGGTCCTCCCGCATTGATCCCAAGTTGAGAAAATGCCTTATAGCTGGATATCATGGAGGCATTTCCTCAACTGAGATGTCTTCCTCTTTGATGACTCTAGCTTGTGTCAAGTTGACACACAAAACCAGCTAGTAAAGTCTTTACATGTATTAAAGCCAGTCAAATTGTGAGGTACCAACATTTTCTGTATTGATATAATAAGGAGTGTGATTAATAAATTTGATACTTGACAACGCCCCCCCCACCAGGGTTGTGTAATGCAGTTGGGCAAGAAAAGCATTTCTTGGACTGAGTTTTAAAGTGCAAAAGTAGAAGAGTGATCACAAGAAGACTTGCTGTTGACCTCAGCATATTCTTACCTGCTTTGATGTGGTGTTAGTTGGATTTGAATTCTTTAAGGGGTTGTTTTAATGTCAAAACAGCTCTTCAGGTTGGATAATCCAGTAGAACTAGGAGCAATGTCAGAGGCAGCAGCTATCGCCCTGGTTATTACCACTCAGATGGGCAGTCATGCTGGTGAGCCTTTATGGGAGTAATTTCTTTTGTTACTAGGAGACCAAATCTCACAGTAAACCTCTTTTAAAAAAACTTATTTTTTTTACTTTCCCTCCCCTTCTTCTGTAAGGGTGTTCCCCTCCCCACCTTGCCCCCTTACTGTCCCCTTAAACATTCTCTTGCACTGGGGGTCCAACGTTGGCAGGACCAAGGGTTTCTCCTTCCATTGGTGCCCAACAAGGCCATCCTCTACTATATATGTAGTTGGAGCCATGGGTCAGTCCATGTATTCTTAATCCTCTGTCTCTTAGAATCTTTTTGCCTCATTTTCTACAAGTTCTCTGAACCTTGTCTACATACATATTTTGTAGATGTATCTACTGGGAATCTGCAACTCTGTTTTTGATTAGTTGTGGCTTTTTGTAGTAAGCTCCTTCTGTATCAAAAAGTAGTTTCCTTGATGAGGGATGAAGACTACATTTAACTGTGGAAATAACTATGTTAACAATTATGTGAGGTTAGTAAAGTTGTGATGATTGTAGGTTCTATCCCAGAATCTATGAGTTTGCTATCACTAGGCTAGGTTTCCAGTACCTGCATGCTTTTCTTTTTGTTGAGTAGAGTATGGAGAGTTTAGTTATTGTTATAGATATTGCTGATTGTCAACTTGACTACATTTGCAATTAACTAAAATCCAGAAATGAGAGCACACTGTCAATTGGATTAGCAGGATCATAGCCTGTAAGTCATTCTAATAATATGTTTTTTTCTTTCTTACTATCTATATCTATCTATTTGTCTGTCTGTCTGTCTGTCTCTCCTATATATTAGATAGATAGATTAATTTTGTAAGTAATTCCAGAGGACATAACTGATTACGACAGAGATATTATGTCATTGTGTTATTTTTTCTTTCTTTTTTTCTTTAATTTTTCTCTTATACTATACATGCTGAAAACATTCTCCCCTCCCTTATTGTCTTCCATTCTACCCTTATCCCCTAGATCCATTGTTTCTTTTCCTTCAGAAAAGAGCAGGATATCAACTTAACAAGTCCTAATGAGCTGCAGTAAGAGTAGGTACAAATCCTCATATTAAGTCTGAAGAAAGCAGCACAGTAGTAGGAAAAGGGTTCCAAGAGCAGGTAAAAATGTCAGAGACAGCCCCAGTTTTACTGTTATGAGTTCCACAAAACAAACAAACAAGCAAATAACAAACAAAAGAAAACTAACAAACAACCAAAGCTAATCATTCTTTACAGTAACTCCTAGATAAATGTTACAGAGAGGTTACCAGATGTTTTGCATCTTCACATCTAGTCATTTGGTGTCTTATGTCCCACGCACGACTTCCCGCCGGCAAGAAGCACGCGAGACATAGAAATTCTTACTATGAGTGACTTTATTCCTGTCTATTCCTCTCTCATGGTGGAAGCCCCGCATTTGCGGCCAGGCGCTTTATTTATCCCCGTGCACGCATCCACACCTGATTGGTTGCTTACTCATGACCTCATCAGGTACGCCCTGAAATGGGCAAAGACCTGGCATGAAGGCACTCGTGCACATGCGCACACAGTTAACTTCCTGATGCTGGCGCAGAGAAGGCCAGCGCCATTTTGACTGACCTGGCCTTCCACGTGGGGCGCAGTGGAAGCCAGCGCCATCTAGTGGTGGCGAATGTTATTGCGGCCCTCTACATCTCACCCTTTTTATTTATAAATTTTATAGCAGTCATGATCACCCCATCGCGTGCAATGAGGAAACCTCAGCGATGTGCAGGGGCTGATCAAAGGAAATCACTGAGTCTCTCTCAATCCCAGTGCAATGATCCACAGATCTATGGGGTGCAAGAGCAGAGAACTCAGAATTCAAAGAGAGACCCCTCCTCCCAGTGCAATGGTCCCAGCAGGTCCCTGGGGGGTGCAGGAGCAGGGAACCCAGATACAGAGTAAGTCCTGAGCAAGATAACCAATTCAGTGGAGGCCCTTTGTACAATGGGCCACAAGTGCTTGAGTGAAACAACGGCCTTGTCACGTTACTGTTGAGATCTGAGTTTGCAAACCAACCATGGTATGAATACTGATCCACAGCATAGGGCTGCATCAAACAGAGCCACTCCGATAAGTAGTGGGCACCTCATTTGGTCCTCCTCAGCTGTTGCCACCAAAGGGCCATGGTCAAGCCACTCCTATAATGAAATTTAGAATTCCCAATTGTTAGTAACTACTCCAGAAAGTTCACCCACTGTACTTGTCTAACAATAGATTGGTGGAGGATAACTCCAGACACTGCAGACACAATGTCTGTAGCAGTAATGGCTGCTACAATAGCAGCGAAAGTGTCAAGGTCTTTTCCAGGACAGTTCAGGATCAGTCATTTTTCTCTGGAACAACCAGCAAACAATGGAACCAAATTCTGAGATCTGTATGACCAGGACAGAGTTCTCCAGTCATTGTAGCTTTACACAGGTGGCTTTCTGTGAAGCTACAGTCTGTAAAATGGCAACACCAGTTACCAGTTAAGGCAGCAAGAGTCACCAGGGAAATGAAGGGACAGGGGTAACAGCTGGAGTCAGCAAGCAGCAGTGTACAGAGTCTGAGCGTAGGCCACAGTGGGACGGGAACACACGCAGCGGTAACACTGACTGCAGCAACGGCAAAATTTCTGTGATGACAAAAGGTGAAGGGGGGATCTTCCGCCTTCCTTTCAGGGCAGAGGAATGACTCTAGGGACCCGAACCACGAGAGCTGAATCTTCATGTAACCAGGATCAGCAAGTCTCAGCAACCACCCAGGCAGCTGGCACACTCTTGTAGCATCCTGTAGAAAAAACACAAACATTCCCTCTTCCCCATATAAAATATCTGGACAGGATCATGTCAATATGTGGATCTCTCTAATATACCTAGGCAGAAGTATGCCTAGTTGTAGGGTGCCATAAACTTTGGCATCCAAATTTTTTAAAATTGAAATAAAAGGAGCATATTTTAGCATACAGGGATAACTCCCCCTATTTATTTATTAAAATTGTTAAAATATTGTTTATTAAGATAAGTCCTCGAGGATTAAATTGAGGACACTGAGCACTTGTATTTATAATTTGACTTGTATACCAAATTATTGTTTCCAGCATTATTGTTTTGGATATATAAAGAATGAGATTTTTTCACTAATTTTTCTTATGTAAGGCCTAATCCGTCTGGTATCTGTCCTCCCTAGTTAAGGAGTCTAGGCAATCCAGTTTGAGTTCTTAAATGTCCTATAAAGGAACAGTATTTAGTGCTCTTAACCACTAAGCCATCTCTCCAGCACCTCACAAACTTTATTTACCTAAACATAAGCATTAATTAGAAATGTCAAATCCTGTAAACAAGGTCCAGATTTAGCCTTATTTAGAAATCTGAGTTGGCAGGGTGAGGCTGGGCGTTGAAAGTAAGCAAATGGAGTCTTCCTCTTTTCGTGAGGGTGTGTTATCAACTCCATTATCATTTTCAAAGAGCTGGGTCTATGGTTTTGTTTAGTTCTCTGAGCCAGAGCACTGAAAGGACAGTGAGTTGTTAGACAATTTACACTGGAATCACTCACTGATTTCAAGTAGAAAACCTGTCTCCAATAAAGCATTAAGTGATTGAAATCAATTGTAAACCACAAACCACACAATGACTATCAGTATATGAAGTGAAAGCTTGATTTTTTTAACATATAAAAAAACAGTGGAAGCTAAAGATTTTCTATGGGTTGCATGCACAAATTTACAGTAAATACACAAGCAGGCAAGGAGTAAAATTATCAATTTTGCCTGAAATTTGTATATGTAATAGGCCAAATATCAGTATTTTGTAATAACCAATTAAATTGCTGTTTGGACTAAGGTATGTTTCACCAGGTTTCTTTTTAAAATACTTCCATGACTCTAGCCTACAATTCTGTATTAACACAGCTGAAGTTTTATCTCCAATGTTCATAACAAAGACCTAAGTCCTCTGGTAAGGTGAGGTACTTAGCCAATTAACATATCTTTAGTAGCTTAAAATTAGTTTCAAATATTCTTTTCTGGAGTAGTGCAACAGCTACTCCCCAAATATTAAAGCTCATTTTGTGAGCAAAAGTTTGTAGTAAAAATTTTTATATACACTGAAAGATTTAAGGTTCTAACCTTTTACATTGAAGAAGTAACAAAATTATATAATATAAGGCTGTTAGCCACTTTTAATGATATCACTCTATGGGCTCTCTAAAATTATAAGCAAGCTCACAAAATAAAAACTCACAATCGCCAGGATGTAAACAAACTGCATAAAAACAATCCTCTAAATCTTGGAGTAAGGAAACTGGCTGTAATGTTCTCATAAGTTCCAAACCCTCATCAATCCTTCGTAAATCCTGTAACAATCTCTATCCAATACAATCTCTACCTGTTTGATTTTTCCTCAATTATAAATAAATTTGAGTTAGTCAATGTAACACTGGCAATCCTTAATCACAATCTTAAATTCTCCTTGTAACAGCAGACCACCACCACAAGGTCACCTGAGTTCTTAGTACGTGACTAGGCAGCTGTTCTCCGGGCAGTGGAAATTAGCATTAGAATACAGATAACTTCAGGGCAAGCCACACCTTTGGAAAGCAAGACTCAACCCCCAACAAAGAATCTAGTCTCCAAGGCACCACAAGTCTATCTATTATGTTGTAAAGTTTGACTATCAATTCTACATTTGATCGCACAACGGCCTGGTCTCCAATACCTTTTGAGACAATGTCCTAAATTCTTTTAGAAGCCTGGTTTCTAGCATAAGAATTCCATAAAAATGTTACCTCAATTTAGACCTGTTTCACTAGGGTGGCCCAATGTCACATGTTATCTAGAATTACTTCATCTAAATTACAGTTTTAAGCTAACTTTCTGTTACCAATATTATACCTTTTTAACCATATCCAATAACTTGAAAGCCAATAGTCCACAACCAAGGCAAGCAGAGCATATTTATACATTTAAAACCAATGAGAAACAAAATTGAAGTGGCTACACATATCTTAATATATATACCAAACACCATTTTTACCTTTTTAGCTATGATTTTAAGAGATGCACCTTGTCACCTGTTGAGTCAATTAACCAGTCAGGGATTTTTCTAAGAGAAACAGCTATCAACTCTTGTACCAAAAAGGCTGAGAAGCTGTTAGCGCCTTTAAGATCAGCCCGTGTAGACGCTTAGCCAGCTTCTAAGCCGCTCCTCCAGCTAATCTAGACACCTGGCTCTAGGCACAGGGCTTTAAAGACCTGATTGAAACTGTTTTTCTATTCATTTGTTCCTTTTTGAAACGAATTAAAACCAAGTCAAGGTGTGTACGACCGGCAGATAAGGTTTTTACCATTTTTTCTTTTGAACATGAAACATAAAACATTTAAACAACGAGAAACAAAAATCACAGACATAAACTGACAGACACGGGGACATCCTGGTGCACCAGAGACAAACAATAGACAAAGAGGGAAAAAACCAGATGGTGTTCACGGTGACTATCCACTCGGGTGGAGTTGATATGGGCGATGGATTGTCTCAATTCCTGGACTAGTCCACCAACATGTTGAAACCCAATTCCTGTAAGATACTAAGATATATTATCTGAGCGGCACAACCGACATTTGCCAATGGTATGGAAGTGAAACACAGCCCTGAATATTTTTACTCACAACCCAATTACATAAACTCCATCAGGCTGTGCACGGGCACTGAGATGTCCTTTTGTTTGATTCTCCTGAATAAATTTTCAGGCGGTCTGCCTCGATCAAATCTGATCAGCATGACTCTGTAAAGCTGTCGCGTCAGCGCACGGACGCCGCGGCGTCCCGAGAGCCGGCGCGGGAGCTTAATTATACCTTTTATAAGCACCAAGACAAAGTTTTTCTCCCAAAATACTGTGTTCCTTTTACCTCCTCTTTTATTCTCTCCCGGGACATTCTTTTCCCAACTTCTCACCTCCGAATTGGAGGGGACTGCTACTTGAGATCGATCAGTTTCCTTTTCTCGTTGCAACTTTTCACTACCCCCTGTTTCTGACCATCTTTTTCCTTGCCCCAACGCTCTCCGCTTTGCTGTTTTACCTAGGCAGTTCCCATGTAACCTCTGACGCCTTTTGGCGGTAGCTAGAAACTCAAAGGTCAATAGAAAAAGCCCGAGGGTTGCCAGAGCAACCACAGCGGCACCTGCCGCGTCCGGCAGGGGATTGAATTGGAGCAGATCAAGGCTAGCCATGGTCTCTCAGGGTCTTACCCCACTCATAGCTTCTGAATTTCTTCCACGAAATGGAGGCTTCCCGTGGCACCGGCGATGTTTTTGTCCAGGGTTTCTTGGCACCAAATGTCCCACGCGCGACTTCCAAGAAGCACACGGGACATAGAAATTCTCGCTATGAGTGACTTTATTCCTGTCTATTCCTCTCTCATGGTGGAAGCCCCGCTTGCGCCGCCAGGCGCGCCTATTTATCCCCCGTGCACGCACCCACACCTGATTGGTTGCTTACTCATGACCTCATCAGGTACGCCCCGGAAATGGGCAAAGACCTGGCATGAAGGCACTCTTGCACATGCGCACACAGTTAACTTCCTGATGCTGGCGCAGAGAAGGCCAGCGCCATTTTGACTGACCTGGCCTTCCACGTGGGGCGCAGTGGAAGCCAGCGCCATCTAGTGGTGGCGAATGTTATTGCGGCCCTCTACAGTCTTAGTCTATTTTATGTTTCTGAAACAAAATAAGCTAGCCTGCGTAATTTATGAAGATCAGAATGTTATTGATTCTACCTGTCTTATGTCTGGGTCGTCTATGAGCATGGCGTGGGCATCAGTTTAGCACTTACTGAGGGTCTTTGCAGCCTTATAACATGGTGGTCAGAATTTCATGATGTAGTAATCAAAGTTCTCTAGAGGAATATAACAGATTGAATATATATTGTAAATGAAATTTATTGGTTGTTTATGCTACAGTGGCTTGTTAGTTCAACAATGACCATCTGAATACTGGAGGCCAAGAAACTATCCATTTTGGAAGTCTAAGGAAAGGGCTTTGGTGTCAGTTAAGAATAGTATCTGCTTCTTCAGCAATGACAGGACCAAGAAACTCACAGTAGGAAGCCAAGTCAAGCACACTTGCAGCACTGATATTTGCTGGGACTTCTTTTTAAAATTTATAGTTTTTTAACTTTTTGAAATTATAATATAATTATATAATTTCTCCTTTTTTCTCTCTACTCCTTCCAAATTAACCTGTTCTCTCAAATCAATGGCCTCTTTAAAAAAAAATTGTCACATATACTCCCACCTTCCAAACACAAACATATCTATGGACTTCTTTATGTCTTAGCAGCTGTTAAAAGGTGTTGCCCATCCTTGGTGGGGGCTGGGATTCTCCCATAATTCTTGGAAATACTCTTTTAGACTTGAACAATAATGCATCTCTTATTCGATTACAGATCCAATCAAGCTAATAGTCCAGTTAATATCACTCTTGGCCAGACAAAGAAAGCTTACCAACTCAGGCCCTCCCCCTTTATTATAAAGTCATAAATGTTATGAGGACTTAACTCTCAGTGTCTCATTCAACCTTAAACAAATAAAAGCTTTTACATTCAACTACAATTAACATGAGTTAGAGGATTAAAAATAAGAGTTTTGGACACTGTCCTAAACTAAAACATGATTAAAGTACGATTTTTTTCAATAGTAAAGCAAAACTGAATGTATTTACTATCAGCAAATCTTCTTGGTTAGATACCATTAGTCACAAACATTTAAAATAAAAGAAATACTGCTTATAAACTATATCTTAGGTCAAGGAAATTGCAACCTTTGATAAAACAAAATGGAGATTGTACCATAGAGGCATTTCTATGATTATTTTACCCTGGTTTTTAAAGTTGTGTCATGAAGATTAATATGGAATTATATATAATTATTACTATTGTAATTTTTCTTGTATGATTGAAGAAATAATTTCTACCTACAGCATGGATTTTGTTACTTTTATATTTATACCAGTAGTCCCTAACCTTGAGTTTCATAGTATAGGTGTTTGAAATACTAATTTAATCCCTATGCAAAGATCTTAAACTTGTGATTCCACTGAGCTGAGCATCTTTGTCTCTCTCATATTCAACTCACATGAACTAATCATTGACAAACAGAATTTAGTGAGATTTTCTATGCCCATTGGCCCAGGTAATAGCCAATGTTGAAATGTTGCCAAGAGAATCCAAAATCTTCAAGAAAGTAGCAGGTTGGCATGTTAAACAGAGAGCTGTCTTCTTAAGCAACGGGATATAAGGCTTATTTCCATTTCTTAGATGGTAGTTAAGATCCCCCCAAGTCAGCAGATAACATCACAATGGTTTACATTAACAATTACATATGCACGTGTGTGTGCGTGTGTGTGTGTATATGTGTGTGTGTGTGTGTGTGTGTGTTGTGTGGTATATGCACACATATGTACATGTATCTCCTTTCTTGTAAATGTAGAGGCCAGGGAAGAACTTTGGATATACCATTCTACCAGTCTGGGATAGTTTGTTTTAAATGTTAACTTACCACAATTGAGAATCACTTCACCAGGGATTCTCAATTGAGGCACTGTCCTTATTACCTTAGTTGATGTGAAAAACTGCCCCAATTGTAGACTCCGGTAGGAGCTCACATAAAAATGAGCACGGCAGGATGAAGATGATTCATCTTTTGCCTGTCTGGTCTTTCTACTTGTGCTCATGCTAATTTCACATTTTGCTAGTGCTACTGATTCTTTTGAGGATATCAGCACCAGCGTTTTCAGGCTTCCAAGGTAGACTGAGGACTAGTGCCTTGCCAAGAACTGTCCAGGTATTTGGGGTAAGATTGCAACTGCTGAGGCATCGAGCCTCAGTGGACTGAGCAGCTCCACCATTCAGTAGGCACCCAGCCATTGTGGACTACTGTGATTTCTGAGCTGCCCTGCTGCAAACATGCAGTGAGACAACTGTTATTCTCTCAACACAATCAGTTAGTCTGATTTAATAATTTAATTTAAGGACACAAATATATATTCTATCAGTTGTGCTTCTCTAGACAATTATGACTAATATACACTCTGTACCTTGATCGTTGGCACAGAATCCCTAACTCAAGCTGGAGATAGCACCACATGTCACAGGCACCAGAGATATTTTCTCTGCCCCCTCCCCCTACACTTTGATTAGAGGCCATAAAAACACACTGGGTCTTTACAGGAGGCTGGGATCCAGACTCCAGTCTTCATGCCTGCATAGCCAATACTGTTGGTCACCGAGCCATCTCTTTGACCCCAACAATTAGTTTTCATTCTACAAATTATCTGTTGAACATACCATGTAATGAAGCAAACAAATGACTACTTTTATTACTGGAAAGACATCTTTAAACTATTTTCAGTCACCAGGCCTCTTCTGGAACCCTATGTAACAACAACAACAACAACAACATCAACAACAACAACAACAAAAAGGACATTTGTTATTTAGTGCTTCTTGTCTACCTAAAAATAAATGTGAAGGGACAAACTTTTTCTTGACCAAAGGTTTTTATAATATATTCTTTCTGCCAGTTTTCCGTGCCATGGTGGTTTGGATGAAATGGTTCTCATAGACTTATAGGGAGTGGCATTATTGGAGGTGTGGCCTTGTTAGAATAGGTTCTGCTCTGTTGGAAGAAGTATGTCAGAGGGCATAGGCTTTAAGATTTCAGAAGCTCAAGCCAGGGCCATGTCACTTTCTTTTCCTGCTGCTTGCCAATCCAGATGTAGACTCTATGTCTGCCTCAAGGCCACCAAGCATCCTACCATGACAATAATGGACTAACCCCCTGAATCTGTAAGCCCAATTGATGTTTTCTGTTGCTGTCATTATAGTATCTATTCATAACAATAAAACCCCAAAGAATACACATGCCATTCCGCAGTCAGTTAGAATGTCAGAAAGGTGGTACCTATTTTAGGTATTTGAGCAATAGTGAGAAAGAATGCCCAAATTAGAAATCTAGGAAAATGAAAGATCATGATACCAAGTTAGGGAAGAGATCATGGACAAATTGCTCTTTACATTGAAATAGTACTTTGGCGAAGAAACAATGAACTCTGACTTAAAACCTTATGGAAACAGGAAGGAGTAGCTAGAACGTGAAAGAAAACTTTTGCACATTGGCAAAGTTTTTCAAAAGAGTACATAAATTCCTTGCTGGAAAGGATTGAACACGTCCAATATAAGAACCCTCATTGGTGTGTGGCTTAGCAGATGGTTTTCTCTCCATTATTATTTTGGTCTCAAGTAAGGAATACATCTTTTTTTGGAGTTGAGGTAATTTTAAATAAAAGTTGCTTGTTAACTTAATTCTTTTGGAATTTAAGTGTGCTGTGGACAGACGGTTCCACTTAGGGTGCTTTACCCATGTTTTCATTAAAATCACATTCAGAAGACATTGACTAATGCTGAAGGGATTATTTACAATTACTGAGGGTCTATCTATTGTGAATGAAGAGACAGTCCCACCTGCATTCATGTTCCTCATTGGTAAATAGCTGGCTTTCTTCAAGATTCATAGAACAAAAGAACAACTTTAGAATTACTTTATTTTCATGTATATGTATGTGCCTTCTTGTCTATATGCGCACCACATATTAGTCCTGCCTGTAGAGGCAAGAAGAGGGTGTCAGATCTCTTTGAACTAGAGATATGATAGCTGTGAACCACCTGATATTGATTCTGGAACTCTTGGTCCTTTGTAAGAAAATCTAGTGCTCTTATTTGCTGAGTCATCTCTCCAGCCCTCATAGCAATATGATGTGTTTTATTGCTAGAGGAAATATATTCTTTTACAGAGAAAGGTAAGAAGACTTGACCTAAAGAACACTTATTGGAAGTGAACTGAAGAACAAATAGAACTTTGCTATTATGAGGACCCTGTAAGTAAAGGCAACCAGCTTTATGTGGAGAGGATTTAAAATGGTGTTATTTTCTTCAGTGGTGTAGTGAGTGAAAGGTTGATACCCACTCTTCAGTAAATGATCCCACGTTCATTCTGAGGCAAACACCATGGCTCTCACATAGGGACTTCCCAGGAAGAAGAAAGGTTTCAGCAGGAGATGTGGGGGGATGAAGAGAGGCTAACTGAAGTTAGAAACAACTAAATTTATTATATGGATTCATGAAATAAAATGCTTTAAGTGTTTTGTACATGTGCGTATTTATGTGTGACTATGTGCTAGTGCTGGTACACATGTGTGTAAAAGTAGATGTACAGTGGTGTGTGTGTGTGTGTGGTATGTCTGTGTGCATGTGGAGAAAAACCAGAGAAAAACCTTTGGTGTTATCCTTAAGAATACCGACCTCTTTTGAGTCAGGGTCTCTTACTGGCCTATAGCAAAGATAGACTGGCTGGGCATCAAGTCTCACGGGTTCTCCTGTTTCTGTCTCCCCATTGCTGGAATTACATCAGTGTACAAGGATACCAGGTATTTCTAGACAGGTTTTGGTGGTCAAACTTGAGTCTTCGTGCTTTCCTGGCAAGCATTTCACTGAGTCATTTCCCCAGTTCTAGATATAATGTTGATGTAGTAAATGAAAAAAGATCAGGTATGGCAGTGTTCTGAGAAGATTCAAACCTGGAACAGTAATGGGACAGAATTGTCAATGCTAGGAAAATTATTTGTTGCTGATAGAGCTCAAAGAGAAAAACATAAATATGAAATGGATGTATGTAGGGACCTTCACATACTTGTGTGTATTGGATAATAATCTAAAATTTAGCCAAGGAAAGGGCCAGACAGAAGGTAAGAGAGAACAGCAAAAATGAGCCAGAGTTAAATAGGGTCCAGCATCTGTGCACTGACTTTGTAATGTCAGTCTTTGCTAAAACCAAGAAACTTCAGTGTGATTGCAGGGGTGAAGTTAAGAGGGTGATGGGCAGAAGCTAGGGGAAAGTAAATGCTAGCCTGAGTCTGGAGAAAATTGAATAGTTTGTAATGAGGGGAGGCAGGAACCACTGTCTAGATACACTGACTACTGTAGAGTGAAATATTTTGAATCTACATATCTCCTTTTTCATACCACCATTAGCCAACTAAATCTTTATACCAGTCTTCATTGAGTATTATACACATTGACTCAAAAAGATTTTTAAAAATGTTATTTCTATATTTCAGAAAACCTATGTGAATAAAACAGGGCAGTTTGTACATATGAACGCAGACATATTAAAACGCCTTGCATAAGATTTATACAAGCTCAAGCCAGACCAAATATGAGGGAGGAAAAGTGAGCACAAAGTCTCACTCCAAGTTGAGAAACTCTTGGCATTTTACTGCGACTGGTAGAGTGTATGTTTTCATCAATGATGCAATACCTGCTACACTGACTCCACTCTAGGGTGAGCCCCGTGCCTAAAAATAGTTGGCCAACAAAATTGTGTTGTACTTCCTTTGGGAACTGGGGGGAGAGAGAGGGAGAGAGAAAGAGAGAGATAGAGAGAGAGAGAGAGAGAGAGAGAGAGAGAGAGAGAGAGAGAGAGAGAGAGAAGAAATGGACACATGAAATTGGGAGCCTAGGAGGTGGGGGGGAGATCTGGACGGAGTTGGGAGGATAAAAATGATTAAAATCAACTGTATAAAATTCTCAAAGAATAAATAAAACATTATTTAAGAAGTAAAAAAGTCAATTAGCGTAAGCTACATGATATACATGTAAAAATTCCACTAGACGTTTCTTGCTATCCTTTTTCTAAAGTGCTTGAATTCCTTCACCTCATATTCTGTAATATGTCTATCACCAGAAGCTTCATACTGTTACCATTAGAGAGGCACTATGCAAACAAAGTGATAATTACTGGTAGGGGTCTAAAATGCACAAAGTTTCTATATATGCGAATGAGATACCCCTCTCACTACAGTATTGATTATACTAATTGCTGAGGTACTAACACCTGTGAAAGATTTTGATTCAATGGGGAGATATTAGGATAAGTCATCTCATTATGATACAATTCGTGTAGATAAGGAATGGATATATTCATTGTACTGTTTATTATCTACTGTTGTAAGTTAATTACCAGACAGAGTTTTAAATGACGAGGGCATTTTAATGCAAATTATTTTTAATGATATTGAACAATATATATGCAGGAGTTTAACATAATTCATGGAGCCATTATACTTGGGGATGCTCAGCTTGTACTATGTGTGTCCTACAGAAGACCCTCAAAGCTAATAAGTCACCTTGACAGACCCCTCACTGTCTTTGGTTGCCTTGATATATATTTTCAAATATTTGAAAATGTTATAAACTCACCACATACTTTTTTTTTCCAGCCAAACCTATAATCTTTAAAAAGTTTTAAAGTTAAACCTGCTATTTTTTGAATAATATTTTGTAAAATGTTCCAGAGAG
The DNA here is from genome assembly GCF_011064425.1 of Rattus rattus. Lineage (NCBI taxonomy): Eukaryota > Metazoa > Chordata > Mammalia > Rodentia > Muridae > Rattus > Rattus rattus. The sequence continues at coordinate 94,772,033 of NC_046157.1, read as the reverse complement.
TAAAAAGTGGCAAGATGTAAATAGGAAAGGACAATAAATACAATCTGTGTTCTGGGAAAGATATTAAATATGGACTCACGGAGCTCAAGGTGAATTTAACTGTGGGTGCGAGGAATGATAAAGGAGAGCGTTGGAGCATCTGGGCTTAAGTTTATACAAGTGCCGGTGGGCAGCAGAGCAATTTTGGTTCATTGATGTCTATTTTCTCTCTGAAGTAGGTGGCGAAATCATCTGTTGACTATGAGAGGAGGTGAAGTTTGCTGAGAGGAAAGAACCTAGTTCCAAATTGACAGTCTATTCCATCTGGTGATTTAAGATTCCTTTTTAATTCCACGATGTTTTCCTGACTTAAAACATGTGTCTCGCATTGACCAGAACTATGCAATGTTATGAGTCAATTAGCAAAACGCTATTTTAGTTTGGAATGTATTCATAAATATGTGTACAAGCAACTGTAATTCTACGCACGGTACTCTTACCTTTCTTATATAAGTGCATTTTTAATATTAACTTCTACTTGTTTAAATATAATCATCTCTTCCTCTAATACACCAAGGAAACTCCCAAGTTTTTTTAAATACTTTTGTTTCTTTTTCCATGTTAAAATAATTGCATAAAGATACATGTATGTAAACACAGAAATGTCGATGTACTTATCTATTCATCTACCATCTGTATTTCTGCCTGCAAATACACATATGCAGTTCCATGGACACTTATTTTCTCTTCAGTATGGAAAGTCATGGGGAATCTTCAATTAAATTGGTAAGGTTTAATATTTCCTTTTCCAGAGTTACATATTATTCTGAGAAACACTATGACCTCTTTTAACCAGCTTTGCTCTTTACCAATGAGAACCCTTTCTTGCTGAATTTCGCCACCATGAGCAAAATGCAACTGATACTATTCTTGTCATTTTATCATCATGTATTCATGCTTTTATTTTTATGGGTATGTCTCAGGAAAGATTTAAGGTCAAGGGTATATTCAATATAGATTTCAAAGATGCTTCCAGATTGCTTTTAGAAAACCTCTAAAACTACATTTCCAGGGAAAAGACAGCACTTTACCCAAAAGGCTTTGTATAGTAAGTGGCATATTCTCTCTTTTAAGAAAATCTTTTGTGGATCTCATAAATATAAGGGATCTTTTATTGTTTGTCTAATTTGCATTTTGCTGATGACTGAAGAAATTGAACATCTTATATGCTCTTTTGCTATTTAAAATAACTGTTCTATGAATTATTCAAATAATAGTCTTTGTCCATTTACTCATGCAGGCTTTTAGTTCTCTGATACACTTGTAAGGTTCCTTCGTTTGTACAATTATATATGTATGTGTGCACAAATATGTGTGTGCACGAATATGTGTGTGTACATGTGCATCAGTTTGGGTGCATGAGTGTAAGTGTATGCAAGTGTATTCTTCAACGTTTATAATTTTTCAAATATTTTAAGACATGTTCACTTCCTAAAGGCCATGAAATTGCCAATTATTTATTTATTTATTTATTTATTTATTTATTTATTTATTTATTTATTTAACATCTGGATCACAGTCCCCCTAGCCCCTCATCAAATAGCCCTTCCATCATTTATAACTTCAATAATCCTCGATTCCACTAAGTGTCCACTGAACTAGGATACTTTATGTAACTATTATGTCCTTCCTATAGAAATGAAGATGCTACAGTTGAAATTCATCATCTTGCAAATGATCACCTGCATGTATCTGTTCATACCTAACAAGCAAAATGTATTCATTTACTTGATCTCCCATTGTTTGTGAAGACACTGGCCAACCTTCCCATAACAGGGTAACGTGGGTCAGACTTAGCTTATTCACAGGGTTCTTATGAGAATTTATATCACCCATTTTCTGCCATTTCTTTTTAAAAGTTCTTCATATAACCTTAGTAACATCACATGCTTTCTCACATGTACAATCAGATTTTATTTCGAGCATGTATGTAAAATTTCAGTTAATATGCTTTTATAACAATCCTTTCCACCTGTAATAGGCAAAGAATTATATAACAATCATTTTATGCATTTTATATTTCATGTTCTAGAACTACTCAAAACATCTTAGAATGAATATGAGAAATCAGGAAGAAGTAAGGCAGGTGCCCACTCTGTTGTGTGACAAAGGACTCACATTTATGTTGGCTTTCTAGATAATGGTAATGGTTATATTTCATGATAAACCACTCAAGCAGGAAACTGAGTTACTCAATATTTATATTACTTCATTTAAAGTTTCATTGGCTAGCAAATTTGGGCTACACCAATTCATCTTTAAATTTAATTTAATATGTTAACTAATAATCACAATTCAAATACTTTATAGAACCTCATAACTTTGTTAATATAGATTATCCTGGGAATAATAATTTATAGATTTTTCTTCCGAAATGTTGTTATGACTCACTTAAGAAATACAATTGCTCAGGCTTGTAATTCTGTCTTTCTGAGTGGTCATTCTAACTGAGACCTTACATTCTTATTTTAATGTTAATCTAAGGAGTTATAAATTAGGCTAAAAATAAAAAGTGAGAACATCAGAATTCAAAAAGTAAGTATATTTTCTCTTAATGAGAGGTTAAAAAAACACTATTTGACTACTTTCTGCCTTTCCTTTTCCAATTTCCATTAAAGGGAATAAAGAGAAGACAATGTCATCCCTTTTCTTCCTGGACATACAGGGATCTGCAGAGTACCATTGGCAAAGGACAATCGAGGAAGCTGGATGGGAACAAAGTGTAGGGTTGGTATGTGTTTACAGAACTGTTCTGTCAATGCCATCAGCTAACAGTTTAAGAACAACGATGAGCAAGGGCTTTTCACCTAGAGTCTGAGTTTCTCATATTGTTGTTTTCTAGATCTGTGGCATCACACAGATGGTATATATATATATATATATATATATATATATATATATATATATATATATATGTGTGTGTGTGTGTGTGTGTGTGTGTGTGTGTGTGTGTGTGTGTGTGTGTGTGTGTGTGTGTGTGTGAAACCATTTTAGCAGTTTAGGAGAAGAATTTATAACCGAGTGCTGAGAGAGTGCATCCATTTTCTACTGTTTCCATTCCCATTTCAGGTTTGTGGTGGGCTACTTTTAACATTGAGAGACTGTATAAACGCCAATGATAGTTTTACATTTAAATTTACTCTTAGAGAGTGAAATTATCTGGAACTGTGAGTTATGATGAAAGGATTTTAAGTTACTCTGCTGAAGCTGAGAGGATTTCAGAATGGTAAAGAAGCTATAAGTAGTGTTCCTTAAAATGCTTCCCTCTACTTCTACAAATAATGTATGATACAGAAGAATCTTCAGCTCTTAAGTAGTTTTAATGCTCTTATTAATCAATTTAAGAGAACATTTTTTCCAAGTCTCTTTTCCCACCTCTATTTTTTAGAATAGTAATTTTAAAGAGTCTAAAAACAGGTGAGAACACTAATATTCCAATTATTAAAATGAATATTTATAAACACCTGATATTAATTTTATATTAATGTTAAATAATATTTAAGGGGTCTAGAACAGTAATCTTAATATCTAAAGGGAATTGATAATTCTTAAAAAAATTTAGTACTGAGTTTCTGTTTTTTTTTTTTCAAAAGTTTTTTTCTACTTTATTATTTTACATTTCTTTTTTTAAATTTTATTTATTTGTTTTTTATCTTTATTAACTTGAGTATTTCTTATTTACATTTCGATTGTTATTCCCTTTCCCGGTTTCCGGGCCAACATCCCCCTCCCCTTCTATACGGGTGTTCCCCTCCCCATCCTCCCCCCATTACCGCCTGCCCCCCAACAATCACGTTCACTGGGGGTTCAGTCTCGGCAGGACCAAGGGCTTCCACTGGTGCTCTTACTAGGCTATTCATTGCTTCCTATGAGGTTGGAGCCCAGGGTCAGTCCATGTTTAGTCTTTGGGTAGTGGCTTAGTCCCTGAAGCTCTGGTTGCTTGGCATTGTTGTTCATATGGGGTCCGAGCCCCTTCAAGCTCTTCCAGTCTTTTCTCTGATTCCTTCAACCTGGGTCCGTTCTCAGTTCAGTGGTTTGCTGCTGGCATTCGCCTCTGTATTTGCTGTATTCTGGCTGTGTCTCTAAGGACAGATCTACATCCGTTTCCTGTCGGCCTGCACTTCTTTGCTTCATCCATCTTATCTAATTGGGTGGCTGTATATGTATGGGCCACATGTGGGGCAGGCTCTGAATGGGAGGAGCTGTTCTTCTATCCTCAGTGTATGTAAAGATTTTATTGTAATTATTTTCAAATATCTATGTTAAGTTTCCTTGTTTTATGAATTTGTATACTAATATCTTTAGCAACCATTTTATTTTATTCATTCCATTGCTCATTTCTTACTCCCTTTCTTTTATCTATGCTATTGTTTTAGATACAAATGTACAGTGGACATTTGGGTCTTTTGTACAATCTGAGGCAAAAATGCCCAATATTTCTCCACTGAATATTATATTTGCATGAGCTTTATAGACAGTAAGATATTTTTGTGACTACGCTTTCTTCTTTAAAGATTTATGATGTAGATTTATTCTCATAGAAGTGATTTTAAAACACTATAGAAATAATTGCACAATGTTTTCTTTTGTCAAAAGGATGAACTATATTGATAAAGTGTATAATATTAAATTTGCTTTTTCTTGGAAAATACATCCACTTAGACCATAGTGCCTTCCAAGAGGGAAACAAAATCGGAGGGGGAAGAATTGGACAAGGAGTGTGAGGAAGAGATACTAAATAAAATTTACTTTATTCCTTTCCTCTATATCCATCTCAACTTACAACCCAATCAAACATCTTTATTAGAAATTTTAAAATAAAGTAACAAAATTTCTCTATTATGTTAGAAGTTTTAGTGCTTATACCTGCTCATCTATAAGGGGTGATGTTTTTGTTTGTGTTTACTGTATGTGGTCATTGTTGACATTAACCATAACATCAAAAAGATTAAAGCATGAATCTGTTTTCCTTCTAATGTTTCCATTTTAGTGAATATTTGATGTATTCATTCCTCAGAAATTATTTAAGTTTTAAAGACAGTGTGATGTTGTAACTATCATGATAGCTATGATGTATATAACTGAAAAAAAGTAGGTAAGTCTGAGAAAACACAGCTATTTATAAAGCTAGCGATCCTCAGATTTTAGGACTTTCAGGGCACATATGGTGAGTAGATAGACAGACAGACAGGTAGATGATATGTAGATAATCTTTATGTGACCCTCTATCTATCCATCCTTAAAGCAAAACAGACCATTAATACTTGGAAAACAGCCAAAGATTTTCTATTCTCTTTTGCTCATGATGTTATCTTATTCAATTTTACGTCCCTTAAATAGAGGATTACCACTTAAATTCCTTATGAGATTAGTCTGAATTCTGGGGAGAAGACATTTAGAGATTTCTGACATGTGACACAATTAAAAACCGGGATCACTTAAATTGATCAGATCTGTGATTCATATACAATTTATTTTATAATAAATTGTAGTATAGCATTGCCTTTAAATGTGATATATGACAAAATCTAATTGTAATTGTTTGACCAAATAATTCTCTGTATAATTAGAATGACAGTAGTTAGTTTTAAGGAATACAAACCATTGGGTAAACATTAGTGAATTGGTTGAAATAAAAAAAAGGTGAATGAAGAGTGTGTAAGACAGGAGAATAATGTCCCTTTTCTTAAGGCAAAGTTTGACGTACTGAGAGTTTCTTTGGTCATTCTCCAAATGATCCCGAGTTTAGTATGTCATATTCCTAATCTTACTGGAGAATCATTTGGACACACACAAACACACACACACACACACACACACACACACACACACACACACATTAAATGCACAAACGACGCGCGACGCACACGCACTCACAAGACGCACGCACGCACACAGTGCCCAACAGTATATAACCCCCAAATAGTAACATAGTGACAGCTCATGATAAACATAAATTAACAAGTAAAAATGAACTACAAGTTTCTTTTGTGTTAAGACAACACACTCAAAGGAAAAAGACATGATGTGCTGTGTGAGGGGGAAAAATTCTGGGAAAATCCCAATTACAGGACCCAAAGTGAGTCAGCCACTGCACCTAGTGGGTAAAGAGGCATATGTTGATTTGGTAAACACATATGAACAGCTTTTAGTTTCTCAGAATGAACTAACTTTTAAAATGTTCATTTTAGAGCACTGTTTCTGTTTATCTTGGTCGGGTCCACTGAACTATTTTAGTTGCCTATATTGCTGCAAATATTTTGGAGGGAGAAAATGTTTTACTCATCTTCATAATAATGAACATTGCAAAGCATTTGTGAATGCTGATAACAATCGAATAAGATTAAGTAAGTAATAAATAGGAAGTCTTTAATTTTTCCTCCAACTCAACAAAGAAAATAGAAGAGTAGTACAGCACAAGAAATCTTTAAAACTCATTTTGAGATTAAAAGACCAAGATTTATGAACACTTGAATTAATATTCTTTCTCAGTATTCACGAACTTAAATTATGTGTGTGAGGTTTGGAAAGCATAGGATCTGTTTCCACACGGGAATAATAAAGAATATATAATCAGACAGTCAATCAAGAGGTGTTATCAAAAGTATGAGAGGTCTTCACACAGAATGCCAAATTTCTGGCTTCAGTTGCAATGAAGTTTTTTAAACAGTGTTGCCAGGACCCTTTTCTCAAGTCCGTGGTTCAGACCTTAGCAGAATATGGTCAAAAGGATTTTGCCCTTAGTCTCAGGAACATCTCTACCTAAGGAGGGAGATCGGCCATAGGCCAGTGATGCAGTGTGTAAGGACTCTAGTTGCAAGAAGGAATCTGTAAAAAGTCGGAGAAATTGCTCTAGAAGTGTAGAGAGAGATGGAGGTTGATATTAAAGGAAGCCAATGTTAATGCTCAGTGAAAACAACACAGTTTTATGATGACAAACATTTATTTCATTTTTCTTTCTTTTTTTTCATGACTAATAGACTCTGTTGCTTTTGTTTCTAGAGAAAAACAGAAATCTGAAGCCAAAGACAGAAAAGTTCTAGAAATTTTACAAGTCAAAGATGCTAAAATACAAGAATTGGAGCAGGTTGTATTTACTTGACATTGTAGATCTTTAAAATTCTTTGAAGTTTCTATTATATTATTTAGTAAGAATACCAGGGTTGTGTGAAAGTATTGTTTTGAAATGCCTGTAGCCAATCTTTCATTATTTTACCATTTATTCCCAACTGTCTTCTTTTTTTAAAAAATTTTTTCTATCTATATTTAAATTGGGTATTTCTTATTTACATTTCAAATGTTATTCCATTTCCCGGTTTCCATGCCCACATCCCCCTAACTCCTTCCCCTCCCCTTCTTTATGGCTGTTCTCCTCCCAATCCTCCCCCATTACCACCCTCCCCCCTACAATCACATACACTGGGGGTTCAGTCTTGGCAGGACCAAGGGCTTCCCCTTCCACTGGTGCTCTTACTAGGCTATTCATTCCTACGTATGGAGTCCAGGTTCAGTCCATGTATAGTCTTTGGGTAGTGGCTTAGTCCCTGGAAGCTCTAGTTGGTTGGCATTGTTGTTCAAATGGGGTCTCAAGCCCCTTCAAGCTCTTCCAGTTCTTTCTCTGATTCCTTTAACGGGGGTCTCATTCTCAGTTCAGTGGTTTGCTGCTGGCATTGGCCTATGTATTTGCTGTATTCTTGCTGTGCTTCTCAGGGCAGATCTATATCCGGTTCCTGTCAGCCTGCACTTCTTTGCTTCATCCATCTTATCTAATTGGGTGGCTGTATATGTATGGGCCACATGTGGGGCAGGTTCTGAATGGGCGTTCCTTCAGCCTCTGTTCTAAACTTTGCCTCCCTATCCCCTCCAAAGGGTATTCTTGTTCCCCTTTTAAAGAAGGAGTGAAGCATCCGCACTTTGGTCATCCTTCTTGAGTTTCATGTGTTCTGTGCATGTAGGGTAATTCGAGCACTTGGGCTAATATCCACTAATCAATGAGTACATACCATGTGTGTTTTTCTGTGATTGGGTTACCGCGCTCAGGATGATATTTTCCAGTTCTATCCATTTGCCTATGAATTTCAAAAGGCGTTGTTTTTGATAGCTGAGTAGTATTCCATTGTGTAGATGTACCACATTTTCTGTATCTATACCTCTGTTGAAAGGCATCTGGGTTCTTTCCAGCTTCTGTCTATTATAAATGAGGCTGCTATGAACATAGTGGAGCATGTGTGTTTGTTATATGTTGGAGCATCTTTTGGGTATGTGCCAAGAGAGGTATAGCTGGGTCCTCAGGTAGTGCAATATCCAATTTTCTGAGGAACCTCGAGACTGTTTTCCAATATGGTTGTACCAGTCTGCAATCCCACCAACAATGGAGGAATGTTCCTCTTTCACTACATCCTTGTCAGCATCTGCTGTGGCCAGAGTTTTTGATCTTAGCCAATCTGACTGGCGTGAGGTGGAATCTCAGGGTTGTTTGATTTGCATTTTCCTTATGACTAAAGATGTTGAACAGTTCTTTAGGTGCTTCTCAGCCATTCGGTATTCCTCAGCTGTGAATTCTTTGTTTAGCTCTGAACCCCATTTTTTAATAGGGTTATTTGTCTTCCTGCAGTCTAACTTCATGAGTTCTTTGTATATTTTGGATATAAGACCTTTATCAGTTGTAGGATTGGTAAAGATCTTTTCCCAATCTGTTGGTTGCCATTTTGTCCTAACCACAGTGTCCTTTGCCTTACAGAAGCTTTGGAGTTTTATGAGATTCCATTTGTTGATTCTTGATCTTAGAGCATAAGCCATTGGTGTTTTATTAAGGAAATTTTCTCCAGTGCCCATGTGTTCAAGATTCTTCTATTTGTTTGAGTGTATCTGGTTTGATGTGGAGGTCCTTGATCCACTTGGATTTAAGCTTTGTACAGGGTGATAAGCATGGATCGATCTGCATTCTTCTACATGTTGACCTCCAGTTGAACCAGCACCATTTGCTGAGAATGCTATCTTTTGTCCATTGGATGGTTTTGGCTCCTTTGTCAAACATCAAGTGACCATAGGTGTGTGGGTTAATTTTTGGGTCTTCAATTCTATTCCACTGCCTGTCTCTGTACCAGTACCATACAGTTTTTAATCACTATTTCTCTGTAATACTGCTTGAGTTCAGGAAGTCCTTTTATTGTTGAGGATAGTTTTAGCTATCCTGGGTTTTTTGTTATTCCAGATGAATTTACAGATTGTTTTGTCTAACTCTCTGAAGAATTGGATTGGTATTTTGATGGGGATTGCATTGAATCTGAAGATCGCTTTTGGTAAAATTGCCATTTTTACTATATTAATCCTGCCAATCCATGAGCATGGGAGATCTTTCCATCTTCTGAGATCTTCTTCAATTTCTTTCTTCAGAGGCTTGAAGTTCTGAAGAATTTTATATTATTTAGGACTATTATGAAGGGTGTCGTTTCCCTAATTTCTTTCTTGGCTTGTTTCTCTTTTGTGTAGAGGAAGACTACTGATTTATTTGAGTTAATTTTATACCCAGCCACTTTGCTGAAGGTTTTTTTTTTATCAGATTTAGTAGTTCTCTGGTGGAACTTTTGATATCACTCGAATATACTATCATATCATCTGCAAATAGTGATATTTTGACCTCTTCCTTTCAAACCTGTATCCTTTTGATCTCCTTTTTTTGTCTGATTGCCCTGGCTAGGACTTCCAGAACTGTATTAAATAAGTAGGGAGAGAGTGGGCAGCCTTGTCTAGTCCCTGATTTTAGTGGGATTGCTTCAAGTTTCTCTCCATTTAGTTTAATGTTAGCTACTGGTTTTACTATGTTTAGATATGGGCCTTGAATTCATGTTCTTTCCAGGACTTTTATCATGAAGGGGTGTTGAATTTTGTCAAATGCTTTCTCAGCATCTAATGAGATGATCATGTGGTTTTATCTTTCAGTTTGTTTATATAGTGGATTACATTGATGGTTTTCCATATATTAAACCATCCCTCCATACCCGGGATGAAGCCTACTTGATCATGATGGATGATTGTTTTGATGTATTCTTGAGTTCGTCCAACCAACCTTTATTTTTCTCTTCTCACACTTCATACCTCTCCTAATTCCTATGCACTATTCTAATTTCAGGTTATTTTAAACTATGTTTTCTTTCTCAGCTTCTTTGTTATTAGTATTTTAACTATGTATAGTGGATATATTTCAACACGAATTTCAGCCTTTCTATAGTCAAACACTTATTAGCACTCTGCTATTCTCAGATCAATTCATACAATGTAATTGCATTGAGTCCTTCATGCTTCCTGTTGTACTTACTATAACAGAATATTAAGTCACTGATATGTTGTTACATCTCGCCTGCACTGTACTGCGAAGCACAGGTGACAAATGTACATTTTTATTTGTGCACACTTTTAAGCTTCACATGTGAAAATCTTAATATAATTTTTTCCCACCTATCCTATTGCACTTAAAACACTGTTCTCCAATTCTATCAATTTGTCTGAAAGATCATAAGATTTAAATTTCCTCATGGGTAAATAGAACTGTAGTATGTACACACACACACACACACACACACACACACACACACACACATATATATATATATATATATATATATATATAATTTCATCCATTTCTCTCTTAGTGACTGCTACGGGTGACTTCAGACCTTACCTGTTAGCAATTGTGCAATAGAAAGCACAAGCTTGAAGGTTTCTCTTTAGTGTGCTGCTTCCTTTCCTTTGGCTCTATGATTTATCTTACAGCTTGAAATTAAAACATTTATTATCCATTCATTTGACAAAGAGTTAGTTCCCAGAATATATAAAGAACACAAAACCGTTTAAAAATAAAAAAGCAAGCAACCCAATTTAAAAATTGGCAAAAAAAATTAGAGTAGGCACTTGCTAAAAGAAGAAATACAACTTCGAAAAAAATTATATCTATAAATTCTTGGTAGCATCAGCCATCATGAAAATCTGAAATAAAACTAGAGTGAAGTGCTATTCTACCCCACTTATGGTAAAAAAGGACCTGCTGAAGATGTGGCGGAAAGAACTTATTTGTGTCATTATTGAAAAACATGTCCATTAGTGCCTCTCTGGAGGAAAGAAGGGAGTTCACTGAAGGAACAGAACTATTGTATGACATGTAACATTTTAAGCAGAAGAGTGTGCATCTGCAAGGGTTCTGGGAACAAGGAAGGGAGATCTGGTGTTACTCATTAAACTTTGGTCCTTGTGGTTATTTAAATAAGAATGACCCGCCATTGACCCATAGATTTGGATGCTTAGTTGCCACTATTAGGAGATGCAGCAGTCCTTGTTGGAGTGAGTATAGCTTTGATGGAGCAGGGGTAGCCTTGTTGGAGGAGGTGTTGCCCTCCTTTTGGAGTAGGTGTGGTCTTGTTGGAGGAGGTGAGTCACTGGGGATGAGCTTTGAGATTTCAAAAGCCAAAGCCATATCCAGTGGTTCTTTCTCTTCCTGCTGCCTACAAATCTAGATGTAGAACTGTTAGAGCATCTCCAGCATCATGTCTGCCCGCATGCCGCCATGCTTCTCGACATGGTAATTATGGACTAATCCTCTGAATTGTAAGCTGATAAAATGTGTTCCTTTATAGGAGTTGCTATGGTCAAGGGGTCTCTTCACAGCAATAGAATGTTGATTAAAGTAGTCCTTCATACCAACATTCCTACTTCATAGAAAGAACATAAACATGAACATCTCTAAAGGGTTTTGTGGTTAATAATTCAGTTTGGGGTTGGCATAGTAATTCAGAGGTTTACTGCTCTTGAAGATATCATGGATTTAATTCTCTGTTCTCATATGGAAGTTCACACAAGTTCAAGTGTATGCAATGACCTCTTCCAGACTTTGTGGGTTTCTGCATGCATGTGGTACATATACTGATATGTATACATTAATATATACATTAAACAATCAAGTAACCAAACAATATCTTTAAAAACATTCAGTTTCACATGAATTTTCTTTGACATAGCATAGGAATATTTGAAAAAAAAATGACTAGAAGATATTTGTCTTCATGCCCAGGAGTTTGATCACATGTAAGAGATTAAATAGATTCTTAGAATCTTTAATGGTTGGGAGTGATGACTTCAAAAGCTGAGAGGTAAAGTCTGAAGAATAAGAGAATGGAAATCTCATTTTCTGTCTACAGGTGCCTTAATGTCTAGGATGTCTGGATGTTCACGTCTCCCTGTAGAATTATCTGTTGCCATCATCACATCAAAGAGAGAGTGAGAGGGGAGAGGCCTCTAGAAGATGATGAAGTCAGGAGGCTCTCCATTCACGCACAGCACTAACAAGTTTAAAAGACAGGCCTGGTGCAGCATACTTGCCCTTTTATATCGGGTAAAGGTAGAATGTGGTCCCTATGGGCACAGCAATAGATCTTTGTCAGAAACCTGCTGGTACCTTGATTTTTAGACACCCCAGTGCCTAGAACTATTAGAAATAAATCTTTGTTGTTTACAAACCATCCTTCTTATGGTTTTTTGGTTTTGTTTTGGCACAAGCTTAATAGACTGACATAGTTCAGGGCACTGTACTAGCTATTCATTTGTTATTTAATCAAGGTTATGATTGGAGTTCAGGGAAGATTGTCACTTACTGAATGAAAAGTCAGCACCCAAGGGAGAGCAAGCAGGGGAAAGGAGTTTTTTTGAAGGAAGCCATTTCAAAGGGAGAAATGTCAACTCTTACCTGAGCAAAAAGACCCCATGTTTGTCACTTCTGATGACTGCACACACACTCTTGTTCTGACATGACAACAGAAGCTAACAGTTCTCTTTTATATTCTAGCCCAGAACCAAGAAATACCCTTTTAGTGTTGAGCAGCCCCTGCAATTGGCAAGGAACGTTTAGTTGATTGCTGCTTCCTGTGAAAACTGATTACCTCAGGTTTTTCTGCAGATCAGCTGCTGTGGACTCCAATCACTTTCAGAAGCAGCTGTTGCCATGAGTCTCTCACAGGCAGGAGTGAGCAGAAATGGCGTCATGCTGGGCAGAAAGGAGAGGAGATGAACAGTTCTCTTTGTGTGGAAGTGTTGCCCATGAAACGAGCAAGGAGTGTGTACGGAACTCAAGACCCAGGAAGTTTGCTTCCTATATGAGATAGTCAGTTACTAAGAAAAGAATTCACAGGAAACTCACACTTAATTACTCTCTTTTAATCATGGATCTATGATATTTTAAAAGGCCATTACTAGACTTCGTTTCACTATCAGGGAGTGAATAACCATGTTTCTATGCCAGGCTTATTTTATTAAACTGGATTGTGTCTAGTGCCACACATTTTCCAGCCAACAAAATAATTTCATTCTCTTTAGGATACTGAATAAAATTCCTTTGCATATATACATACACATATGCATATATATACATATAATATGTAATTATTTTCATAAGCTAGTATGACTTTGTGGAAGGCATTTTGGTTAATGTCACCTCTAAACATTGGAAGTAAGCCCATCTTGCAGATGTATCCCTGTGTCTTAGTGACTTTATCTGGGGCTGAGACAAAATAGCTGATTAAGGTAACTTAAAGGAGGAAGTTGTTATTTTGGTTTTGAGAATACAGTCTATCAGGACAGCTAGGTTCCAGGCAGCAGGAGAGAGGCAGCTGGTCACTTTGAATCCATAAGAATTAAGTAGAGCTATGGACACATGTTCCAGCTAAGCTTACTTTTTACTTTTTATGCAAGTGAGGACTATGGCCCAAGGGACAATGTCACCTTCTCTTTGGATGAGACTTTTCATCTCAATTAATCAGATCAAGGTAATCCCTCAGTAGTATTCACAGAGGTTAATCTAATGTAAACCATTACTCACCAGTGTCCAGAGGTTTAGCTCCTAGGGTGCTGGTTTTAAATCTGTGAGTCCTGAACCCCTTGGGGATCCAGTGATCTTTTCACAGTGGGGGGTGTCACCTAAGATCATTAGGAAACACATATGTTTACATTCAAATTCATAACAGTAGTAAAATTATAGTTATGACGTAGCAATGAAAATAACTTTATGTTTGGGGTCACCACATTGTGAGGAAGTGTATTAAAGGTTCTCAGCATTAGGAACGTTGAGACCCACTGTCCTAGAGGGTTATAGATCCGGTTATGGTGGCGATCAGTGTTAACCATCTCACCAGGCAACATGAAATAGCAGCAACGTCACCATTATATAGCAACCTAAACAGTTCCTAACAATGCTTGCACCTGCCTAGTACCCAGAGAGAGGTAGCTCCTCTGGTCTGTTTTAATGTCAGGATCTGGTTGAATACCAGTCAGCATTTTATGCGAAACAACACATACAGTATTCACAGACTGGCATTTAAATGCCAGGCTCTGCAATTAGCTTTGTGGAGAATTTTAGGATTCAAGGGATGCACTGGCCACACACTGGGTGAAAAATGACAGCCGCACAAAGGGATCCGGCAGACAAAACGTGGTGCCAATGTCTGGAGGAGATAATGCACATGATTAATAATTCTTTGCTTTTCTTATTTATACATGAGGTTTTATGATAAGTTCACAGTAACCGGATTCGAAATTACTATCCCCGCTACGGCCTTTGTTAGGGAAAAATCCTCCCTAATGCAAGATGATGTCATAATTCAAAGGCTCATTCTTTCAGCTATTTATGCGTTGGCTGACAGGCTCAGTAGGAAAGAAAGAGAGAGCATGAAAGAAAGATGATTATTTTGTCAGCTTGACTGGGAAGTGTATCGCCGCTACGTTAGCAAGCACAGTCATAAAGAATCCTAGTTTGCAAAGGATGAGAGATTGTGAAAATTATATTCTTTTTTCTTGGCTTCACACCATCAGGATCTGCTGCAGTGGAGAAAAGTAGAAAGTCCCAGAAGAGCAAGTCTGTTTTCCTTGTTACTCCAGCTCATCACTGAAGTGGAAACGTATGGGTTCTTTGCAAAGTCTGTTGGATGGTACCTTGCTGGGGAAACACATGAGGGAATGTTTTGCTGAAGCCGACACAGGGGAGAGGATGTTCTGCTAAAGCAAGCAAATGAAAGGACCCATGATGAAAGGTGCTTTGCTAAGGGCACACATGTGTTGGTCTGCCTAACACTGCGAAGACGAGTTGCATTTGTTGGGACTCTATAGAGAGAATCACACCAAAAACTTCTGGTGGCGTGCTATGACTTCTTGCTGCTTCCACGGATAGATGCATGTACTCAGGCAAGGTAGTGCTAAGGCAAGACACGTGGAGGTCACAAGATGTTTGGAGAGAGTACAAAACATTTTGACAGAGAGTGACAGGGGCTGAGTTCACCTTGCTTAGAGAGCTAGCTGTGCAACACTTGTGGCTCTCACATCTTCACTGCTCTTTGCTTCCTTGAGAGAGACACAGTTGAAAACTTTTCCTGGCATTCCCCATGGTCCCCCCTGCTGAGTCAAGCCAAATCTGAAGCCTGGCTGTCTCTGCTAGGTAGAGCCACCACTGCTGATTCGTGTTAGCTATCCTGACTCTACCTAACTGGACTACTGGTGTATTCACGAAGTGTTTGTGAGTGGATTGGACTGCCACGGCTGACCTGTAAGCTAAACTGACAATTTCCAGACAGCACAGATGGGAGTTGCTCCAAAGAACCTTTCTAAACAGGTCCATTTCCCTGTATCCTTTCTTTTTTACTACTACTGATGGGTGGTGAGCTACAAGGAAGGCTAAAGTGTCTAAGGATCATCATTAACAATAAAGTTTGAAAAATTAAAGTAACACACCATCCCACAAAGAAATTATAAAAGGGTACCGAAAACATTGCAAATAAACAAATTGTATCCTTTGGGTACAATTAATGGTGAATTTACTTGATGGTGATTCATCTAACAGCCAATATTTGGGCCATTTCTGATTAATGATCTATGTCTTCAGCTAGACTAGATGCTTTCCTTAATCCTAATACTTCAAGCCAAAGGAGTATGTGTGTGTATATCACACAAATAAAGTATAAACGACACCTTGTTTTCCTTATTTGTGCAGTAGTCATCATGGGAGCAATTTTGAAAATAGGCCTCGTTTCTATTTGTAAGCAAAGGTAAATCAAGCATTATGAGGTAACCTAAAATTGTCTTTTCTTCATATCTCCTGAGTTAACATCAAATCCATTAAGGATTATACATTAGTGTGCTGATTCTTAGTGAAATATAAAAGGCTGCAGATTGGTTAGTAAGTCACTTATCCACTGACATTCTTTCTCTCCTCCAAATAGTGAAATATTATCATAGCTGCTGGGAAAGGTAGTAATTTGATGAGTAAGTGATTGGGAGGACCAATGCTATAGCTGTAACTGTCTCATGATGGCTAGTCAAGAAGCATACAGGCTTGTTGATCCTCACAGGATTTTCTGTCAGGTTCCACTAGATTTATTTTAAATAACTTTTGTGAAATCTTTCCAGAAGCACAGGTTAAGAGGGTGTGGTAGTATGAATGTGCTTGGCCCGTAAGGAGTGAGTGATACTGTTAGGAGGTGTGGGAGGAGGTATGTCATTGTAGGGGTGAGTTGTGGAGGTCTTCTCCTGTGTTCAGGGTTCTCCTGTTGCAAAAGAGAGCGTCTTCTGAACTGCCTGAGGATGACAGTCTTCTCCTGGCTGTCTTCAGATGAAGATGCAGAACTCTCAGTTCTGTCTCCAGCACCATGTCTGCCTTCAGGCTGCCATACTTCCTGATGTGAGGATAATGGACTAGTTCTCTGAAACTGTAAGCCAGCCCCGATAAATGTTGTCCTTTATAAGAGTTGGCTTGTTTATGGTGTCTCTTTACAGCAGTAGAAGACCTAAAAAAGGGACAGAAGAGCTATCAAGGGCTTTAAAAAATATTTTGCCTTAGAGGCTCTGCTCCAAAGGCAACTAGATAACATGAGCATGTAATGTTTCTAATTTAAAATTTTGATAATATATATCCTGATAGCAATTTCAGCTTTGTCTCTTTTTATTTGACATTTCATCTGCAGTGTACATATAATATTCAGTTCACAGGGATGGTAGTGTCTAATATCAGGCTTGACTCTTGAAGATAAAGGGTCTTGCCTTAGGCTCTCTGAGTTTTCAGCTCACTTTTCTTCTACTCTCCTAGTGGAGAGCTGGGTACTGATAGAGTGGTGCGAAACTGTACATGAAGACCTTGTTCCCAGTTAGCATCATTGAGGACTCCACTCTAAAATAAATCAGTGTGTCAAATCAACAGTTCAAACTACTTTAGCACCATTAAGCAATACCAGAGTCAAAATGAACACCTTATTGCTATGTTTTATATTTTGGCACAGGGAAGAATTTTTTTATCATATTATGACTTAGAATATAAATGCACAGTCATACTAGCATTTCAATTCATAAAGAAAAACACCTTGCCAAAGTATTGCCATTTACATTCAAGTTCAAATTCAAGGGCTTAGCTATATCATGGCCTAAGTAAGACAATGTACTTCTCCCTTCTCCATCATATTGAAGATATGTCCCTGGTTTAGCCTCTAACACTGATACTATTAATTTTATATGTTAGCTTTAACACCCAAAAGAGGCATCGAGGCATTTGCACTGATATCCTATCAGTTTGGGCCAAACATATTGATGAAATCTTAAACAGCCAAAAGGATTTCTGCCTTTTTGTGTTTGTTTTGATATTGAACATATTTGGCTCAAACTATATTAAAATATTCCCTTAAATATTTAATTCTGCTTGTATAATTAATGAGTTCCCATATTTTATAAGTTTAAATCCCTTAAGAATTTAAAAATGCATTTTTAGCTAATCAAATCCTTTCAAACAGATTTGTAAAATTATGAATCTTGCCTGTCAACATTTCCTAAGTGCTTTTGACAATGGGAACATCAGACAAATAGCAGTCATCAGGATAATCATGAAATTTGTTCTCTCAGTGAGTGTGCTTAACTGTCTAACAGCATGTTAAGACTAAATTTGATTCCTTATATTACAAAATAAGTATCTTCTACTTCCTTGGCGAAAAAAGATTCTTTTATTTATTTTTTTTACTGCAAAACAACATTGCACTTGTGTTTGTGTGTGTGTGTGTGTGTGTGTGTGTGTGTGTGTGTGTGTGTGTGTGTGTGTATGTATGCATGCACATATATACATGTGATCAAGGTTTCGGTGTCTGAAATGTGTGTTTGGGTCCTGTACTAAATATCATTTATAATTTTTTTGTAATTTTGTCATTTCAAGAATACTGTGGAAGGGAGCTATATTAGATTATACTTTTGAGCTTAGCATTCCCCTCCCCCACAAAACAAAATTGTATGAAGATTCATTGAGGTTGCATTTTTAAAATTAATTCTTTTTTTTTTTTTAATGACTCCACATGGAGAGGTTTAATGGGAGGACGAGACAAGGGAGAGGGACAAGAGAAAGACGAGTAGAAGAGGAGAGGAGTAAAGAGTGGCCATGAGCACGTGGAGGGAAGGGGGGAGGGGAAGGAGGAGGGGGAGAGGAAGAGCAGGAAGAGCAAGAGCAAGTGTTAAAATTAATTCTTATTCGTCAAACAGTAGAATTCTTAGATATTGATTTCCCCCAGTTTGTTTCACCATTCTTTCACGGAGTGACAGATGAGATGTTAACAGTTGTAGCAATCACATACACAGAAATACACACTGATGCAAACATTTTATAGTCTTTCCAGTCTCTCTGGAAAATTACCAACGAGGGTAAATGCTAGGTCATCTTTAGTTTTTAGGAGCCAGACGTCCTGTGAGCTCATTCAATTTTCTATCCAAATTACCATAGAACAGAACCCTGGAGCATCATTGCCAGAACTCAACGTGATATTTTGAAGAACTACAGAACTACAGGGAAGAAGATTTAAATTCATGATTTTTGTCTGCAGTTCCCTGGTGGCAACTGTTTTTGAGCATCTTTTCATGTTTCTAACTATACTGAAGAGATCAGTTGAACAGGCTCAATCTGTTTTGAGAAAGAGCCTATCTCCTCAGAGTTCCTGTTCTTTCTCTGGAGAAGGCCTCAGAGAGACCTAGAAGCCCAGTCACTGACCCCCACAATCACTCACAGCCCTGTCCTATGGGACAAGTTCCATCAAGGCCATTCTTTTGTTACCTTCAGTGTTGTCAGTTGTCACAGAATACCACTGAGTTCCAGGCTAGTTATTTCTGGATTCCATTTCTTTTATGCTCTGCACATGATCTATTATACTGATACCTGTATCTAATGTATAAAATACACTTTGTGAAATTCATCATCACCACACTATAATAGTCTTTAATATCCTTAAGGTGCAAAAGTAGATGTTGTGCTGTCTTAGAGCCTTGCATTTTCCTGAGAACACCTCTTCAATATTCTCTTCAAGTGTATTGCTGGATTTTCCTTCCTCAGCTCATGTGTGCTTCATTATGAAGGTTGCAGAATGACATCTCTCTTTCTTTTGTTTCTTTTGTTTGTCATCTCTCCCTCATTCCTACAGGAATGACCTTTAGTCATATACTGACCTTGTTCGCTTCCTGTATTTCTCCATGGGTTTACCTTCCAAATCATTGTTCTTTTCTTGGCCACTACTCTTGTGTTGATTCATAATTTCAAGAAAGATAAGGATGAGCATTCCTTAAGAGATGTAGCCATGGCTCTGTGTTATAGTGACCTGTATTCCATTCTCTATGAGACCTAACTTATAGGGATCAGACATTACCCAAAGCCAACACCTTTGAAAATGCATTCATCTTTGACCCATGTTTATCTTACTATCTTATTTGGGTTTCTTACCACCCAATTTCACATATGTGGATATTCCCATTATCAGTACTTTAGTTCCATGAAATATCCCAGCCTTTGACTTGATTACCTCTTTAGTGCCTCCTATTTTAATGTTATAACTTCTTATATTACCATGCTTATTTCATTGCCTATTCTCAACACCCTTAACCTTCCAATTCATCTTTAGGTCATCTAACATATAGCATAGTCCTGATTGGATGGAAAACTCTATTGTGCTTCTTTTGGATGAAGATGACTGGATAATATAAACCCATTCCTTTGATCTCTATTTAAATTCATGGACACATCATTTCAGGTGTTTGCATTTGACATGTAACAATGGCATATGTCTTTAGTATATTGGTTACAACTTCTTCAAGAAACTTCTGAGACTTGTTCACAGACCCAGCCTCTGAGGAGAATACCTTCTTTCCTATATTCGGAAAACATTTAAACAATCAAAAGAAGCTTGAAAAGATGGCCACTAACGTTTTCTCTTTCTAACAGAATCTGGTCTGCACATTCTGCACTCTGTTGTGATATGGTGAAGACACTTGACCATAACTAAATACATGATGATTATCCTACAATTTCTATCAAATTTCACCATATGTTTTGTCATTTTAAGTAAAATAAAAATACCTCACATCTATGGACACTTTTTTCTGCCCATTTCTTCTCTACTTCTCCGTAGTTTCATTGCCTGATGCTATGATCAACTATCTATTTTACATGCTATTGTCAATATGCTATTGATAAAAGCAACTTAGGGAAAGGCATTTATTTTAGCTTAGAATTCCAGGTTACTGTCAATTATAGGAGGGAAGTCAAGGAGGTAGGAACTTGAAGTAGTCTCAGGACATCTTCAATGAATGGAGTAACATGTGCATGGTGGTTCTTGGCTCTCTCTCCTCTATACTGGCTAAGATCCTTTGCTAAGATGATGGTTCCACCCACAGTTGGAAGCTACTTCCACATTCTATAACACAGACATTCTCCCAAGCCCTTCTCTTAGATGAGGAATGTCTCTCATGTTGACAGCAATCACCAAACACTATGTTTTTATAGCAAAGTATCTAAAGAATTGTTAGTAGCTGTCATCTCTCATTCTTTCTGAGAAATCTCTTTCTTTACCTGTTGACAGGTTTATGACTGATATCCTTAGACCTAAGTATAGAAAAATGTATACATTTTTAAAAATGTGAATGTATTATAGCATAGAAGATTTTAGAAATCCCAACCTCGAATTATGTCTTTTTCATAGTTTTAAACAGTGTGACTGTAAAGAACAGACATGTGACTGAAGGTGATATATTGAAAGAGGGACATAGTACTGTTCTTTATGCAGATTCTTCTCTGATTTCATTTCCTTCCAATAAAGAAGAGACAGCTGTCACCTGACAGCCTTTAGTGTCCTCTCATCCCAGTGTTATGAGCTATTTCAGGGAAAAGGTAAAAGCAAGACAGAGCTCTGACTCTTATTTCCTGCACACTGGTGTGAGGTAGGAGTCACTGCCCTCACCAAAGATCACTAGTGATTTGATGCTGTTAAAAACATGGCCAACCATACATACAGAGCTTGCGATTTTCAATGCCCCTTTAGTATCTGTTTCTAGTTCTTCCACAATACTCGCTTCAATGAACATACTCCATAAGAGCTAGATTGATTTTCTAGGTATGACGTGGACCCATGCAGACTTGTCAGTGGCAGCAGGTCCTAGGAAGCTGTCTGGAGGAAAACACAGCAGAAAGAAAAAGAAGTGAGTAAGCAAACAAAGTCGTATCTCTCTTTTTAGTCTTTGCAATAAGAGGTTGACTAATGCGCTGGTGAGGATTTATTTATTTATTCATTGTCAATGTAATACAAGGTGGAGTTATCTAGGAAAAGGAGGAACCTCAAAAGGAAACCTTAATTGAGTAAAAGCCTCCATCAGATTGTCTATAAACAAGTATTTAGGCTTTTTCTTTTCTTCTTCCTTCCTTCCTTTCACTCTTCTATTCTTTTTGTTTGAATGCAAAAGATTCATATTGATATGACTTATATACAAATCATATACTCAAATTTTGTGCTCTTCTGTATTTTGTTTTAGAAGTCAAATTATTTTCTTTATTCCTTTTCCTTATTCATATTCAAAGAGAATTGTCCTAGCCTTTTAACATCCATTCATCTTGAGTCTCTGACAAAGGCCATTTAGAGGGCTAGCCTAGACTTCATTTTATTGTTAATCAAACATTATTTATTTTATTAATTTTCAAATGTTGTTAATCAAATTTAACAAACTCAATAAATTTGTTAAAATCCATTGCCTCTTTTTTGTTCTTTGTTATTGTTACATATACATGTAAAAACATAAATATATAGATATAAGTATGCATTAAAACTACCAGTATTAATTTTTCTTTGATTTACAACACTGTTCTTTTCAAAATTCAAGATCAAATAAATTTCTGAGAAGTAATGTTTTTTCCAATGATGTTTGAATATATTCATATGTTTACAACAGAGAGTATTATGGTAGCTATTGTGCAGACAATACTCACAATATCCCATCTCTTCATGCTTAAGTGAAGAATGTATTATTACATAGGGGATAGGTCTGATGGGTGAAATGGAGACTTTAATAGGCATTCTACTGAAATAGTATAAGAGTACCAGAGCTCCACTGTATTAGTGACCATAGGCGACTTCATTGCCGATGTAATTGCTGATGGGAAAATTGGATCACCTAACTTCTAAGTATACACAAGGCCAGAGCAGTATGGGAGTAAAGTATTCATATTAATGTTGATACATGAATGCTCATCAAGTAATGATGGCAATAAAGCAGAAAGTCAATCTATCAATTCAGTTTATAAAAATCGATATGCTAACGCGAGAGCGAGGAATTCATCTCTTTTTTGGCAACACAGGGATGACACAAAATGAGAATTCAGGTTAAGGGCCTAAAGTAAGTATTCCCCCGATACATTAGAGAATGAAACATCTACTCACAGGACATACCCAGTGCATTAATAGAAACTGTAAGTTTTATGGACTGTAAATTATCCTAGAGAGCAGCGAAGTTTATTGTTACATATTCCTTTCCTGGCACACTCCCAGATTTACAGTAAGCTCCCAGTAAATGCATCTTGATGAGAGAAATACCAGGTAAATGGAGACTATTCATAGATGCCCACACCTTATTACTAGAAAGGACCTCATCTGTTTGTTTGTGTCAGCTAATAATGCTTAACCTTGGTTGGAGAGCGTTTGAAGAATGTTATGAGCTCACTTGCAGAGGTGATTGTATTGATTGGAAGGAAGCTCAGCATACTATGTTGTACACAGATTTCAGTTAATTCATGTACACAAAAACTATAATTTATACCATGTTACCAAGGAGGCAATCACAAAAAGGTCAATGTCAAAGGTCACTTGTCTTATTCATACCAGAGTATTGCTGGTGTCTAGACTCTGCTTGATAGAACAGAGAGGTTACACTGCTTTGAAAATTGTTCACATGAAAAGATTTGCTACATGTAGGGCCAGTAACTGGAGAGGAACACTGTAGTTACAGATGTGCATGTGTCTACATACATGGCTTTCAGTGTATTCTGGAGACTAAACTCTGGCCCTGGTGTTTGCACAGCAAGCCATTGTACCACCTCCTCTCTTGCTGATTTTACTCTCTACTACTATAGATATAACCACGGTTAGAAAAGAAGGAAAGGCCATACTGAGACTGCCCCACCTGCGGATCCATTCAATATGCAGCCACCAAGCCCAGTCACTATTGATGACGCCAAGCAGTGCTTGCTGGCAGGAGCCTAATATGGATGTTTCCTGAGAGGCTCTGCTGGAGCCTTATTGATACAGAGTAAGATGCTTGCAGCTAACCATCAGACTCAGCATGGGGGACCCCAATGGAGGAGTTAGAGAAAGGACTGAAGGAGCTGAAGGGGTTTGCAACCCTAAAGAAAGAACAACAATATCAACCAGGCAGACCCACCCCCACCAGAGCACCCAGGGACTAACCCACCAACCAAAGAGTACACATGGGGGAGGGCTTATGGCTCCAGCTGCGTAAGTACCAGAGAATGGCATTGTCTGGCATCAATGAAAGGAGAAGCCAGTGGTCCTGTGAAGGCTCTTTTCCCCAGTGTAGGGGAATGCCAGGGTGTCAAGGTGGGAGTGGGTGGGTGGAGTGGGAGCATCCTCATAGAAGCAGGGGAAGGGGGTTGGGACGGGGGTGGGGAACTAAGGGGATAATATTTGAAATGTAAATACATAAATTATCCTATTAAAAATATCATCAAGAAAAATGAAAATACACTTGCTTTTATTTTCTCCTGGTTATAGTTGGTTAACATTAATTCTATGAACTACATACAGTGTAATCCTTTCAGGTGAATGACTCATTTGTGTTTGGGACAAACTTACAATATGTAACAGTTGAATATTATATTTTTTTTTATTAACTTGAATATTTCTTATATACATTTCGAGTGTTATTCCCTTTCCCGGTTTCCGGGCAAACATCCCCCTCCCCCTCCCCTTCCTTATGGGTGTTCCCCTCCTCACCGTCCCCTCATTGCCGCCCTCCCCCCAACAGTCTAGTTCACTGGGGGTTCAGTATTAGCAGGACCCAGGGCTTCCCCTTCCACTGGTGCTCTTACTAGGATATTCATTGCTACCTATGAGGTCAGAGTCCAGGGTCAGTCCATGTATAGTCTTTAGGTAGTGGCTTAGTCCCTGGAAGCTCTGCTTGCTTGGCATTGTTGTACATATGGGGTCTCGAGCCCCTTCAAGCTCTTCCAGTTCTTTCTCTGATTCCTTCAACGGGGGTCCTATTCTCAGTTCAGTGGTTTGCTGCTGACATTCGCCTCTGTATTTGCTGTATTCTGGCTGTGTCTCTCAGGAGCGATCTACACTTCTGCACTTCTTTGCTTCATCCATCTTGTCTAATTGGGTGGCTGTATATGTATGGGCCACATGTGGGGCAGGCTCTGAATGGGTGTTCCTTCAGTCTCTGTTTTAATCTTTGCCTCTCTCTTCCCTGCCAAGGGTATTCTTGTTCCCCTTTTAAAGAAGGGTGAAACCTTCACATTTTGATCATCCGTCTTGAGATTCATTTGTTCTAGGCATCTAGGGTAATTCAGGCATTTGGGCTAATAGCCACTTATCAATGAGTGCATACCATGTATGTCTTTCTGTGATTGGGTTAGCTCACTCAGGATGATATTTTCCAGTTCCAACCATTTGCCTACAAATTTCATAAACTCGTTGTTTTTTTTGATAGCTGAGTAATATTCCATTGTGTAGATGTACCACATTTTCTGTATCCATTCCTCTGTTGAAGGGCATCTGGGTTCTTTCCAGCTTCTGGCTATTATAAATAAGGCTGCTATGAACATAGTGGAGCACGTGTCTTTTATATGTTGGGGCATCTTTTGGGTATATGCCCAAGAGAGGTATAGCTGGATCCTCAGGCAGTTTAATGTCCAATTTTCTGAGGAACCTCCAGACTGATTTCCAGAATGGTTGTACCAGTCTGCAATCCCACCAACAATGGAGGAGTGTTCCTCTTTCTCCACATCCTCGCCAGCATTTGCTGTCACCTGAGTTTTTGATCTTACCATTCTCACTGGTGTGAGGTGAAATCTCAGGGTTGTTTTGATTTGCATTTCCTGATGACTAAAGATGTTGAACATTTCTTTAGGTGTTTCTCAGCCATTCGCATTCCTCAGCTGTGAATTCTTTGTTTAGCTCTGAACCCCATTTTTTAATAGGGTTATTTGTCTCCCTCATGGTCTAACTTTTGAGTTCTTTTTGTATATTTTGGATATAAGGCCTCTATCTGTTGTAGGATTGGTAAAGATCTTTTTCCCAATCTGTTGGTTGCCGCTTTGTCTCAACCACAGTGTCCTTTGCCTTACAGAAGCTTTGCAGTTTTATTAGATCCCATTTGTTTCCATTCTTGATCTTAGAGCATAAAGCCATTGGTGTTTTGTTCAGAAATTTTTCCAGTGCCCATGTGTTCCAGATGCTTCCCTAGTTTTTCTTCTATTAGTTTGGTGTGTCTGGTTTGATGTGGAGGTCCTTGATCCACTTGGACTTAAGCTTTGTACAGGGTGATAAGCATGGATCGATCTGCATTCTTCTACATGTTGACTCCAGTTGAACCAGCACCATTTGCTGAAAATGCTATCTTTTTTCCATTGATGGTTTGGCTCCTTTGTCAAAAATCAATGACCATAGGTGTGTGGGTTCATTTCTGGGTCTTCAATTCTGTTCCATTGGTCTATCTGTCTGTCTCTGTACCAATACCATGCAGTTTTTATCACTATTGCTCTGTAATACTGCTTGAGTTCAGGGATAGTGATTCCCCTGAAGTCCTTTTTATTGTTGAGGATAGTTTTAGCTATCCTGGGGTTTTTTTGTTATTCCAGGTGAATTTGCAAATTGTTCTGTCTAACTCTTTGAAGAATTGGATTGGTATTTTGATGGGGATTGCATTGAATCTGTAGATCGCTTTTGGTAAAATGGCCATTTTTACTATATTAATCCTGCCAATCCATGAGCATGGGAGATCTTTCCACCTTCTGAGGTCTTCTTCAATTTCTTTCTTCAGTGTCTTGAAGTTCTTATTGTACAGATCTTTTACTTGCTTGGTTAAAGTCACACCGAGGTATTTTATATTATTTGGGTCTATTATGAAGGTGTCGTTTCTAATTTCTTTCTCAGCTTGTTTTTCTTTTTTTGTAGAGGAAGGCTACTGATTTATTTGAGTTAATTTTATACCCAGCCACTTTGTTGAAGTTGTTTATCAGCTTTAGTAGTTCTCTGGTGGAACTTTTGGGATCACTTAAATATACTATCATATCATCTGCAAATAGTGATATTTTGACTTCTTTTCCGATCTGTATCCCTTGACCTCCTTTTTGTTGTCTGATTGCTCTGGCTAGAACTTCAAGAACTATATTGAATAAGTAGGAGAGAGGGCAGCCTTTGTCTAGTCCCTGATTTTTAGTGGGATTGCTTCAAGTTTTCTCCATTTAGTTTAATGTTAGCCACTGGTTTGCTGTATATGGCTTTTACTATGTTTAGGTATGGGCCTTGAATTCTATTCTTTCCAGGACTTTTATCATGAAGGGTGTTGAATTTTGTCAAATGCTTTTCAGCATCTAATGAAATGATCATGTGGTTTTGTTCTTTCAGTTTGTTTATATAATGGATCACGTTGATGGATTTCCGTATATTAAACCATCCCTGCATGCCTGGGATGAAGCCTACTTGATCATGGTGGATGATTGTTTTGATGTGCTCTTGGATTCGGTTTGCCAGAATTTTGTTGAGTATTTTGGCGTGGATGTTCATAAGGGAAATTGGTCTGAAGTTCTCTTTCTTTGTTGGGTCTTTGTGTGGTTTAGGTATAAGAGTAATTGTGGCTTCATAGAAGGAGTTCGGTAGTGCTCCATCTGTTTCAATTTTGTGGAATAGTTTGGATAATATTGGTATGAGGTCTTCTATGAAGGTCTGATAGAATTCTGCACTAATCCCGTCTGGACCTGGGCCCTTTTTGGTTGGGAGACCTTTAATGACTGCTTCTATTTCCTTAGGAGTTATGGGGTTGTTTAACTGGTTTATCTGTTCCTGATTAAACTTCGGTACCTGGTATCTGTCTAGGAAATTGTCCATTTCCTGTAGATTTTCAAGTTTTGTTGAATATAGGCTTTTATAGTAAGATCTGATGATTTTTTGAATTTCCTCTGAATCTGTAGTTATGTCTCCCTTTTCATTTCTGATTTTGTTAATTTGGACACACTCTCTGTGTCCTCTCGTTAGTCTGGCTAGGGGTTTATCTATCTTGTTGATTTTCTCAAAGAACCAACTTTTGGTTCTGTTGATTCTTTCTATGGTCCTTTTTGTTTCTACTTGGTTGATTTCAGCTCTGAGTTTGATTATTTCCTGCCTTCTACTCCTCCTGGGTGTATTTGCTTCTTTTTGTTTTAGAGCTTTTAGGTGTGCTGTCAAGCTGCTGACATATGCTCTTTCCTGTTTCTTTCTGCAGGCACTCAGCACTATGAGTTTTCCTCTTAGCACAGCTTTCATTGTGTCCCATAAGTTTGGGTATGTTGTACCTTCATTTTCATTAAATTCTAAAAAGTTTTTAATTTCTTTCTTTATTTCTTCCTTGACCAGGTTATCATTGAGTAGAGCATTGTTCAATTTCCACGATATGTGGGCATTCTTCCCTTTATTGTTATTGAAGACCAGCTTTAGGCCGTGTGATGGTCTGATAGCACGCATGGGATTATTTCTATCTTTCTGTACCTGTTGAGGCCCGTTTTTTGACTAATTATATGGTCAATTTTGGAGAAAGTACCATGAGGAGCTGAGAAGAAGGTATATCCTTTTGCTTTAGGGTAGAATGTTCTATAAATATCCATTAAGTCCATTTGGCTCCTGACTTCTCTTAGTCTGTCTACGTCTCTGTTTAATTTCTGTTTCCTGATCTGTCCATTGATGAGAGTGGGGTGTTGAAATCTCCTACTATTATTGTGTGAGGTGCAATGTGTGTTTTGAGCTTTTAGTAAGGTTTCTTTTACGTATGTAGGTGCCCTTGTATTTGGGGCATAGATATTTAGGATTGAGAGTTCATCTTGGTGGATTTTTCCTTTGATGAATATAAAGTGTCCTTCCTTATCTTTTTTGATGACTTTTAGTTGAAATTGATTTTATTTGATATTAGAATGGCTACTCCAGCTTGCTTCTTCTGACCATTTGCTTGGAAAGTTGTTTCCCAGCCTTTTCACTCTGAGGTAGTGTCTGTCTTTGTCTCTGAGATGTGTTTCCTGTAGGCAGCAGAATGCAGGGTCCTCGTTGCGTATCCAGTTTGTTAATCTATGTCTTTTTATTGGGGAGTTGAGGCCATTGATGTTGAGAGATATTAAGGAATAGTGATTATTGCTTCCTGTTATATTCATATTTGGATGTGAGGTTGTGTTTGTGTGCTTTTCTTCTCTTTGTTTTGTTGCCAAGACGATTAGTTTCTTGCCTCTTCTTGGGTATAGCTTGCCTCCTTATGTTGGGCTTTACCATTTATTATCCTTTGTAGTGCTGGATTTGTAGAAAGATATTGTGTAAATTTGGTTTTGTCATGGAATATCTTGGTTTCTCCATCTATGTTAATTGAGAGTTTTGCAGGATACAGTATCCTGTGCTTTCACTTGTGTTCTCTTAGGGTCTGTATGACATCAGTCCAGGAACTTCTGGCCTTCATAGTTTCTGGCGAGAAGTCTGGTGTGATTCTGATAGGTCTGCCTGTATATGTTACTTGACCTTTTTCCCTTACTGCTTTTAATATTCTTTCTTTATTTTGTGCGTTTGGTGTTTTGACTATTATGTGACGGGAGGTGTTTCTTTTCTGGTCCAATCTATTTGGAGTTCTGTAGGCTTCTTGCATGCCTATGGGTATCTCTTTTTTTAGGTTAGGGAAGTTTTCTTCTATGATTTTGTTGAAGATATGTACTGGTCCTTTGAGCTGGGAGTCTTCACTCTCTTCTATACCTATTATCCTTAGGTTTGATCTTCTCATTGAGTCCTGGATATCCTGTATGTTTTGGACCAGTCGCTTTTTCCGCTTTACATTATCTTTGACAGTTGAGTCAATGATTTCTATGGAATCTTCTGCTCCTGAGATTCTCTCTTCCATCTCTTGTATTCTGTTGGTGAAGCTTGTATCTACAGCTCCTTGTCTCTTCTTTTGGTTTTCTATATCCAGGGTTATTTCCATGTGTTCTTTCTTGATTGCTTCTATTTCCATTTTTAATTCCTTCAACTGTTTGATTGTGTTTTCCTGGAATTCTTTCAGGGATTTTTGCCATTCCTCTCTGTAGGCTTCTACTTGTTCTCTAAGGGAGTTCTTCACGTCTTTCTTGAAGTCCTCCAGCATCATGATCAAATCTGATTTTGAAACTAGATCTTGCTTTTCTGGTGTGTTTGGATATTCCATGCTTTTTTTGGTGGGAGAATTGGGCTCCGATGATGCCATGTAGTCTTGGTTTCTGTTGCTTGTGTTCCTGCACTTGCCTCTCGCCATCAGATTATCTCTAGTGTTACTTTGTTCTGCTAATTCTGACAGTGGCTAGACTGTCCTATAAGCCTGTGTGTCAGGAGTGCTGTAGACCTGTTTTCCTGTTTTCTTTCAGCCAGTTATGGGGGCAGAGTGTTCAGCTTTCGTGTGTGTAGTTTTGCCCCTCTACAGGTCTTCAGCTGTTCCTGTGGGCCTGTGTCTTGAGTTCACCAGGCAGGTCACTTGCAGCAGAAAAGTTGGTCTTACCTGTGGTCCCGAGGCTCAAGTTCGCTCGCGGGGTGCTGCCCACGGGTTCTCTGCAGTGGCAGCAACCGGGAAGATCTGCGTCGCCCCTTCCGGGAGCCTCCGTGCACCAGGGTTCCAGATGGCCTCCGGTGTTTTCCTCTGGAATCAGTAATGTGTGCAGAGAGCAGTCTCTTCTGGTTTCGCAGGCGTGTCTGCCTCTCTGAAGGTTTAGCTCTCCCTCCCACGGGATTTGGGTGCAGAGAACTGTTTATCTGGTCTGTTTCCTTCAGGTTCCGGCGGTGTTTCAGGCAGGGGTCCTGCCGCTCCTGGGCCCTCTCCCACGGGAGCCCAGAGGCCCTATACAGTTTCCTCTTGGGCCAGGGATGTGGGCAGGGGTGGGCAGTGTTGGTGGTCTCTTCCGCTCTGCAGCCTCAGGAGTGCCCACCTGACCAGGCGGTGAGGTCTCTCCCACGGGTTTTGGGAGCAGAGAGCTGCTGCGGGCCGGGATCCGTGGGTCTGAATATTATATTTTATACATGTTTGCTAGGCCAATTTTATGTTGCTTTCTCACTGATTTTTTTTCTGTCTTTACTATCTATCTTTTATTGAATGTAACATACCGAGGTCTCTTGTAATTAATATGTTGCTGTCCTTTGTCTCCTTAGATCTATTAGTCACCTTAAATAATTATATATTCTGTCATGATATTATATTAAAATTTTTATATCATCTTGGCCAATGACCATTTTTTACATTGTGCAATGATTTTGTCCTTGATTATAGTTTTTATATAGTTTTTTATTTTTAATTTTTATTTTTTTATTTGCATGTCTATCTAAAAATATGACGTATGTCTGGACATGACTGTAGAAAGCAGGAGAATGTTTTATATCCTTTGAAGCTTTTGTTACAGGTGGTTGTGAACCACTTGACCCTAACCACACTAAAAACTGAAACTGGATCTTCTGGGAGATCAGCACGCGCACTCTTTACAACAGAGTTATCGCTCTACCCCAATAAAGCTTATTTAGGTCGGATGTAATTATAATCTTCTTGATTTTCTTCTTAGTGTACATTAGCATGAGTTATCTTTCTATATCCTTTGGTTTTTAGCCTACCTGAGCTATACAATAAAATGAAAATCTTGTTGGGATTATATAGTTATGTATCTCAAAGTATTTTAACCCCATTCAATCATTCTATGTCCTTTTTGTGGAGAATTTAATATCTTTAAATTTAAAATGATGACTGACAAAATGAGGATTGATAACAGTTCAGTTTTGGTACTTTTTGGTTTCTAATAATTTTGAAATATTTTGATTTTTGTTTTAATAATCTATTGTGATGTAAGTTTTTAAATGATACTTTAAAAGACTTACCAGTTTAAATTATGTGCATATGTATGTGAGTGTGTGCATGCACATGTGTGTGAGTATATATCTGTGTTGTGAGTGTATATGTGTGTGGTGTGTGTGTGTGTGTGTGTGTGTGATTGTGTGTGGTATATGATGTGTGTGAGAGTGTATATGTGTGTTGTGAGTGTATATGTGTGTGGTATGTGTGTGATAGTGTGTGGTGTGTGTGTGTGTGTGTGTGTGTGTGTGTGTGTGTGTGCATATGGAAATCTAGGGCATCTGAAAACACCAGACCAACCCCAAACAAAGCACAGAAGCTACTGTTATAACCTTCATAGAAGGGAGAAAAGTGACATGAGCAACTACATTATATTTAAATATTCAAAATTTGTGTGTACTATTAGCTTTATGATGAGTTTTGTAAATGTATATATTTCCATGTGGCTAATTTGTACTCTTAAGTTTCAAACTAAAGGAGACATGCTAACACTTCTCATAAGATGCGGGAGTCCTAAGAATAAATGCCGTTGGATTGTTTGGGATTCTTCTTATGTACTTTTCTTTGTAAAGGACAGCTTTGCCGGGAATATTACTATTGTTTACTGTCAAAGGCCAGCTCCATCATCCAGAGTAAACTGAGGCAGAGCATAGTGTTAGCAATTAATCACACACCAGACCTTTCCCTAAGGAAACAAAGCTTTATTCTCTGGGGCCTGGCAAGAAGATCCCTGGTCTGGTGAAAAGAGTGAAGGACACACACACACACACACACACACACACACACACACACACACACACAAACATAAACACACTCTTAATGGATGAAGCAAATTTAAACAAGTTCCAACCATATTACATATATACATACACACATCCAGATACATTTGGTGGATGGAGCAAAGCTACAATTTACTTATATATACATATATGCACATATATACAAATGCACGTATAAGCATGCACACACCCATATACACATATACATATATACATATACATATATACACATGTACACACACACACACACACACACAAACACACTCTTAATGGATGAAACAAATTTAAACAAGTTCCAACTACTTTACATATATATGTACACACATCCAGACACATTTGGTGGATGGAGCAAAGCTACAATTTACTTATATATACATATATGCACATATATACAAATGCACGTATAAGCATGCACACACCCATATACACATATACATATATACATATACATATATACACATGTACACACACACACACACACACACAAACACACTCTTAATGGATGAAACAAATTTAAACAAGTTCCAACTACTTTACATATATATGTACACACATCCAGACACATTTGGTGGATGGAGCAAAGCTACAATTTACTTATATATACATATATGCACATATATACAAATGCACGTATAAGCATACACACACCCATATACACATATACATATATACATATACATGTATACACATGTACACACACACATATAATATTCATGTTTGGTGGATGAAGCAAAGCTCCAGTGACAAGCTCCAATAACTTTCTTTTTTTCTCATAGCCTTTTTATACCATATAAAAGAAAAATTCTCTATATAAGATAAAGATTACTGCATAACCTTAAGTTATGTATTCTTCAAAAACAATCACTGTAAGATCATATTCTCCAAAAACAGATTAAAATCATTACACAAAAGGATTATTGATTAGGAATTCTTTTGAAACTCATATCTAAGTAAACATTTCCCATCCCTTCCACACCCTTCTACATGCCTGCATGCTACCATGATGATAATGGACTCACCCTCTGAAACTGAAAGCAAACACCCAATAAAATGCTTTCTTTTACAAGAGTTCCCTTGGTCACAGTGTCTCTTTACAGCCATAGGACAGTGATTAAGTCAAAATTCCCCTAGTGGAGATATTTTTCATAATTGATAGCTGCTGGGAGAAGAGAAATCAGTTTTCTTCAGTGAAGTGACATTGGGAACATCAACCACATTTCACTAGTGTTATGCTTGGGAGTAGTTTGCCAACACAAAACAGACTCCATGTGTTTGTGTGTGTGTGTGTGTGTGTGTGTGTGTGTGTGTGTGTGTGTGTGTGTGTGTGTGCTAAGTCTATTTCTTTTTTTTTCTTTCTTATTTCATTCTTTTTTTCGAAAGAACATGAGTTTTGGTAAGTGTGTGAGGGGCTACTGGAGGAGCAGAGGGTAGGGAAAAACAAATAACAAATATATTGCATAAAAACATTAAGAACAAAATAAAAATATTTCCACACTTAGCTACCATTTGGCAAAAACAGAATTTGTTTTTACAGGGAGATAATTGAAATGATGAACTTAAAGAATATATCTTGAACTGGGTGGAAAGTGATGTGAACATGGAAATTTGGAGAGAGGAATATAGGAGGCAAAGAAGGGCACTCATTAGTAGCATACAGACTGTGAGGGTTCCAAAGTACTTGACTGGCATGAGAAGTCCTTGGGTTCAATCTCTAGCCTCTCCTCAAACAGTTCATAAGAGAAGCACCTTTTTCTGGATGAACCTTTGTTGGGGTTTCATCTTCTGCTTTTTATTGTAAGGGTAAATCCTGACCTCCAAGGCCAGGTTGACCCCAAGGAGAGAATCTTCACATACACAAAATGATGCCATATTAACATTCCCCTTAATTTAAAACTATAGGTTGAATAAAGATGCCAACAGCTTATAGCTGGGCAGAGAGAGGTAGGCAGAGTTTTGGTTCTCAGGCTTGGGGTCTGCAGCAGGACCATGAAAAGGGAGAAGAAAAGTAGAGAGAAGAGAAGACACCGTGGGTTAGGAGAGTCATGTTAATATGTCCATGAGGGCTGACTAATAGAAGTTAAGAGCAGCCTAGATAAAATGTGGCAAGTCATATCTTGGGGTTATTGATAGAGAAATAGAAATAAGAGCATAAATGGTAGATATTTGCCCAACTCTAGTGCATTTAAGGCTTAATATAAATATAAAAGCTCTGTGTCTTTTATTTGGGAACCAAATGATTAAAGGTGGGGTAGAAATGCCTGATTGAGATTAAATATTTTCTACAACAAACTTTGATGAAATTCAGGGTTTTATTAGTTCTCATTATCTTCTGTTGTGCTTAAAATAGCTGGAAACTAGGGAGGTTTGCCGCTTGCACTTTGGCTTTAGGCTACATCTACCAACTCAATTATTTCTTAAGTGTTGCGTGGAGATAGTTCAATTACTTTGCTTGGTGATTTTAATGAAAGCAGGTGGACGTCAAGAGGTAATGTTTTTCTCTTCTAAAAATTAAGAACACAATTTTCTGTGCTTGGGGGTGTATATTACATCTAAATGATTTGTTTAATAAGCACAGGATTTACTAACTCTTGCTTTCAATGTGCAGCTTATTTCTCTAGAGAAATACACATTGCTGATCTTTGTGAAACAGAATTGCTATTTCATAAGACAGGCCTGTGGTGAATAACTGCTTTTTGTCTTAGAGAATCAAAATGTTTGCCTAAACTTTGGTATGCCTTTTAATCTAATCTTTTTTTCTAATACAGAATCCAGGAAAACTAATATCACACTGGGACCTACTAAAGCAAAAACAACTCTCTCTCTCTCTCTCTCTCTCTCTCTCTCTCTCTCTCTCTCTCTCTCTCTCTCGCTCAGTGAGACAGAGTCTTATTCAGTGTTTGAAATTTATTAGGTTGTCAAGAATGACTCTGAACTTCTGATAATTCTGTCTACACTTTTGAGTGCTAGAATTATAGTCCTGTATTATCATCTGAAATTTTGTTTATGTGATAATAGACACTAAGTTTAAAGCTTTATGCCTGCTGGGTAAACACACTACTAGATCAACTGCTTCATATATCTTGTCTGATTAAGCACCCAAGAGTGGTATGTTGATATTAAGAGGTGTTGACATATACACGAAAAAAATGAAGTGAGTCTCATTGTATGAGAAGCTATACTGATGAGTAGCCTCAAAAACAAAACAAAATGAAATCAAACAAGAAAAGAGATAAAGAAATTAAAGACTTTCTAGAATTCATAGAAAATGATGGCACAACATACACAGTTATATGGGACACAATGAAAACAATGCTAAGAGGAAATTCTGTAACACTAACTGCCTCTATTAAAAAACTGGGACGTCCTCATACAAGCAATCTAAAAGTATACCAGAAATCTCTAGAAAAAGAAGCAGACACACCGAAGAAGAGTGGAAGTCAGGAAATAATCCAAATCAGGGCTGAAATCAATCAATCAGAAACAAAGAGAACAATACAAAGAATCAGCAAAACGATGCTGGTCCAGCAAATAGAATTGGTTCTTTGAGAAAATCAAAAAGAAAGATAACCCCTTAGCCAAATTAACCAACAGAGAGATAAACAGTATTCAAGTAAACATAATCAGAAATGAAAAGGGAGACATAACAGCAGACACTGAAGAAATCCAAAGAATCATTAGGTCTTACTTTAAAAGCCTGTATGAAATTGGAAAATCTTAATGAAATGGATAATTTATAGACAGGTATCACTTATCAAAGTTAAATCAAGATCAGATAAATTATTCAAGCAGACATATAATGCATAAGGAAATAGAAGCAGTCATTAAAATATCCCAATCAAATAATCCCAGCGACAGATGATTGTAGAGCATAATTCTATCAGACCTTTGAAGAAGAGTTAATACCAACGCTCCTCAAACTATTCCACAAAATAGATACAGAGGGAACATTCCCAAACTTACTCTTTGAAGCCATAGACACCCTAATCCCTAAACCATACAGAGACACAACAAAGAAGGATAACTTCAGACCATAATTTCTCTTATGCACATTGATGCAAAAATACTTAATAAACTACTTGCCAACTGAATCCAGGAACATGTCAACAACATCACCTACCAGGATCTTGTAGGCTTCATCCCAGTAATGCAGGGATGGTTGAATATACTAAAATCTATGAATGTAATCCACCAATAGCCCACATCAAATTAAACCAAGGGAAACTTAAAGCAAGTCCATTAAAACCAGGGATAAGACTAGATTGTTCACTCTTTCCACATTTATTCAATATACTACTTGAAGATCTAGTATAAGAAAAAAAAGCCAAACAACTAAATAAAACCAAGGAGATAAAAATTGGAAATGATGAAGCCAAAGTATTAGTGTTATGGATGATATGACAATCTAGATAAGTTACCCCAAAAATTCTAGCAGAGAACTCCTACAGCTGATAACCACCAGCAAAGTACCTGGACCAAAATTAACTAAAAAAAAATCAATAGCTTTCCTGTATACAAAGGATAAATAGGCCGAGAAAATAATTAGAGAAACAATTACATTCACAATATTTTGGTGTAATGGTAACCAAGAAAGGGGAAGACTAATAAGTCAAGAACTTCAAGTCTCAGAAGAAAGAAATTGAGGAAGATATCAGAAGACAGAAAGATCACGCATGCTCCTGAATATGTAGGCTTAACATTATGAAAACGGCCATCTTTTCATAGATTTATAGATCCAATGCAATTCCCATCAAAATTCCAACACAATTCTTTATAGACCTTGACAGAGCAATTGTCAACTTCATATGGAAAAACAAAAGCCCATGATAGACAGAACAATTCTGAACAATAGCAGAACTTCTGGAACTATCATCTTCCTAACCTGAAACTGTTCTACAGAGCAATAGTAATAAACACTATATAGTGTTGGTATAGGAACAAACAGGTTGATCAATGGAATAGAATGAAAGTCCTAGAAATAAACCCATACACCTAAGGACACTTGATTTTTGACAAAGAAGGCAAAACCATGCATTGGAAAAAGAATATATTCTACAAATGATGCTGGTCCAACTGCATGTCAGCATGTAGAAGGATAAAAATAGATCTATCTGCCACCCTGCACAAAAGTCAAGTCCAAGTGGATCAAAGACCTCAATGTAAAACAGGATACACTAAATTAAATAGATTGAATGAGGGAAATATTGTTGAGATCAAACATATAGGAGACAATTTCCTGAACAGGACCCCGATGGCTCAGGCTTGAAGTGAAAATTTCTGCTTGTGTTATGTGACGCAGACTCACATGATGTTTTGCTGAGGCACCACCTATTAGAGGACATGTGACATTTATAGAGAGTATAAATGGGACTCAATGTGATGATCAATGTGATGATGCCATAGCTAGTTTTATAACATTTCATTGGTCTCCTGTCTTCACTTTGTTCAGAGAGGCAGGGAAAAGATTTTTTCTCCTGCACTCCTGGCTTGTTCTGGTCACTCCTGCTGACTCATGTCATGTAGAGGCCTGACAGTTTCTGTTTGATCATGCTGCCATTACTGGTTCTTGTTTCATGACACTACTGTAATGGACTGCTGGCATCTTGAGAAACAGATTGAATTTACTCCTAAGAACTCCTTTAAAACAGGGATCTCATTGTCCTTTTAACCATCTCTTCTCCTTTACCTACAATCAGTGAGTTAGAAGAGGGTCAAAGAATTACAGAACTCTTATTAAAGTAGATTTTGAAAAATATAAGCCTATAGAGGCTCTAGAATTAACAATTGTGAAATGAATAAACAATTGTGAAATGGGACCTCAGGAAGCTGCCAACCTTCTGTAAGACAAAGGGCACTGTTATTAGGAGAAAAGACAATCTGCAGATTAGGAAAGGATCTTAACCAACTGCACATCTAGCAAAGGGTTAATATCCAAAATTTATAAAGAATACAAGACGTTAGACACCAATACCCCAAATAACCCAATGAAAAAATGGGGTACACAGTAAAAGAGAGAATTCTTAATCAAGGAATCTCAAAGAGCCAAGAAACATTTAAAGAAATGTTCAAAGTTCTTACTCACCAGGGAAATTATGGCAGAACATTCCCCTAATGAATGAAGATTCCAGGGGACCAATCACTGTGAGAGGAGTAGGCTAAACTTCCAGGTCAGAGGGGGGAAGAGAGGATGGGAAGAGCTTGGAGGAAAAATGTAACCTACTAGAGACCCCTGGTTTAGATGGCAGATTCACCACCGGGGGATTTAATTTATAATGGCTTACAAATTAGGATGTTTAGTTGTTGTGCCCAGTGATTGTGTTACCTGTTGATTTTTAAACTAAGTTTGTGTGATGTTTTCCTTCACGTGGTGACTCAGCTCGGTAAGATGGCTTGGCGGGTCACCCTAATCAGTCATGGAATTTGGATGCGTGGGCCTGGCATGGCAGTGACCTGCCATGGGAAGAGAATCTCTATGAGATGAGAACAGGTTGGTGCCATGATGGCCATAACATAGTTTGCTCTTTCAATATTTCATGCAACAGAAAATGCAAATCGAAAGAAACTACTCTATGAGTCCCTGTTACACCTGTCAGAATGGCTAAAAAAAAGTTGGAGAGGATGTGGAACAAGGGGGACACTCCTCCATTGCTGATGAGAATGCAAACTTGAACAATCACTCTGGAAATCAATCTGGCAGTTTCTCAGAAAACTGGGAATTGTTCTACCTCATTAATATCTATACCACTTCTGAACATATACCCAGAATGTGGTCCACTATACCACAGCAAAACTTGTTCAACTATATTCATAGCAGCCTTATTTGTAATAGCCAGAAATCAGACACAAACTAGATTTCCCTCAAATGAAGTATGGATAAACAAAATGTGGTGCATCTAGGAAATGGAATACCATTCAGCTATTAAAAATAAAGATCCCATGGATTTTGCCGGCACATGGGTAGAACTTAAAAGCATCATCCTGAGTGAGGTACCCCCGACCTAAAAGTAAATGCATGAAATGTACTCATAAGTGGATATTAGCCATAAAATACCAGACACCCTTGTTATACTTCACAGATCTAAGAAAATAAACAAGAAGGAAGGCCCAGGTGAGTATGCTTGAATCTCGCTTAGAAGTGGAAAAGTCACAGGAGGCAGATAGAGGGAGGGACCTTGTAGTGTGAAATATTGAAAAAGGACACCATCCCACACTAACTTCAGCTACTCTCTGGTCCCAGCAGTCTCGCTGCTTCTATGCCTAGCCCCATGTATTGACCACCCATCTTGCAGCTCTCTTGTTGAGGACTCTCCTCACCTTCCCAGCCATCTGCCCCCAGTTGTTATAGTAACAAATCCCAGTAACCTGTTAAAACCAAAACTCTAGAGGCTTGTAGTTACTCAGATTTATATCAGTAAATTCTTACCCCACAAAAACATCCACATGATGAACTCAGAGCCGGTTGATATTGATATAAACTGCCCATCTAGATAAGACAAATTGTCCTATAGTTATCCGTCCATTCTAAGATATTCATAGTTACCTGTGACTATTTAAAGCCTCTTGGAATCTAGATACTCTTTTTCTTCTTCCATCTTCCTTCCTCCTCCTCTACTATCTCTCCTGCCTCTCAGAAACTCTCAGCCTGCCCTCCTTTTCTACTGTCCAATCACAGCCTTGTCTTTCATCTGCCCTCACCTGCTTATAGCTAGCAAGCTACAGGACCTGGGTGAGAAGGGATATGGAGGGGAATGATGGGTGGATTCCAGGATCATGTTTAGGGAGAGATAGCAGAGATGGCCAGATGACATGAGAATGAAGGGATAGATCTGCAGTTGGTGGCAGTGGGAGATGGGGAGCATCTCAAGAAATGCAGTAGGCCAAGAATCAATGTGGTGACCTTAGCTGAGACTCACAGCAGTGGGGATGTGAAACCTGAAGAGGCTACCTCCTATAGCAAGGCAGGAACCTAAGAGGAATGATAGGAACACCAACTCACCTACAAAACTTTTGACCTAAAATTTATCCTGCCTACAATATGCAGGGACAGGGGATGGAGCAGAGACTAAGGGAATGGCCAAGTAATAGCTGTCCCAAAGTACAGACCAATCTCATGGGCAAGCACCAATCCACAACTCTATTAGTGATACAATGTTATGTTTGCAGAGAAGAGCCTAGCATGGCCATCCCTGCTGAGGTTCCACCCAGCAGTTAACTCAAAACAGATGCAGAGACCCACAGCCAAATATTGGAGGGAGTTTGGGGACTCTTGTGGAAGAGTTAGGGAAGGATTGAGAGCCCTGAAAGCCATAGAAACTCCATAAGAAGAGTCAACTAACCAGGAAACTTAGATGCTCTCAGAAAATAAACCACCAACCAAAGAACATATGTGGGCTATACCCAAGATATACATCTTTGTCTTAATGTGGGTCCTGAACAACTGCAACAAGATCCTATCCCTAAAGCTGTTGCCTGTCTATGGAATTTGTTCCCCTAACTCAGTTGTCTTTTCTATCCTCAGCAGGAGAAGAAGCTCCTAGCCCTGAAATACGTTCGTTATGTGTCAGGGTTGGGGATATCCAAGGGGCCCTTCCACTCTCTCAGAGAAGAAGGGACATGGAGATCAGGGGATGGACTATGGGAGGGAAACAGAATAAAATATCTTATAAATAAACATAAAGTGAAATATCTCTCCAATGGAAACTTTGTAACACTAGTGAAAGAAATTCAAGGAACTTAAAGCTAGAAAGTCTACCTATAATTATGTATTAGCAGAATTAATAGTATACAATCCTATTGAATGAAATCTACAATTGAATGAACTCCTGATAAAAAGTATCTGATGATTTTGTTCAAAGTAATGTAATAAATTGTTATTTACATGGAAGCACAAAAGACCATAATGGGCTAAATTAATCTTGAGCAAAAAGAATAATGCTGGAAACAACACTGTTGTACTGTAATATTGTGGTCATAGAAAAAAACCAATGTGGTATGGGCATGGTAAACATATAGAAAAATGGAGTAGAAGAGAGTCCCTGAAAATAACCCTATGTGGCTACAGTGATTTGATTTTAGACAAAATCAAAACATATTCCAGGAAAAGAAACCTCCTAAATAAATAGAAAAAACAGGTGTAGAAGAATAAAATTAGACCTCTCTCGGCGTGTACTAAAATCAATTCAGTGTCTATCAAGGAGCTTAGAGTGTAATACCCAAACCTCTGCATCCTCCAGAATGGAACACAGGGAAAATAATTCAAGATATAAGCGTGTTCAAGTACTTTCTGAAATGTCTTCAACAATTTAGGAGATTATACTGAAAGAAATGTATTTGTAAGAAATTTAAAAAAAATCTGTTAGGGAAATAGCTTGTTTGGTCAGGTGCTTGTCATACAAGGATGAGTGTCTGAGCTCAGAATCCTAAAAGTCACGCAAAAAGCAAGGTCCAGTAATCATAGCTCTGTTTTATCAGCATTGACCTCTGGCCTCCATGCTCATACACAGACTCAGATTTGCACCCAGCCATGAAGGCATACATGCTAAGTTGCACACTACAATACACATACACATATTCACGCATGTGCATGTGCGCACGTACACACACACACACACACAAACACACACACACACACACAGAGAGAGAGAGAGAGAGAGAGAGAGAGAGAGAGAGAGAGAGAGAGAGAGAATTCAAAAGATTCCATATGGCAAAGGACACAGAAAATGAAAAGACAGACTATAGAATGGGAGAAAACTTTGCTGGCTCTGTAGTTGAACTTGACAAATCTAAGTAGTGTTGGGACAAATTGGAAGTAGATGTTATCCTATTTCATTATATCCATGTATACATTAAAGCAAGGGAGGGATGGGTGTTGTGAGGAGCCCTTAGTCACGGGAATGTAAATTAGTGTAATTGCTAACAAAATCATTCTGAAAAAATACAAATTATTGAAAATAGATTTACCATAGACTGATTATACTACTTCTGAGAATACACCTGTAGGAATCTGAGACACTTGGGCATCTATCCTTTTCAGTGCTCTGTTTACAATTGCCCTGACAGAGAACCAGCCTAGATGTCTAGTAGAAGATAATTGGGTAAATGACACAAACAAAATAGTTTCTTTTAGACCATAGAAGAACAAACTTGTGACATTTAGCAAACAATGGGTGGTACATTGGGTCATAAAAATTACATGAAGTATGCCAGGCGAGTGTCACATTTTCTCTCATATATGACATATACACATATGTAGGAATATGTGTTACATGTATGGATATGTATATATAGTGTGTGTATGCGCACACACACACACACACACACACACACACACACACACACACACACACACAAATACTCAAGGAGAAGATTAGAAAGCCAGACCACACGTTTAAGTATCTGGATTGATGAAATTAATATTCAAACCTCTGAACTCTGTCAAACTATTGGGATGAATAGTCCCGTTTAAGGACAGTACATGAACTATAGCAATTGCCATCTATTTCAGTGACTTAAACCCAATGTAAGCATTGTGGTGGCTGAAGTTGCTATACTACTTATTTTACATGATAGTTAGAACAGGGATAGCAGCCTTGTTTATAATAGCCAGAAGCTGAAAAGAACCCAGATGTCCTTCAACAGAGGAATGGATATAGAAAAGGTGATACATTTACATAATGGAATACTACTCAACTATTAAAAACAATGACTTCGTGAAATTCTTAGGCTTCATGAAATTCATGGAACTTGAAAATATCATTCTGAGTGAGGTAACCCAATCACAAAATAATACACATAGCAAGCACTCACTGATAGCCCCATATTAGTCAAAAGCTCGGAATACCTAAGATACGATTCACAAACCACATGAAGCTCAAGAAGAAGGAAGACCAAAATGTGGATGCATCAGTTCTTCTTAGAAGGGAGAACAAAATACTCATGGGAGGAAATACAAGGATAGAGAGTACAACAGGGACTGAAGAAGAGGTCATCCATAGACTGCCCCACCTGGGGACCCATCCCGTGCTGATGCCAAGAACTGCTTGCTGACAGGAATCAGATATGGGTGTCTCCTGAGAGTCTCTGGCAGAGCGGATGCTGGCAGCCAACCATTGAACTGAGAACAGGGTCCCCAATGGAGGAGCTAGAGAAAGGACTGAAGTAGCTGAAGGGGTACGAAACCCCATAAGAAGAAAACAATATCAACCAACCAGACCCTCCAGAGCTCCCAGGGATGAAGCCACCATCCCAAGAGAACACAGAGATGAACCTATGGTTCCATTTGCATATGTAGCAGAGGATGGCCTTGTTGGGATTTATGGGAGGTGAGGCCCTTGGTCCTATGAAGGCTCAATGTCACAGTGTAGGGGAATTTCAGGGCAGGGAGGTGGTAGGGAATGGGTGGGTGGGTAAGGGAGAAGCAGGGGGTATGGGGTGGGATAGTGGGTTTCTGTAGGGGAAACCAGGAAATGGAATAACATTTAAAATGTAAATAAAAATGCAATTAAAAAAACAGTAATAGAAGATTTCAGAAGAAAAATGAATCAGTTCAGAACAGAAAGCTGAATCAGCAAATTGTCAGTCACAAGTGGGCCTACTTTTTCTCCACTTACAGCCTCAGTCCAAAGGCCTTTTGTGGCGCCAAGAGACAGGTTCAAAGGAGATAAGAAGGCCCAGTTCTTGCTCAATGACTGTATTTTAAAGGAATGGCTTGGAATATTGGAAGAAGACA
This sequence comes from Rattus rattus, assembly GCF_011064425.1. NCBI lineage: Eukaryota > Metazoa > Chordata > Mammalia > Rodentia > Muridae > Rattus > Rattus rattus. Next base: position 94,728,077 of record NC_046157.1, on the reverse strand, counting down.
GCTTGACTTGTTAAAAATGGTGAGTCAAGTAAAAATATTTGTACCAAAAGAAACGGGGATAAAATTTTGAGGTAGTCATTCTTATAAAAACAAAAGAGAAGCTTAAAGTTAGGAAGAAACCCGACAAACTCAGCCAAGGTTCATGGACATTACCAGAGACCATTCCAGGCCCCATGTTGAAATTTACTTTCTTTACTGATCATAATTTGCTTTAGGATGAAGGTAAACTCTTTTTTTTGTTGTTTTTTTTTTTTTTTGGTTCTTTTTTTTTTTTTGGGGCTGGGGGCCGAACCCAGGGCCTTGCGCTTCCTAGGCAAGCCCTCTACCACTGAGCTAAATCCCCAACCCCGAAGGTAAACTCTTTTAACTTCTACAAACCTGAGAATATAAGCTAACATGATCATGGTCAGAGTTTTAAAAAGAAAATTATATCCTTTCTTAGTGCAAGTGACTACTACACTTTCTGTCTCCCAATTAAACTTTCTTAGGTTGATTGACAGCAAAGTACCAGTTCTTCTTTCAGAGAAACCCAAATCCCATCCATCATTAAGAGGTAGTTTCTGATGACCGAGACAGAATAATCACTGTCATGCATTTCACCAATCTGTTAACTCAGCCCTTAGTGACAATATTGCAATTAGACTTTCCAGCATGAAGCCCTGTCAGTTCCTTTATGCTTCTCCCCCAGTGTCTCTATTCCTGGCCTTTTGTGGGTAATTATTATCTTGGATGAAAATTGGTGGTATTTGGAGCAAGAAATAATTTTAAGGCCACTTGAAGTCATCCAGGTTTGGAAAAATAATAATGAAACCCACTTCATAACTCTCACATGTCAGGGCTCTGTCACAGTCTCTCATATCACTTTCTTAAACCAACTATGCAGGAATCTGCTTGGTCTTATGTGCATGTGTAGGTTTCCCTAAATAATAACCACAAACATGTTTGCAAAACAAAGGGTTTCTTTGAACAGGAGTTTTTATGAGTAGCAAATTTTAATTTCTTTTCTGATAGACAATCAGCTCAAAGTTCACCCAAATGGTAGATTTTTTCTCCCTAGTCTATTTTTACCAGCCTATCTGTACCAGGTGCCTTGCTATAATGAGGTGACAGTAATTGACTGTCATCTGTCCCTCTTCCACAACCCTTCAGACAACTCAGTTGATGATTGCCTATACCTGGGGAGACAAAACAGGGGAATAATTCTGTATGTAGGAACATACTAGTAATTCCCTCTACTACTTAAAATTAATGTTTGTGAGTTGCCAAGGAAACAGGACAGCTCCAAATAGTTAAGCGTTTTTGTATTTGTTTTCTGATATATGGAAAGACTAAAACTCTCTGAATGGAGCTATATATCTCCTATCAAGGTTAATTGTTGCTGTGGCATAGGCATCAGAAGAATAATGTGTCAGTCAGTGGCTTCTTTCCTACTTCAACAATCAGTTTTTCAGGAATTGGATATAAGAAAAGAATCTATTCTCTTTGGAATTGAAAACAGGAATTTAAACAGGATATGTGATTTTTACTCAAGTTGGGTTTCAAAGGGAAAAATGTCAGAAACCTCTCATTGTGGAGACTAAAATCAGATATATTCTATGATGTGGCATTGATCAAATAGACATAGAACAAACGAGAGGGATTGTTTCCATTTTGAAAGTATATAGAAAATTGGAGACTGATACTCACAATCCCTTAAATCCAGTAACCAAAGAGGCAATTTCTTCGATAAAAGCCAGGGATCTCTTTCCTGTTTAATGGAGTATCCCACAGTCATGGTAGGGCTGTTACCTGTATTTAAAGAAAAGGAAATTTTGCTTCATTAAAAATTTGTGAGCCATTGTCACAAGTGAAGGGATATGTGAAATAATGTCTGAAGGCAATTAGAGATGTGCAAGAGCAGAAGACAGACTTCCCCAGGGTAGAACCTTCAGATTGGCTATCCAATGCCACGTGGTATTGAAATCATTTACATATGAGTAACATTAATTATACAGACTAAGAAGGTTGTAGTTTACACACACACACACACACACACACACACACACACACACACACACACACACAGAGGCAATTGTTAGAGGAATAGAAGACATGAATTTGAGAAAGGGGGAACAGAAGGGAGTACAGGAGAAAGGTTTGAGTTAGGAAATTGAAGGAATGAGGAAATTGTGTAATTATATTTTTATTGCATCCTTAAATATTTAAACATGTCAGAAAGCATAGACTCCAAAGACTGGAAGTGAAAAAGTCAGTCTGGAGTAAAATAGACCAAAGAAGAGTGAAGTCTATTTCTTGACTACAAACAGCAATGTTCAAAAATCACCTGAAAATCAGATGCAAACTGCACTGAAAATGTTTGGGGCAGCACTTACCAACATAGAGCAATGTGGTATTTCATTGCAGTCTTAGTTTTGAGCACGTCTTATGTACTTTTCACTGTGCATGCAATATCAAAACACAATATCAAGGAATGCATAGAGGCAACATTACTTAGATTCTACACTTTATAGGTTAAGAATGCCAATACAGATGCGATGCATGTAGCCAAGCATAGGACTGAGCGCAGGGACCCTATGGAGAAGTTAGGGCAAGGACTGATGGAGCTGAAGGGGTTTGCAACCTCATAGAAAGAACAATAATATCAACTGAGAGCCCCAAATCTCCCAGGGGCTAAACCACCAACCAAAGAGTACACCTGGGGAGACCCATGGCTCCAGCTGAATATGTAGCAGAGGATGGCTTTGTAGAGCATCACTGGGAGGGGATCCCCTTGGTCCTGGATGACCCAGGGTAGGAGACTGCTAGGACGCTGAGGCAGGAGTGGATGGGCAGGTAAGGAGCATCCTCATAGATGCAGGGGAGGCAATAGGGGTTTTTTGAGGGGAAACTGTGAAGGAGAATAAAATTTGAAATGTAAATAAATAAAATAACCAAAAAGAGAATAGTGTTTTCAGACTGGACAAGGCTCTCTTGCACATACATAGATGTGCAACTTGTTTTTCATGTGAGTCCTGAATAACTGGAGTGGGAACTACCCCCAAAGCAGTTACCTATATGTGGGACATATTCTAGCTAGGCCGCCCTTTCTGGCCTCATTGGGAAAGGAAGTGCCTAGCCTCTTCAGAAACTTGATATGTCAGGGTTGGGGCAGGGGGAGATATTGAGATATCCAGAGGAGACCAAACAAGCTCAGAGGAGCAAAACAAGAGGGAAGGATTCTGGAAGGGGTGACTAGAAGTGAGGCAGTGACCCAAATGTAAGGTAAGTAAAAACAATCTAATAATAAATTGTTGATTATTTTACATTAAAAAGTAGCTAAGAGCAAAACAATTAAATGAAACAATAGAAGAAAAAAATGGTTGTGTTTTACTGTACATTTTCAGTACTGTGGTGCACTGAATATTTTCTGTTCCTATGGAAACACTGGCTAAATTACAAAGAATAATTACTTTAAAATTTTTCTTAATCTCTGAGAATGTATCAAACTGATATATCTTTCTCAATTTTATATTTTTATCATCTATTTTTATTGGCTTTACCTACTATTGGGTTGGGTTACAAAAGAACACTTTCATGTAAAGAGTAATGGACTTTCAGAACACCTGGTTTCTCTTCCTTCCCCTTCCCTCACTGTGGTTCTCAATATCCTGCGACACAATTTACATTCATGTTCATGGCATACAGACAAATATTATTTCATATATCTCTAAGACCTAGGAGACACGAATGAGAGAAAACACGTGGTATTTGTTTTTCTGAGACCAACTTAATTCACTTAGCATGATTACATTCATTCGATCCCATTCTCCCGAAAACAACAACTTCATTTTTTTTTTATGGGTGGAAAAATGTCCATTGAGTCTGTATGGCACATTTTCTTTTTTTTTTTTTTTTTTTTTTTTTTTTTTTTCGGGGCTGGGGACCGAACCCAGGGCCTTGCGCTTCCTAGGCAAGCGCTCTTCCCCTGAGCTAAATCCCCAACTATGGCACATATTCTTTAACCATTTCCCTGTTGCTGAACATTTTGTTTCATTTCATGGCTTAGCTACCCCGAATGTTGGTGAGGAAAATACTGATGTCCAAATACTTTTGAGATATGGTGACTTGAATTTTACTGAGTAAATACCAAGGGTGGGTATATTTGGTAGCATGGTGAATATATTTTTATTTTCTGAGTAATATCCATACTGATTTTCATTCTCAGTGTCCTGAATAGATTGCATCCCCAACAGAAGTATGTAAGGACTCGCTTTTGCCCTCATCCTCAAGAACTTTTTTTTTAAATTGGAGTGAAATGGAATCTCAGTGATGTTTGAATTTGCATTTCTCTGGCATCTAGTGCACCCATCTGATTAGTATGCAATTTGTCCTTTGTGGTATTAAATGGTAAGGTTGTAAGCATATTAGAGACGTTTCAAAATTTTTCATGTTTTATTAGTAGCAAAATTTGATTTCTCTACCTACTTCATTGTAGCTCTGTGCCCTGAGTTACATACAGTTTCCGAGGTGAAAAGGAGTCATGGATGGAAAAGGTTTCAGAAGCCCTGTTCTTATGTTACCTGTCAAGAACAGTTCCAGGAATTATGTTTTGTCAAGAAAATGGGAATATATATGTATATGTATATATATATATATATATATATATATATATATATTTTGGTAACATAAGTGAAAGACATAAGACATAAGTGAAAGACATAAGAGAAAGACAATCACAACCAGAAGAAAAAAGACTATTACTTTATAGATCCCTAGAGAATATTTTAACAGTAAGAAATAACCATGACAGGGAAGGTGGTGGGTAGGTGATGGTGGGGTGGGGAGATAGAGGGTGTGAGGGTGTGGGGTAAGGTGGTTGTGGGGGTGTTGGCAGTGGTAGGGGAAGATATTTTCAATCTCATTGTAGATATAAGTCTCTACACATGTCTTATTAGGAAAAAATAAACAAGCATAAAGACATCTAAAAATATCCTTTCCTTAAAAGCAACAAAGCAACTTGTGAAATGGAGTTGAACTGAGTCAGTTTTATGAGGACTGAAACAGTTGATGAAAAGCTTGTAGCAATTCAAGGGGAGTTTACTCAAGAAAAATGGTGCCATCAGTAAAAACCCTGTAAGCTATGCAGAGTTTTAAGTAGTTAGTTCTCATGTTTTCTGGCTTCTCGGTCACCCCAAAACAGGATTCATCTAGAAAGGCAGCATCTTGAAAACTATTGGAAGGAGAAGAAGCAAAGTCAGGCTTATGCAATCCCTCATTCATAGACAACTATCATTGTATAACCTATCAGGTGGGCCCTGGAGGACCCCGTTGGCAATGTTTTCTGTATTTGATAAATTATTATCAAAATACAGGGGCTGAGTGGAGGTACAGCTGGACAGAAGAAAAGAAAGGGGTGAAGGAAATGCATATCTTCATCCTTCAGTGTTTAAGCTCCTGTAACCATTGTTCTTGTTGCCACTGCTGCTATTGTGAAAATAATACCTAGAGTTTGTGACATTAGGGATTACAGAAATAATCATAACCATGATGCCCATGATGATATGAAGGAGGTGAGGAGAAGTAAAAGAAAGAAGGGAGGAATATTCCTCACTGTATGTGCCTCTTGACAAACTTATTAAGATACATCATTTCCTCCATTGAAGTCAATACTTGTTTTCAGGTTTTACCATAGTTGTAATTCAAGTTCACAATGCTAGGAAAGTGAATGGTTATCACTTTTATAGTGATGTTGAACTATATTTCTCTTCTCCAGCCTCTCTGTGTCATATACTTTTATTGCTCTAAATTTCCTATCAGTGTTTCATAGAGGTTCCGTGAAGAGGATGGACAGAAGTAAAGTTGAGAGGAAGGGAAGGAGAGTCTGTGACATTATAAGGTTTCTAAAATATTTTCTTTCTAAAGACATTGAATGTGTAGATCAGATGAAGCTAATCTTTATCACAACAATTTACAATTAAAATGCACGTTATTAGAACCATGGTATTAAAATTGGGTTTTATTTTCCCTTTGCATCAAAATGATGCTCAGGTGTTTGTGGTGTGTTTATATTTGGGATAGACAGTAGCAAAACTGGCATTTCAATTGTCAACTCTACCACAGAAACCAAACTTGTGGACATTGTCTATCACACATAAAAGAATGAAGCTAGTGCACTTTTATGTTTGTCTGGCAATAAGTGATATTTTGGGTCATTCCAGAATCACTACACTTAATCTTACCGTATTTGCCCAAAGCAATGACTAGTTCGAAATTTTATAAACAGGCTATTTAGGGTTGTAGACATCTGTCTATAGCCACATTGATTTTTGTCTTAAGATCGCATGCTTTTCTAATTAGTTGGCATGTGGCTTTCTAAAAGCAACTTCACATGTAAAGTCAGTATGTGGAATAGAAGCCGAAATCCATTTTCTTTCTCTCTCCAGGGCCAGACAGTTAATGTAACTGAGATTAAATTAGAGTTATAAATTATAAATGCAGTGTGCTAGATGGACACTATGATGTAGGTTGATGTAAGAGCTGTTTCATGTCACCCAAATGTACACATATATACAAACAAAAAAAAGTACTTAGAAAGAAGTGTATATCTTACATAATATAAATTTGGGCATGATTGGTAATGTCCAGGAGGCTGTCAAAGTAGGTCTCCCAGCCTTTTCCTTTTTGAATAAATGAGGATTTGAACGGTAAGCTGAGAACCAAAAGGATGATACTGTTGAGCACTGAGCATTGAGTTTTGCCCAGTCTTCTTGGTGGAGTAGCTTTCTGAGCCAGTCTCTGTCTACAACATAGGACTTCCTTCAACTCACACAGCTATACATTGAGCATAGTTTCCAGATCTGATTGGTTCTCAAATCATTGTTCTTGCAGCCATTTTCTTAAACATGATGGTGTTTGTTCTTTCCCCTCAAAATGAATAAATTGAAATGTGAGAGTGGAATCAACTAGCTGTGGGGATATTGTGGTCAGATTCCTACAAAGCCAATATGGGAGAACAAGTGGCCAATGTTTGGTGTCATGAAGCATCCAGAGGCCAGGAGCTACTTTGGATACATCTACCAGGAGTCTCATGGAGTGTTCTTCCCAAATCCCCAAAGTTCTCATTTTATCATTTTTATGATGTTACTTCTCAACCCAAAAAGTCTTTCATATAAAAATCGCATTTCACAACTTTTTTCTTTTCTACCTTAAGTAACATAGGAGTGTCTGTTATATTGTAATATAATGTATAAAGTATAACTTTAGCCTACTATAGCAACACTAAACAATGTAAGCTCAAAAATGGTTATGTATTTCTAGCAGCTTATGGCCCTCTAAGCTAAATCTTTATAACAACAATTTACAATTAAAATGCATGTTATTAAAACCACGGTATTCAAATTGGATAGAAGGAGGCCTGTCATTGAAGGAGAAGGAAGGATGGGCAGGAGAGAAGTTTGAAGGAAGAGGAGGAGACTGGAAAGGAAGGAGGAGATAGGAGGAAGGAGGAGAGAAGTCGTGGCAGGACAATGGAAGCTGACATTAAGATTCCACTCTGTGTATTTACAGGTTGTTATTAATGTTCTTAAGGGATGGATGGTACTGGGCTTTGTATGTTTAAGTGGCCAATTATATCTTACCAACTGGGTCAAAGATTATTGTGTTGTGTGTTCTTTTATGTGACGGGTTGAGTGTAGGAAAATGTGTGGTGAATGGAGACACTGGGGCCACAGTGGAGTTGGGATGTTTATCTAGCAGATATCTTGAGACACTGTGGTACAGACCTAGCAGGGTAAAAGATACTTTTATTTTTTATATTTTTACAACAACAATACAGTCTGGACCTGGTATAAGAGGAGATGATTTTGATTAGTAAGTATTTTGATCTGAATTCCCTTAGAAATGTATATACTGTCTTGTGGGCTTTTAAGCTTTAAAATTAAGAGAAAATTTAGGCTTCTTCCTTCCTTCCTTCTTTCCTTCCTTCCTTCCTTCCATCCTTCTTTCCTTCCTTCCTTCCCTCCCTCCTTCCTTCCTTCCTTCCTTCCTTCCTTCCTTCCTTCCTCATTTTTTCCTCATTTTTCTTTTAAATGGCCTTGTAGGTGCTTTGGATGTTATAGGAAGGATGTTTTCTGTCCTTTGAGATTAATTGATCTAAAAGTACCAAACTTTGACAGCCATTATAACCCTATTATTTTGAGGGACATGTTTGCAGATGGATATCTACCTCTTTTAAGAAGAAAGACATTTTATTTTAGCTCATAATTCCTTACAGTCCACCATAATGATAAGTTAAGGGAAGAAACCTTTAAAGCCCTTGCAACATCGCATCGACAGTCAAGAGCAGAAAGAAATGAATGTGTGTTTGCTTACTGCTTAGCTGATTGTATTTACTCTTACACTGATCGGAAACCAACCCACGAGATGTTGTCACCTACAATAGACCATGTCTTCCACTTCGGTTAATACAATGAAGAAAATTCCCCACAGATGTTCACAGGTCCACCTGACCAGGATCATTCTTCACTGAGACTTGTTTTCCAGGTGGATATATACCTTCTTTAAACAATATTTTTATCCTAGCACTCAGGAGGCAGAGAGAAGTAGAACTGTGTGAGTTTGAAACCAGCCTGGGCCACAGAGCTAGTTTCGGAAAAGCCAGGACTATAGAAAGAAATCTGTCTCAAAAAATATACATGGACATGAATATTCTTTTAATGTTTCCATTGCTGTAAAGAGGCACCATGACCAAAGCACCTCTTACAAAGGGCAACATTTATTTGGGACTGGCTTACAGGTTCAGAAGTTCAGGCCATTATCATCAAGGCAGGAGCATGACACTGTCCAGACAGAAGTGAGGCTGGAGGAGCTGAAAGTTCTACATCTTTTTTATTATTATTATTATTAACTTGAGTATTTCTTATATACATTTCGAGTGTTATTCCCTTTCCCGGTTTCCGGGCAAACATCTCCCCCCCTCCCCTTCATTATGGGTGTTCCCCTCCCAACCCTTCCCCCATTGCTGCCCTCCCCCCAACAGTCTAGTTCACTGGGGGTTCAGTCTTAGCAGGACCCAGGGCTTCCCCTTCCCCTGGTGCTCTTACTAGGATATTCATTGCTACCTATGAGGTCAGAGTCCAGGGTCAGTCCATGTATAGTCTTTAGGTAGTGGCTTAGTCCCTGGAAGCTCTGGTTGCTTGGCATTGTTGTACATACAGGGTCTCGAGCCCCTTCAAGCTCTTCCAGTTCTTTCTCTGATTCCTTCAATGGGGTCCTAGTCTCAGTTCAGTGGTTTGCTGCTGGCATTCGCCTCTGTATTTGCTGTATTCTGGCTGTGTCTCTCAGGAGCGATCTACATCCGGCTCCTGTCGGTCTGCACTTCTTTGCTTCATCCATCTTGTCTAATTGGGTGGCTGTATATGTATGGGCCACATGTGGGGCAGGCTCTGAATGGGTGTTCCACATCTTGATCCAAGAGGAGAGAGAAGATTGGCTCCCAAGTGGCTAGGAGGAAGATTTCAAAACCCACATCCAGAGTGATATGCTTCCTTCAACAAGGTCACGCCTACTCCAACATGGCCATAATTCCTAATAGTGCACTTTCTGTGGCAAGCATATTCAAATCACCACATATATGTATGTGAATGTGTATATGCACGTGCATATGTATATGATGTATATTATGTATATCTTTGTGATATATATATGTATATGATCTATATATTTATGTATATGTATAGGCATAGAAAAGGTATAGGTACATATATACACAAATATTTCATTTATTTACTGTGGATGTTTGTACCTGTGGAGGTCACAGTTCAACTTTAAGGTGTTGGTTATTTCCTTCTATTGTCTTAGCACCCGAGAATTCACCTCCAATCATTGGACTCAGTGTTAAGTACCTTTCTCTGTCAACTATATTTATATATTTAAACTCAAGGAAGGAGGTTCAGACACTATGTTCTCTGGTGGTTTTCAATGTGTAAAGGTGAATACCAAAGTCAGTTAGGTAATTATCTTTCAAGACATGAAACAATAGACAGATAAGAGATGATAATAACAGATAATAATACTTGAGAATAGACAACAGATAACAGAGAGTAGGTGGAGTGTGGAAGGAGTCATCATGGAGAGAGTACATGTGTTGAACAAGCAAAACAGAAGCAGTTTTCGAAAGCCTGGGAAAGATGAGAGCACTTGCAGAAGTTAGATTCCCTGGGAGCATTTTCATGAGGGCAGTACAGGTTCATGAGTACAGTTCCACACAGTAACATGGAGAGCTGCACATGGCTTTATGACATTGTACGACAGCACTCACATCGCCTCCAACCCAGGAAAGTGTAACAATGAACTTTTTTCACCAAAGATTTTACTCTTTTCTTTCTATACATGGATACAAGCATTCTGTGGCATTTGAAAAGACAAAAGACAAAACCAGTAAATTGAAAAAAAGGAGAGCTGAGCTGCTCTGAGCTGTGATTTTCAGAAATTAGTATTGAAAGATATAAATGATGGGAAAAAACCATATATTTGATAAATCTCGGTTTCTTGAATTAAGTTGCTCTTGGTAACTTAGGAGCATAATATTTGTGCATTAGCTTTTTGCTCCATTTACTCTGGCTTTCATTTGCTGAATAATTGAGGACCCACTTAAGCCCAGCACTGTGCCAGCTATGGAAATAGCTGTGAGCCACTTAGAGCATTCCTGTACAGCACGGCACTGAAGACAAGCTTTATAGCATTTGTATTAAATTGAAGTTTCTTTTATTTTCTGTCCTCCTCTCTTTCTCATATCCCTATGAATTTATTAATACTGTTTAATTTCAAAAATCATATTTAATTGGATTTTTGTATTCATGTTGTATGCATGTGTATGACTTCACATATGTTCAAGTGTCCATATTAGAGTATACACATGCAGTTAGAAGCCGGAGCTTCCTGTTGGATGTCTTTCTTAATAACTTGTTGTTTATTTCTTGAGACATCTCTCACTGAACTCAGCGATCACCTATTGTGAAAAACCTTCTGACCAGCAACCTGCAAGGACCCTTTCGTCTCCCCGTTCTCAGCACTAGGATGCAGGCACACTTTCACGCTTGTCGTTTTACATGAGAGCTAGGAATCCAAGCTCAGGTGCTCATGCTTGCACGGTAGGCATTTTATATATTGAGCTTTCTCTCCAGTTCCTAATCTGTAAGACATGGATATAAAGGTAGTTCTGCCTGGTTTGCAGAATTTTGACTCTTTGAATTCTGATTTCCTGATTTTTATGCATTACTGAAAATATTCTAATAATGAATGAGCCAGGAGGTACTTGATGCCACAAACAGCAGCAGCAGCAGCAGCAGCAGCAGCAGCAGCAGCAGCAGCAGCAGCAGCAGCAGCCACAATAACAACTCAAGAGTGTTACACGAGGATTAGTTTCTCATTTCGTTGCATTTTCCTTATTTCTAATCATCTTTTCATGACTCTCTCTCTCTCTCTCTCTCTCTCTCTCTCTCTCTCTGTGTGTGTGTGTGTGTGTGTGTGTGTGTGTGTGTGTGTGCGCGCGCACGTGTGTTGTGTGAAGAACCAGGATTCTAGGGCAGCACTGAAAGACTGCAGGAGATGGAGGAAGAGGCATGAAACCCCAGCCACAGCTACTCAGGAGGGAACCCACTAAGGAAGCAGACACCATGCCAGGTTGGAAAAACATCCCCATCTTCATGCAGGCAAAGGAGCATAAGAAAGTTCAATAATGGAAACAATGGAGACTTTTTGGTGCCTCAAGGCCCAGAGCGCTGAGCAAGCCTGAGACTACCTCCAGATGGAGTGATTCTACATGGCATGGCCAGGGCATACACTGCAGGGATAACTCCAGACCTAGTCATCCCAGGCATCACTAAGATGGTGTAAGTAAGTAGTGGAGAAATGGAAGAGAAAGAGAAACAGAAGAATGTGTCAACAATGAAGAGAGGTGGAACTGGAGAGGGGACCGGGAAATAGCCTGATATAAGTAGTCCACAATGCCATTTGAGGTCATGGTGAGGACCTGGCTTATGCCTTGTCCCAGGATTGTGGCTCTACAGTGGTAGAAGTCTGTTAACACCAGAGGCCAAGTGGACTTCCTTGGTCCTAGCTGCTCCCTGGGGACATGTTGATATCTGAGAGCTCTGTCAAACTTGCCCCACCCCTTGCTTGAGCATCATGGGAGCATCCTGAAGGCTTGAGAGCAAGTGTGTTGACTCTACCTCTCACCAGCTACAGCATTCAGGAGATTGGGCTCTACACCTGGCTTAGTAGAGCTGTCCCTGGTTGAAGGAGTTGTAGATCAGTTGGCTTTGAGTTTCTGAAAGTAGGAAAGCTGAACCTGCCACTCATCTTCCCAGTGGTGGTGTGGGTGTGTGGGAGATGCTCTTCTCTCCTCACCACTGTCCAGCTGCAGCAGGTAGAAGAGCTGGCCTCGGGGTCATGACAGCAGGAGAGCAAGCCCTGACTCTCACCTGGTGCAGCATTCAGGTGAGTAGGTCTTGCAGCAGAGTAGAGTTGGCCCTGCTGGCTTGGGTATAGGAAAAAGCCAGTCCTACATAGCTGCAGGATCTCCAGGAAACGGGACAAAAACAGAGTATCCAAGAATAGTCCCAATAAGGATCCAGTATTGATAATGTAGCAGAAACCAGAGGCCTTGAACCAGACCAATGACTTACTTATTGCAATGAACATTTGCAGGTAAAAAGTGTGGACAAAGGGTATATTGCAGACTCATTGTGACAGTACAAGTTCCACAATGAGATCTTTTTTTCTTTTGTTGGGGGTGGAGGTTGTAAGGGTAGAGGAAGGGTACGAAGGGACAGAGACAGGAGTGGGATCAGGGAACACACAAAGAATCACTAAAAAGTCAAAATAAAAAAAGAGTAATCTGTTTTGTTGACATTTTACTGTGTTTTCTATGAAATACAACCTCCAGGAACTATGATATTTATTCTCTAGAACAATCTATCTTTCATTAGGCAGGGTGCTTGTGTTTGCCCTTTATATGCTTTCTACTTTTCTCTCTTGTCAGGACTAGTGATGGTTTTATATCCCTGTATGTTTGTTTTTGTCATCTAAAACGCTAGAGACAGCTGTTATTTATTCAGAGAAAATAGATCCTTAACTCTTGGTAATATCTCTTTCTGTCCTGACCTCCAATAGTGACATTCGCTTTCATGCTGCCTGCTGGGTTATTGTTTGTTATTGTATTATCTGAATGCATATACATCAGGTCTCAGCTACGCTACCAGGAGAATAGTCTCAATATATTTAGCTTATGCTTATGACTTATCTGTTTTTCTAATTTTGAATTGTCTTTAATGTCTCTGGTGCTCCTTGTCGTGGAATCAGCTGGTGAATCACTCAGTACAGTAGGCAAGAGGGAAAAAGCTGTAGACTCCTCTGTGTGTGTGTGTGTGTGTGTGTGTGTGTGTGTGTGTGTGTATGTGTGTATATGTATGAATGTCTGTGTATGTGTATACATGAATGTGTGTATGTGTGCATGTGAATATGAATATGTATATGTGTATGTGTGAATGTATGTATGTGATGTGTGAATGTGTGTATGTGTGTGTATGTATGTGTGAGTACGTATATGTGTATGTATGTGTAAGTGTGTATGTGAGTGTGCTTGTTTATGTGTGTATGTGTGTGTTATGTGCATATGTCAGTGTACATATATATATACAAAAGTATGTGTGTGTGTGTGTGTGTGTGTGTGTGTGTGTGTGTGTGTGTGTACACATGGGCCAGAGATCAATATCTTATGCTCTTCATCTATTGTTTGGGAGAAATTCTCTCACTGAATCTGAAGATCGATGATTAGGTAAGTGCTGGCCAGGAAGTTCCAGTGTTCTTCCTGCTCTGCCTCCCAGTACAAAGATTACAGACATGTTATGCTAGGTCTTGCCTTTTAACTGGGATCTGATGATCCAAATACCTTCTTATGGTTGTGTGACAAGCCTTTTCTGAATTGAGCCATATTCTCAGCCCAATTTCACCATTTGAGTCACTCTAAACCTTAATTAATTTATGCTGTTGGGGAACTAAGTGTCTGCTGTCATGAAGAGGCAACCAGCAATTAAGGAAAAGCAAGAGAATATCAGAGAAGAAAGAACGCTTCCAGCTAATTCTGGTAATAACCAGAAGCATCAAGTCAATGTGCTACCTACATATTCAAATAATTGTTCATATTAACAAATATTTATTTATACTTTCGATAATAGGGCATTAAGGAATAATTATAGATTATTTTTGTTTGGGGAGACAATTTTTTATGTATATATAGTGTGTAATAATCAAATCAAAGTAGTATGCATTTTATCTCAGTAGTATTTAAGAAGCTTCTGGCTGGCACATAATTGAGCAGATTATGATGGACAGTGAGGTATTTCAATACCTGAATACAGTGTGATTTGATCAAGTCAAAGTAATTAACATTTTGTTGCTTTGTAAATTTATTTCCAAATCTTTTCATTTTCTAATTATTCAACCTCATCCGCAGACAAGTCAAATGACTGAAAAGGCATGCCTTTTTCTTTTCTTTTCTTTTCTTTTCAGGAAATTCACAAATTAGTCTTCATCAATTCCTCTAAGCCAGTCAATTGTTGAAGAATGGGTAGAAATACTGTTCCATAGTGGAGGTACATAGAAATGGATGTCTGTGGTCATGACTTGAGCAGACAGCTAAGTTAAAAAAAAACTATTACTTTTCTCTATGTATGTTTCATGCTGCCACTTTTGTGGACATAGAATTTTTTTCCCAACTTGGGGTACAAATGAGATTGAATCATATTGTGGAGTTTCCACGTCTGCAATCCTCACTCTAGAACTTTGAGTTAAAACAAGTCAATGCTTTTTTCCTTCACAAAAAGGAATCTGTTGGAGATTTGTAAATCTATTTTTAAAAGAAACCACTTGAAACTTCTAAGCAGCCTATTCTAAAGCAGATGTTAAGATGTATTCTATACGTTGAGTAACATCACAGAATGTGATTCCTGTTTAAATTGGAGGACAACACAGATTGTCTGCTTTGAAGAACATTAAGAAGGGAAAGTTTTTAGTAAGGAGAGCTAGGAAAATAGGCCAGAAAAATAAAATAATGGGTTATTTATTCTGAGGAGAAATAAGGGAATGATCAAGAACCAGGTAAATGGAAAATGGAGTAACGTGAAAGAAATTTATGCAGACTGATTGATTGATGATAAAAATGGGAAGCCCAAACGTCTAAACACGGGATTCAACATAATAAATAAACATGATAATTCTGAAAGCTTTGTACTTATGATTTAGAAACACACATGGAACTGACCGGACACAGAGCTGAGGGTGATTTAGAAGACATGAGGTCTAAATCTACATTACTGAACATGTCAATTAGAACATTTATAGACAGGTAGAGTTAGTATAGAAAACATAAAACACAAGACATAGAAACTATTTAATGATGCAAGACTTGAAAGGAAAAGCAGAGTACTGTGATAACACTTATGCATAAATATTCTCTATATGGGCAGAAATAAATAAGTGAGAAAAACTTCCTCAGTAATAAAGGTCTATAGATGGCATTGAGAATCATGGTCCATGTACTGACACCCTCCCGGTGCCTTGCTAGGAAGAGAGGAATGTTGAATACAACTGGTGGGAAGCCCCTACTATTTGCTCTGTGGAGATCTTATCCTATTTATTGACAATTTCTCACCTCTCTGTACACGTGAGTATGCATGTATGATGTGTTTGTATGAGAATTCTATGATGCCCCTGTTGATCCCATGGTACAACCTAAGAGAGATAATCCTGCTTGTCTACGGTATGAATCATACAGAATTTTATTTCAGAATAAAACTGAAGTCATGATGTTTGGTGGCAAGTGCCTTTAGCTGCTGAGCTATCTTACCTCTCTCAAACACCTTCAGATACCCGCCTGAACTGACCAGCAGCCCTAGAGGCTGGACCAGGAAAAAGGGAGTACTGTTTTTTTCTTTGTTTTCCCAGTTTTGTCTTCTATTTTGAAACAGAACTACTGAAAACACAGAGGGCAATGTAAAATTTCTAATGCTAGCATAAAGGATCATGGGTAATCATGGGCAACAACAAATATTCCCTCTGTAAGTTCCCTGATTGTAGAAGAAAGATCATCGTTCTGTGGCTTAAAGTAGACTTGGTGAAGTTAGAAAGGACAAAACAAGATGGTGTCCTTGGAATTCAAACAAATGGATGAAAAAAAGGCACTGCAATCCTCATGGCTGCAGGTATCTCCAGGAAAGACTGACACACACTGACTTGTATTTTAATATAGAAGTAAATAATTAAACATAAAGCAAGGTAACTAATCCTGAATGAACACAATGTAAAAATAAAGGTTTCACTACTGCTAAACTGGGACTATCTTGCATTTTCCAACAGCATCTTAGCCCCTTTTTTTCTAATAGCCATTTCCATAATAACTTTTCCCCACTGACCTACAGAAACAGCTTTCTCTGCAAAGCTGCCATTTTGCACAAATAGAGAAGTCCTGCTTCAGAGGTTACATAGATTAAACAGCTGTTCATCTCCTGTGGGCCTGAAAGACTTGGTTCATTCTCTCAACTATTAGAATACCCTCAGGAGATTCCAAGTGGATCTAATGGATGGCAGCCTGCAGAGTTTTGCTACTTGTGCATGCCATAACACGGAGGCATTTTCATATGGTTAAATGCAATTCTTCTCCTTGCCTATTCAGGTACTGCTGTCATGGGTACTATCATGGAGTAGGAGAATGAAGTTGATGAGACAAATAAGGCTCTTCCTTATTTGTTCCTATCTACCAGTGAAACAACATCATGCTTTGGGAAAATGGGGGCCTCCTTCTTTATTCCCGTGTACAACTTGCAGTTGATTTGATCAGGGAAATATCTATTATTCTACCACAAAAGTATTATGCAAAAGTTCTTGATATGATATGAATGTTAGCATTCTTGTGCTGAAAACCTATCCCCCAGGGTTACAGGTACAGAAGATAGGACCTGGTAGGTTTTATTTAGGTCAAGAGGGCTCTTCTCTTAGTGCATACAATAGATTGGCACTTTTATTAAAAATGGGTGATAGGAAGAAGTTTGCTTGCCTGCAGTCTTGCCTTTCCTCTGTTTGCTGCATGAAGGTCCAGCAAGGGGGCTCTGAAGGTCTACTTCAGTGACCCTCCCCTCAGTTCCCTACATCATTAATATAGTTCTACAAGTACAGAGATCATCTGAATGATTCTTTCTTGTGTTTTCTGAAGGACAGAGGTTGACAAAAGTCCTAGAAGTAACCTACTTAAGTAAGAAAGTTTTAGAGAAAGTTTGGTCAGCACTTTCTAATAATTTTGCTAAAAATGATGTTAAGGCCATCTCTGAATGAGAATCACTGTTGTACGTCTAAAACTGGATTTGGACAGCACCCCACAGAGATTTTTTGGGGTTCTTGTTTCTACAAACAAAGGATTTGAAAAGGGACACATGCATTGTGGTAAAAATAGAGAAAGTTTATTAAGAGAAAACTATAGTGCTATAATAAATTATTGGGTTCATTCCTACCATATGAATTAAATGATTACTAATTTTTATTTTCCTTTGGCTTTGTGTTATTTGTAACTAAAAGATTTCTGGCATGCATTAGTGAAAAGATGAATTGGAATTCATTTATAAGATTGTGCCATATTTCTCAGTGAATTGCGGGAACATTATAATGCAGGATGCTCTGAGTGTCTTTTCAATTTTCTTCAAGATGATACAGAGTTGTATCATCCTAAATGCATAGAAGACAAGTTAATTTGTCACTTCAAAATGAAAGACTCTAAGGCTTAACTTCTTCAAGAATAGCAGCTCTGGATAAGAAACGCATCTTAATCCATCTGAAATTTCAAAATGATAACTTCTCAGGTCACATTTTCACCTTGATTCAGAAGCTGCATGTTGCTGTACTAGTTGTCAAAGTTCCTGCAAAGATCAAGATACATCACTTACTAACTAGCTGGCCTTATGTGGACCACCTTCCCTGTGATTTTACATATGAAACATGGGTAGTAATGATGTTTATACCAAAGGGCTAATGTGGACAGGAATAGTACGGATTTGTCTTTTAAAAATTCTTAGCTCATGTGAGGAAAATAGTTCCCACCATTTGTATTATTAATATATTCATTTTTGTTCCCAAGTGAATTTTGTTTTACTTTATAACAGTTAGCTGTTTAGTTATTGAACACCATCTACAGACTACCTTTACATGAATAAATTAATTTTAATTTTTGTTTTGTTTCCTATTCTTTGGTGTAATTTATAATTCACTGGAGTCTCACATTAGTTCAAGTTCCAGCTGTCAGAGCTGAAATCACACACAATCTTTTCATTATAGGCAGATGAGCATAAAAGACTCATTTGGTTGCATGATTATGAATCTGAGTAGAAGGAGACTAAGGGGCCAGATTTGCTGAGATTAGAGTTATGGATGTCTATCAGCTGCCTCTTGCCTGCCCTGTGGGGGTGGGACTTGAATCCATGAAAGACAGAACCATGACAGGCAGGAGTAGAACCAGGTTGTTCATTAAACTTCTGTCATCCATTTTTGTGTCGCAGAGTTACGTCTGAGGACCCTTCTAGTTACACGAAACAAAAACAATGGGAAAAACCAGACCTATGTGAGCTAGTTTTCTCATTTTATCAAAGATACTTGATCATATCTAAGGCATACAGATCAAAGAAAGCAAACACTATTCTTCTAGGTATGTTGGAGAAAAAAATGTGGTTCATTTTTGTTTGCTTTGTTTTGTTTTGTTTTTAACCTCATAGATACTCTGGACTCTACATTGCACGCATGTACCTTAAAAGTAGTCTACTTCTATATTTAAGACAGAAATTTGTATATTTCCAGCATTTTGTTAGATTTGGATTGCATAAAGAAATCAGAGTTCATTTACAAGCACCTTGGGATTCATATTTTATTTGTAAAGAAAAAGTAGGCTTTAAACTTTCTCTGGAATTTCCTTCCCTGATCTACTTAATAAATATTTCATAGGAGTTATTTTTAGTGTGTGTTTTATATTGTAAAAACAGAAGCAGTCTAAAGGCTAATATCAGAGTAATTTTAAATAATATATCATAAGAAAGTAGCAGTGAATGTAAATATTGACGAAAAATAAATATGCACCTACCAAGAGAATGTTCTTCTATGTTATAGATCAGAAATTGCAATTTTATTAGTTTTCAAATTAAATCATATCAGCAATCCCAGTGTGTGGTTCTTGGGAAGTATAATCTATGGTTTATTGCTTGCAGTGTTTGAATCCGCATGATCTACAACTGGAGCAGAAAAATGTTTACCTAAAAAATCACTGTACACATTAACCCGAATGCTCACGGATGCTTGAATAATACTTATTTGGAAATCAATACTTTTGGACTTTACCAATTAAAGATCTATATCCAATCTCATTTATCATATTATAATAATGGGGAGGTAGTTGTGGAAGGTGTTCTTATGGTTATCCAATCTATGAATTTATCCAGAGATATGATATAGTCTGATGTTTTATTGAAGTGTTTGTTGTAAATTTGTCTTCCTTGACTGTTTTGGGATCATAGTTTTCTAAGTTGGTCGTAATAATCCATACCCCATCAGAAAGAGTTTCTCAATTATCCTAACCCATGCTAATACAAAGTTCATTCGGTCTAGTTAATTAAAATTTTAGTATATTGGTATCATACTATTAGGACAGTATTAGGTACTTTACTGTCTTGACCTAAAACTTTTTGCTATGTAACAAAGTAACAAATATATAGGAAGTACAGCAACCATTTTTTCCAGTTCACACATTTTCTTACTTTCCTATGGCCATGACAAAGCACCATGTCTACGAAACTTATGAAAAGCCTTTGACTGAGGAATTGCTTCCGGTTCATAAGTCAAGTCCATGACTGTCATGGCGGGAAGCATGGTAGCAGGCAGATAGTCATGGCAGTGCAGCAGTAGCTTCGAGCTTACATTTTGAGAAAACCATGAGGCAGAGAGAAAGAGAACTAACCAGGGATGGCTTGAGCTTTTAAAACCTTAAAGTCCATTCCCAATGAAACATTTCCTCCAACAAGACAACCTCTCCTCCAAGAAGGTCACAGCTCTTAATCCTTCCTATAGAGTTTCACTAACCGGGGACAAAGCATTCAAATATATGAGGCCAGTCTTTTTTGAAGCACTTCACAGAATTTTCAACAACAAGAGCAAACTAAGGATTTCTTCTTTGTGTTTCATAGTGTCTGGCATTTCTGTGGGAAAACTGGCATATAGGTGGTAGGATCCCCTGACAGTTCATTCACCAAGATATCTGGCATTTGGCTTGAGAATGACTCAGAGACAAATCATGTTGAACATAGTACTGACAAGTGATCTTCCTCTGTGGTTTAACTTCCTCACCTCCTGTTGTCTAATAGACTTTGGGGAATAAGATTGAATCTAACAGAGGTTTTACCAGTCTGTGAGGTCTATTCTAGAGTCATGTTTATGTGGAAGTTTTATAATGTGAAATCACCCTTCAATGTGAATATCAGGTAACTGGCATGAATTCTTTCCCCTTACACAGATTCATCTCCTTAAACAGTGAAGAGAGCACAGACTTCTAGACAGATGCCCTAGGGTGCCTTGCCATTGGCAATGAGAGATCATACATTTCCATAATCAATAATTGTATCTTTTCATGAAGACTTATTCCTAGAAATATCACCTCAGCACAATCCTGGGACTGCTCCTTGATCATCCTTTTTCTTTTTATTATATAATATCTTAGCAACCATGATTCACTCAGTGATCAGGTTGAGAGAAAAATGACATCTGATGTAAACATCTTTAGTGCTGCATTTTGTCAAAGTAAGGAGAAAATTGTATTAATGATACAGTTTGAAAGTGAGTCTGACACTATTCAAAGAACCATGAATATAGTCAACAATGCAGAAGTAATTAACTAAAGGCAGTTCTTTTTCAATAGAATTATATTTGTCTATAAATGCCCATCTTGTTTATGCTTCCTATTAACGCTGATGTAGCAAAACCTTTCCTGCATTATGAGAGTTCAATAGAAACATAAAGTGAGGGGCATATGTAAATCACTCCCTTTATCTCTTATAAAACAGTCAGGCTTTGCTAAAGGACACCGAAAGTTTAAAGATTATTATATAAACCTCTTTAGAAAGTTAATAAGCTCTGAAAAACTCTAATTTGCAGGGGAATGGAATTGTCCTTGGTCAAACATTAAGAACAATGTTTACAGCTTATATTATCTTCTCAAGTTTCATAGTTCAAATCAGTCCTCATAATTAGTTATATTGAGATTGGAGGTTTCTATCATGGTATATTCATTAAAACTGTTGAAAATTGCTAAAAATCTGTAGCAAAAACACTCTAAGAGGTAGGCTTTGGGATATAGAATTAAGTCAATTACTACATTCTGGGCTTGCCTCTACTTCAGTGCATTGTGATATGATTCCCAGGTTGATAATGTTTCCTTTTTTTATTACCCCAATATAAAAATGTAACGAAGGATCAACTGCAGATTATTAAAAATTCCTAAATGAAAATGATTCGTGGAAATGCTTTTATTAGTAAGAAGCTATTCATATAAAATTTTGGAAAAAAATCTTTTGGGTCATATAACGTTTGATGGCCAGGTGATAGAGACTGACCATTAGGCCCTATCGAAACAATATCATTTCCTTAGTTTTGTAACAATTTTTTCTCTTCTGATGAATTTGCTTTAGCTGGCAAGGCTAGTCTGGTACTCTCTGGTAAAAGTGCTCGATCATTCTGAGACTATAGGCTTGTTCAACCACACCCATTTGTTTTGATGTTTCCTAACCTGTTTTACTTTGTTGAACTGTAATTGTTAGTTGAAAAACAGATTGTTCACTGAAGGGAATGCCACAAAAGGAACGGTACCATCGATGAACATATGTTGTTATCATCACCATATTTCATAGTTACTGTTCAAACTTGGGAGCAGAGTAAAATCCTGTTACTTCAATTGAGGAGAATGAATGACTTTTAAAATACTCCACAGGCTATAATTAACTTTAAAAAATTTCCAGCTAACAGCTTTCTTTAGTAATTTAACTACAATTTAAATTCATTCCATTATATGCCGGGACATTTAAAAAACATTGACCAAAGCTTAATGAACAATAACAGTCCTATTAACTTTTGACAAATTATGGTCATTTATAAAAGTTCTTTGTAGATTGTCTGTGTTGGTATGTATCTGATCTAGTTTTTTTTTTTTTTATGTTTTCCTAAAATTTTTGTGTCATACACACAACCTCAATCAGAGTTTCTCGTAATGATAGAAATTAGGATTTTAGTTTTAGCTGGAAGTCATTTTAAAGAATGCAATTTTAGAGAGGTCAAGGAGAGAACTAGAAAAAAGAAATCTATGTTTCATACATTTCCTACTTTTGTTATTAATATCACCATTAATATTTCATATATTGAAAGTATTTTTCATATGCCTTTATACTTATAACTTTTGAGGTAACAGCATGCAAAGTTTGTAGATGAGAAAAAGAAACATTAAAGTGAGTTTTTCCAATATCCTAACATTAGGACGAGACAGAACCAAGTTTCACACATTAATAATAGCTTCTCCCTTACAAAGTGAGGTAGGAAAGTAAATGCGTCTTCCTTTAGGAGTGGCAAAAAAAAAAAAAAAAAAAAAAAGTAAGCAAACAAGCCAAACAGCTAGCTAACGGCTAGCATTGAGAATCTCTAAGGGCAAAATGCCAATTTCAGTTCATCTTCCCTCAAATGATAGTTCACTGCAAGGAAGTGCTAGGCTGCATCAGTACATGGGTTCCCCTTCCACAGGAGGTTTTCTGTACCATTAGACAGTTCCATAAAGGGTAAGTCCATGCCGCGGGTATATTCACTTAGTTTTCGGTGTCAATACTGACACGGTAGCAGAAAAGAGAAGCAAACTGAGTTTGTGCCAACCATGGAGCATTTATTACCTAAACTGGTTTGCTTTCTTCATTCATAAAAAAAAAGTTATGGTTATTGATATATTTGAATTATCTTCTGTAATCTTATGCAAAAAATTTAAAAGATGAGATTTCTGTCTTAAATGTTTACTCTCAATAAGGGGCATTTCTAAACTACCTCAACGAATTTCTAGTACTTTCCAAACGTTTTTAGAAAGATGGCTCAGAAGCTAAGGGCACGACTTGCTTTATAGGATGACCTGGGATTCGTATCTACAACCCACAGGACTGCTAATATTATCTTTAATGCTAACTCCAGATATTGCAATGTGACCTTCTGATGTCTGTGAATGTTGAATGCACAGAGTGCACAGATATACATATGGGCCAGATACCTATATATGTAAAATAATTATAAAAGGTAAAATATGGCTTCAATCATTTTACTGTTATATAGGAGAAATTTCAGGAATCTAGGAGTCAGGAGCCCCACGTTTTATTTGCAGTTTTGTTATTAGCAATCTGTGTTCTTTTATACTATTGTTTGAGCTTTTTTGTATTTTTATTTTCCTTTTAAAAATAAATTAGAACATCTGAGTTTAAACAGGAGACAGAAAAAAAGAAATGCCTTGAGCCTAGTGCATTTCTGGAGGTCTCAGTGTCCTTTAAATTTTATTCTTAGGAATGTTCTTCAAAACCTCTGTCATTCTATTTCCTAGAAAAAAAATTATTTAAAAACAAAAGTAAAAAGAGCCAAGTAACACACAAAAGCAGACTTAGCAGAATTGCACCAGACTTCTCAAAAGAGACTATGAAAGCCAGAAGAGCCTTGACAGATGTCATGCAGACTCTAAGAGAACACAAATGCCTGCCCAGGTACTATACCCTGTTGCTGTAAAATTATAAAAAAGAAAGCTGTCTTTTACCTTGCACTAGATTCAGCACCATAGTGCCCCAAGATAGCTGGTAAATATATCCATCTCAGTCAGCAAAGTGTCTCACCCACTTTATTCCATCCCATATCACTGAAGGCCTCTCTCTGAGCCTGGCAACAATCTTTCTACCTATCTAGTTCCCAAGACAGGTTGCCACCATGCCAGAAATATACATCTCAATTCCGTGGCAGCCCAGCGTCTCCATCACCACAAACTCTCTTAAACTTAAATTGCCATATGAAAGAACACACAACACAATATCCTCTGATCCAATCGATAAGATATAATTGCCCACCTAAACATACAAAGCCCTGTACCCATGCATCCCTTAAGAATATTCATAACAACCTATAAATATGCAGAGGAATCTTAACATCATCCTCCACGTTCTCTAGGCAGCTTCTTTGGCCTCTCTCCAGTCTCTTCCTCCCTCTAAATCTTTTCTTCTGCCCATCCTTCCTTCTCTTGCAGGGGGTGGGTAAGAGACATGGGATGTGGAACACTTGCGGGGGTGTACCAGGAGGGGAATCAAATCTGGAGTGTAAAAAAATAAAAGTAATGATGGATAGAACTATGTAGTCTTTAATTATACAAGGCAGAGCTAGGTGTTTAGAAACTTCGTGTCTATAGGACATAAACACATTTTAAAGTGGGATTATTAAGCAAAAGTGAGTTCAGTGAGAACGGGATGCTTATGATAGGGGTCTCAGCTTTTATTTTCCACCATCCTGTTCTAAATGTTGTGTACATGAGAGAGAGAGAGAGAGAGAGAGAGAGAGAGAGAGAGAGAGAGAGAGAGAGAGAAGCAAAAAGCTCATGGTTTCTGAGTGTCTACACGTTTCCCATGTAAATAAGAAATACCCAATTTAATAAAGATGGAGAGAAAAAGAATAAATTCAGTAAATAATTCAGTAAATTAAAGGAGAGAAAGGGACAGAGTAGAAGACAAGGGGTAAATATGCTGATATGCTGGGGACGCGTGTGGAGGAAGTGAGAGAAGAGAGAGGAGAATGGGAGACGAGGACAACACAGAAAGAGATGACATGGCTATCAAATGGGGATTTCAGTGTGGACATCACTAACTGATTCATTTACATAGCTCCTTTGTTTTCTGTAGATCTATTTAGCATTTGTCATAAAACTAACCCATGATGGCAGATGATTTAACTGAATTATGTGATTCTACCTCCCAACAAAATAAGAAGACAAAAGAGATGTATTTATGTGCATTTGATTTTTTGATGCCTGTGTTTATATAGATATTCCAAAGCCTCTTTAGAATTTTCATTCAGATTTTGTTTATCTAAAAACTATTCAGAATTATAGATCTAAACATTAATATAGTGTTTTTCAAAGGTAATATAGAGTCAGAATGAAGCTTTGAATGTCTATTTGGGCTCTCAAAATTCCCAAGTAGAGCATAATCCAATTGTCTCATGTATTGAAAAATACATTTTCATAAAAACTATCGATGCTGGATAGATTATTGATTATTGATGTTGATATTAGTAGCTAGGCCTGGAGTTGTACAATCACTAGCTCTGTTCTATTGAATAGGTCGGTAAATACTTTTCCTCCTCAGTTTCACAATTCTGTGATCTCAATATATCACAAGCAGTAAATCCCTGTTAGTTCTTATTCACACATTGTTTCAGAAATGGTCAGAGTGCTCTGACATAATGCATGTCTTCACCTCTTGGAGTTTAAATAAACTGAGTTCTACATAGCCCACAGATCTCTGATCAGATTTCCATGTACATGGCTAAACTCTGGGTTGAGACAGATGGGTTCTTTTACACTGTTTGCTGCCTCTTGAGTAGAGAAATCCTTAAAATAAGTTGTTTCATTGGTCAACCCACTCCTAAATCCTTTCATTTGGGAATGACACAGTACAAAACTTGGGTACCACTTCAAGCAAGGTGTTTAAAGATGCAACGTCAATGTTCAGTTATTCAGAGTAGTGGCATACAGCTTGAACATGTTAATATCAGCAGGGTAAGAAATAGTGTAACAATTTGGTTAAAATAATACTTGTTAAAAATCCTCACTGAGTTCATACATGTATGTGATTTCAAAAATTTTGTAAGTGACAATTTAGAAATGCTTTGGTGACTGGGAAGAATTTGAGCACACTCAAGCTTCTAAATATCACAGGAAAATCTTGTCATATTGTTTTTACAAACTTACATAGTGGAATATATACGTTATATCTAGATTATCAAACAGTTTACTAATTATATACTAAAAACATCAAGATCAAATCCAATATCGAACACAGAACAGATAAAACATCTAGCTTCTGGGAATTAAATACACAAACTTCTGAAAGTACTACATATGATCATACAAAAGGAACATATATATTCAACACACGAACATTGTAATTACGGAATTTATTTAACTTCTTGAACCTTTTTCTTAGTAACAAACTTCTGCATTATCTGAAAGAGGTGTCACCAATCCTTGTTTTGGGGGGGGTTAAAAATGATAGACTTCAATTTTTTTTTTTTTTTTATTAACTTGAATATTTCTTATATACATTTCGAGTGTTATTCCTTTCCGGTTTCGGGCAAACATCCCCCCCCTCCCCTTCCTTATGGGTGTTCCTTCCCCACCCTTCCCCCATTGCCGCCCTCCCCCCAACAGTCTAGTTCACTGGGGGTTCAGTCTTAGCAGGACCCAGGGCTTTCCCTTCCACTGGTGCTCTTACTAGGATATTCATTGCTACCTATGAGGTCAGAGTCCAGGGTCAGTCCATGTATAGTCTTTAGGTAGTGGCTTAGTCCCTGGAAGCTCTGGTTGCTTGGCATTGTTGTACATATGGGGTCTCAAGCCCCTTCAAGCTCTTCCAGTTCTTTCTCTGATTCCTTCAACGGGGGTCCTATTCTCAGTTCGGTGGTTTGCTGCTGGCATTCGCCTCTGTATTTGCTGTATTCTGGCTGTGTCTCTCAGGAGCGATCTACATCCGGCTCCTGTCGGTCTGCACTTCTTTGCTTCATCCATCTTGTCTAATTGGGTGGCTGTATGTATATGGGTGGGGCAGGCTCTGAATGGGTGTCCCTTCATCTCTGTTTTAATCTTTGCCTCTCTCTTCCCTGCCACCTCTCTCTTCCCTGCCAAAGGTATTCTTGTTCCCCTTTTAAAGGAGTGAAGCATTCACATTTTGATCATCCGTCTTGAGTTTCATTTGTTCTAGGCATCTAGGGTAATTCAAACATTTGGGCTAATAGCCACTTATCAATGAGTGCATACCATGTATGTTTTTCTGTGATTGGGTTAGCTCACTCAGGATGATATTTTCCAGTTCCAACCATTTGCCTACGAATTTCATAAAGTCGTTGTTTTTGATAGCTGAGTAATATTCCATTGTGTAGATGTACCACATTTTCTGTATCCATTCCTCCGTTGAAGGGCATCTGGGTTCTTTCCAGCTTCTGGCTATTATAAATAAGGCTGCGATGAACATAGTGGAGCACGTGTCTTTTTTATATGTTGGGGCATCTTGTGGGTATATGCCCAAGAGAGGTATAGCTGGATCCTCAGGCAGTTCAATGTCCAATTTTCTGAGGAACCTCCAGACTGATTTCCAGAATGGTTGTAGCAGTCTGCAACCCCACCAACAATGGAGGAGTGTTCCTCTTTCTCCACATCCTCGCCAGCATTTGCTGTCACCTGAGTTTTTGATCTTAGCCATTCTCACTGGTGTGAGGTGAAATCTCAGGGTTGTTTTGATTTGCATTTCCCTGATGACTAAAGATGTTGAACATTTCTTTAGGTGTTTCTCAGCCATTCGGCATTCCTCAGCTGTGAATTCTTTGTTTAGCTCTGAACCCCATTTTTTAATAGGGTTATTTGTCTCCCTGCGGTCTAACTTTTTGAGTTCTTTGTATATTTTGGATATAAGGCCTCTATCTGTTGTAGGATTGGTAAAGATCTTTTCCCAATCTGTTGGTTGCCGTTTTGTCCTAACCACAGTGTCCTTTGCCTTACAGAAGCTTTGCAGTTTTATGAGATCCCATTTGTCGATTCTTGATCTTAGAGCATAAGCCATTGGTGTTTTGTTCAGGAAATTTTTTCCAGTGCCCATGTGTTCCAGATGCTTCCCTAGTTTTTCTTCTATTAGTTTGAGTGTGTCTGGTTTGATGTGGAGGTCCTTGATCCACTTGGACTTAAGCTTTGTACAGGGTGATAAGCATGGATCGATCTGCATTCTTCTACATGTTGACCTCCAGTTGAACCAGCACCATTTGCTGAAAATGCTATCTTTTTTCCATTGGATGGATTTGGCTCCTTTGTCAAAAATCAAGTGCCCATAGGTGTGTGGGTTCATTTCTGGGTCTTCAATTCTGTTCCATTGGTCTATCTGTCTGTCTCTGTACCAATACCATGCAGTTTTTATCACTATTGCTCTGTAATACTGCTTGAGTTCAGGGATAGTGATTCCCCCTGAAGTCCCTTTATTGTTGAGGATAGTTTTAGCTATCCTGGGTTTTTGTTATTCCAGATGAATTTGCAAATTGTTCTGTCTAACTCTTTGAAGAATTGGATTGGTATTTTGATGGGGATTGCATTGAATCTGTAGATCGCTTTTGGTAAAATGGCCATTTTACTATATTAATCCTGCCAATCCATGAGCATGGGAGATCTTTCCATCTTCTGAGGTCTTCTTCAATTTCTTTCTTTAGTGTCTTGAAGTTCTTATTGTACAGATCTTTTACTTGCTTGGTTAAAGTCACACCGAGGTACTTTACGTTATTTGGGTCTATTATGAAGGGTGTCGTTTCCCTAATTTCTTTCTCGGCTTGTTTCTCTTTTGTGTAGAGGAAGGCTACTGATTTATTTGAGTTAATTTTATACCCAGCCACTTTGCTGAAGTTGTTTATCAGCTTTAGTAGTTCTCTGGTGGAACTTTTGGGATCACTTAAATATACTATCATATCATCTGCAAATAGTGATATTTTGACTTCTTCTTTTCCGATCTGTATCCCCTTGACCTCCTTTTGTTGTCTGATTGCTCTGGCTAGAACTTCAAGAACTATATTGAATAAGTAGGGAGAGAGTGGGCAGCCTTGTCTAGTCCCTGATTTTAGTGGGATTGCTTCAAGTTTCTCTCCATTTAGTTTTATGTTAGCCACTGGTTTGCTGTATATGGCTTTTACTATGTTTAGGTATGGTCCTTGAATTCCTATTCTTTCCAGGACTTTTATCATGAAGGGGTGTTGAATTTTGTCAAATGCTTTCTCAGCATCTAATGAAATGATCATGTGGTTTTGTTCTTTCAGTTTGTTTATATAATGGATCACGTTGATGGTTTTCCGTTTATTAAACCATCCCTGCATGCCTGGATGAAGCCTATTTGATCATGGTGGATGATTGTTTTGATGTGCTCTTGGATTCGGTTTGCCAGAATTTTGTTGAGTATTTTTTTGTCGATGTTCATAAGGGAAATTGGTCTGAAGTTCTCTTTCTTTGTTGGGTCTTTGTGTGGTTTAGGTATAAGAGTAATTGTGGCTTCATAGAAGGAATTCGTAGTGCTCCATCTGTTTCAATTTTGTGGAATAGTTTGGATAATATTGGTATGAGGTCTTCTATGAAGGTTTGATAGAATTCTGCACTAAAACCGTCTGGACCTGGGCTCTTTTGGTTGGGAGACCTTTAATGACTGCTTCTATTTCCTTAGGAGTTATGGGGTTGTTTAACTGGTTTATCTGTTCCTGATTTAACTTCGGTACCTGGTATCTGTCTAGGAAATTGTCCATTTCCTGTAGATTTTCGAGTTTTGTTGAATATAGGCTTTTATAGTAAGATCTGATGATTTTTTGAATTTCCTCTGAATCTGTAGTTATGTCTCCTTTTTCATTTCTGATTTTGTTAATTTGGACACACTCTCTGTGTCCTCTCGTTAGTCTGGCTAGGGGTTTATCTATCTTGTTGATTTTCTCAAAGAACCAACTTTTGGTTCTGTTGATTCTTTCTATGGTCCTTTTTGTTTCTACTTGGTTGATTTCAGCTCTGAGTTTGATTATTTCCTGCCTTCTACTCCTCCTGGGTGTATTTGCTTCTTTTTGTTCTAGATCTTTTAGGTGTGCTGTCAAGCTGTTGACATATGCTCTTTCCTGTTTCTTTCTGCAGGCACTCAGCGCTATGAGTTTTCCTCTTAGCACAGCTTTCATTGTGTCCCATAAGTTTGGGTATGTTGTACCTTCATTTTCATTAAATTCTAAAAAGTTTTTAATTTCTTTTCTTTATTTCTTCCTTGACCAGGTTATCATTGAGTAGAGCATTGTTCAATTTCCACGTATATGTGGGCATTCTTCCTTATTGTTATTGAAGACCAGCTTTAGGCCGTGCTGGTCTGATAGCACGCATGGGATTATTTCTATCTTTCTGTACCTGTTGAGGCCCGTTTTTTGACCAATTATATGGTCAATTTTGGAGAAAGTACCATGAGGAGCTGAGAAGAAGGTATATCCTTTTGCTTTAGGGTAGAACGTTCTATAAATATCCGTTAAGTCCATTTGGCTCATGACTTCTCTTAGTCTGTCTATGTCTCTGTTTAATTTCTGTTTCCATGATCTGTCCATTGATGAGAGTGGGGTGTTGAAATCTCCTACTATTATTGTGTGAGGTGCAATGTGTGTTTTGAGCTTTAGTAAGGTTTCTTTTACGTATGTAGGTGCCCTTGTATTTGGGGCATAGATATTTAGGATTGAGAGTTCATCTTGGTGGATTTTTCCTTTGATGAATATAAAGTGTCCTTCCTAATCTTTTTTGATGACTTTTAGTTGAAAATTGATTTTATTTGATATTAGAATGGCTACTCCAGCTTGCTTCTTGATAGACTTCAATTTTGTTTGACAAAAACTAATTATATTTCTAGCTCTAAAAATCAGTGCATGAATGGTAACCACTGAAGATCAGGCTGTGGCCTTTCACTGAAAAATGCTTTCTGTCTGTTGTAAAGATTTAATTCTTAGCCTTTGACCATCTCACAGAGTGATCAGTTAGTCTTCTTCCACTGGATTCTCAGTTCTTACATCCAAGTGTCTTGTAATTAGAAGTGACTCACCTAGGCGATAATAGAACTTCCCTCCAAAGAAACGAAAACCATAATAGAGAAATTAATCTGGCAACTCGCAGCCCTTAGCCTTTTTAATAATTCCATAAAGGAACCCAGAGTTCCTTCTTAGAATGAAATTACCTGGGTGATAATTTAATTTCTTAAACCACAAGGTATTTGTCCTTCTTGGCAAAACTGTAAAAATGTGTTAGCCTTCTGTAAAATAGCTAAGAAAGAAATCCTCTCTTTGTTTATCTTAAACTCATGCTCTAGTGGTTATTGTTCATTAAAATGTTCCCAAGTATGGATGACCATCAGTAATTGCAAAACTTTTCAACACACAGAGAGCGACACTTATACTCTGAATGACAAGGAATAAAAATTAATTAAACAGTACCTTTCGACAAGGCATTGACTAAGTTATGTTAGAGAACAGCTTTCCATGAAAGCAAGTATGCAACAGTGCATCACCATCAGCTCAATGGCTACACACCTTATGCTCAAACATGCCAGCAAGCTATCTCTACCCAGTCAGAGAATGGAACACAGACACAGGCAAAGGGGATCCCATTTGAAATGTAAAGACATAAAACATCCAAGAAAAAATAAAATTGTTAAAAAAAGATAGATTAACTTCTACCCACATGTATGCAATTTTATCTGTTGATAATAGAAGTAAATGCCTTCACTACGTGAAAAACAAAACAAAACAAAAAACCTTTCTTCTTTCATTACCACAAAAATAAAAGAAGAGAAATCAGATACAGAAGAACTGCCTTTGCTTGTTAGTAACATTTTATTTCTTTCCACAGCTTTGGACTTCCTTTTAAAGTGCCATTATTATTATTTCATTCATTTATTGCTATGCGGTGTCTTTTAAGCTACTGGGGTACATAGTTCATTGGTGCTTACGCTCCATCAGTGGATTTGTTATCCATGTGTTATTGGGAAGACAAATGAACAGAGAGAGAATAATGTTATGTCTGGCAAACCAAAAAGAACAAGCAATGACAAGCTTGGCACTCCGAACTCCAAATGTATTTTATTTAGTTCATTAACATGGATATTCTGAGAGACATTTACTTATGTCCACTTTACCCTTGAATAAATGAACTTTGGGGAGCTCCAAACCAATGATATAGTTTTCTGATATCTTTATTAACCTACAAAGGCACTGAATGGATAATGTGTATGTGTAATGATCAATTTACTGATAACTTTAATTTAAGATAATTGGATTTTTATAAATTTGCATGCGCACAAAACTCGTGATTTTTATCAAAGAACAAAGAATCCAGTGGAGGAAGAATGTATGATTAACTAAAAGATGGTGTCAAAGTAAGCCTGTACATATTTCAATAAGAATTTTTTGAACACCTTTTATTATACTCAGAAAGAAGTCCCACAGATATGCAGGGATTGGGACATCATAGAGTTTATGTTTTGCTGACATAAGGCCCAGTAAATAATCAAAAGTGTAGATTAAATAGTTCATATTCTTTACGTTGAGTTTATGGGTAGTTTTATTTTCATAAACAATATGATTTTTAAGAAAAACCAAGGAGCAAAGAGATATGGAATTGCTTCATATTTGGTAGTTAAATGTCTCAATATAAACATAATGCTGAAATTGATTGGCAAATAGAAGTCACCATATGTGAAGCTTGAAACAGAGATTATGGTAATAAGAACCAGTGAGAACTAGATCTGAGGCTATGATAGAAGGTCTGATAGTCTCTATAGCCAAGCAAAGATGTAGATAAGTTCATAAACCATATTCATAAATACATAAATACACACACACTCATATATATACACACATATATATGTATATATACACATACAAATGTATATATATATATATATGTATAAAAGCATCATATACCCACATATCTCTATGAATGAAAGAGAAGATTAGAAAATATGCAGGGACTGAGTCTAAGCCATTTTAGCTGATGGCAAGTTTTAATTTCAAGTTCCCCAAAATGGAAACATTGGTAAGGTTAGAAAATAGGAATTTTCTTTATTTTCTTTTTATTGTATACTTTACGTATTTACTTTTCAAGTTTTATCCCTTTCCTCCTTCCCCCTTCCCCCCCCCTTCCCCTGCTTCTATGAAGATGTTTCCACTCCCACCTACCCACTCCCACTTTAACACCCTGGCATTCCCCTACCCTGGGAAAATGAGCCTTCAGAGGACCAAGGGCTTCTCCTACAATTAATGCCAAACAATGCCATCCTCTGTTACATATGCGGATGGAACCATAGGTCTATCCCTGTGTACTCTTGGAGTGGTAGTTTAGTCCCTAGGAGCTCTGGGGGGTCTGGTTGGTTGATATTGTTGTTCTTCTTATGGGGTTGCAGACTTCTTCAGCTCCTTCGGTTCTTTCTCTAACTCCTTCATTGGGGTCCTCGTGCTCAGTTCGATAGTTAGCTGTAAGCATCCTTATATGTATTAGTAAGGATCTGGCAGAGCCTCTCAGGAGACATCCATAACAGGCTCCTGTCAGCAAGCACTTCTTAGCATAAGCAGTAGTGACTGGGTTTGGTGGCTGCATATGGGATAGATCCCCAGGTGGGGAAGTCTCTGGATGGTCTTTTTTTCAGTCCCTGTTCAACACTCTGTCTCTGTATTTCCTCCCATAAGTATTTTGTTCTCCCATCTAAGAAGGACTGAATCATCCACATTTTGGTCTTTCTTCTTCTTGAGATAAAAGCAAATATACAGAATATCTTTCCACAAACCCAGTCCTACAAAAGCTAATAGATGGAAAACTCCAACACAAGGAGGGAAACTATACTCTAGAAGAAGCATAAAGTAATCTTTCAACAAACCCAAAATATAGCCACACAAACATAATTCCACCTCTAACAACAATCACTATTCCTTAATATCTCTCAAAATCAATGGACTCAGTTCTCCAATAAAAAGACATAGACTAACAGACTGGATATGTAAACAGGGCCCAGCATTTAGTTGCATACAGATAACGCACCTCAGTGACAAAGACAGGGATTTTTCTTGATCTGACTTTCATTGACTGCCATGTGGGAAATGTTTAGAAGACCATAAAAAGCACAATCAATATATCCAATTAGCAAACTGTGGTAGGAGTCAGATGAGAGATGTTCTGGCTTGTACTAGGACGGTGACAGTGGAAACAGAGTACATCGAAAGATTAATTATTTGTGTTTAGAGTAGTATAAAAGTAGAACTCTTTTGTGACAGTTATAGTGCTTAAATTAAAAATGTCTACTTCCATGCTGATTGTGTTCCCCCCATTTAAATCACTTTTATTTGCCCATACACATTCTCATTTAGAAACTTCCTCTGCAGCAGTAATGCAGTCATAAATATTCTTTCCTTTTCCTTCTAACCTCTAATTACAACATTATTTACTTTTTAACTAAAAAAACGTTTCTTTTTTTAATATTCACTTTTATAGTTTAGTTTCTACTGCTGTTCTTATTAGATCTGTCTCATTTTGAAAGCAAAGCCTATGAGATCATTCATAAATCCTTTGTTGGTGAAGCCTTCGTTACTTCAAACTCTTGGTTAATCCATTGCCCTCTGTTTGCTCTACCAGTTGGTTTTAATCATCAGCATCCAACAGAAAAATCAAGACTCATTCCAGGACTTTGATTAAGTGGTAGCAGCAATCTAGGATTTGAAGAGGAGTGATCTTAAAGTTGCACTAGGCAATATAACCATACTGCTCAAAAAAGGTGGTCTTAATTCATGTTGTCATCCTTATATGTTTGGTTGCTCATTTCTTCAGTTTTTCCATTAAGCACAATATATTTTCTTTAATTTCTTCATACTCATGAGAAATAAGCATTATGGTTACTTGCAAAAAATTCCTGTGGAAGAGTAGGTGACAATTTTTCTTTCATGTTAACAATTTTGAAAGTAGATTTTGTCAACATGACACAAATTAGAGTGAGGTGTGAGGAGAATACTGCAGTTGGGAAATTGCCTTCATAAGATTTGTCTGTGGGCACACATGCAGGGTATTTCCTTCATTGATTGATATGAGAAGGCCCAACCCACTGTGGTTGGTGCTGTTCCAAGGCCAGTGCCCCACTGTGATCTAAGAGGACAACCGAGGCTCAGGAATAATGAGGGTATTGGGATTATTGTGTGGATAGGGAGAAGCCCTGGACACAGTGCCCATTTTGCTTCAAATATGGCTCCACGTTACAATGTCAGAAGGCATTTTCATTGCTGTCATGGACTTGGAAATGCTGATAGTAAGCTGAGACACACCATCAGGCCACCCTGCCTGTCGCATGTCCTTTTAGGCAATGTGTGATGAACCTTTAGGAACCTCTTCTGCTGGATGCCTCCAGTGCCTACCTGGGTTACCCATGATGGTGAACTCTAACCTGTAAACCAAATAAACCTTTTCATGCACATTGCTGCATAGTGTTCATTGTAGCAACAGAATATAAAATAGGGCAAAGTATATTCAAAACAGTTAAACATATGCCAGACAAAGATAGCTGAACCTCACTGATGATGAGTCTGCTACAGGAGAAAAAGAAGTTGGAAATCAGGAAGAAAAGGGTGAATGAATAGTCAGCATACTATTGAGATAGAATCAGAGTAAACTCAAAGATGCATATATACACATGCATATGAATTTGCTGTAGAAGAAAACCAGGACCATGGATTTGTTTCTATACTTCCTGGTTTGTTCCCTGAGGTTTAGTAACTGTATGTTTTAATAACGAAGAGCTCACCTAGCAAACAGATCTTCATTTGTATCTACTCTTAGTCAAATAAACAGACATGCAAGCAAAAATGTTTTCTTGGGGGAAATAGCCTCTGTTAGGGAGCCAGAACAGAGAACTATAAAATGAGTCTAGAATAAAGTAGAATATGTCATTGCTACATTCACACACACACACACACACACACACACACACACACACACACACACACACACACACACACACACACACACACCATAGTCCTGGCATGCGATTTACTCTAAGGTTCCATGAGACTCAAAAAAGCACGTAGACTCAGGTTGCAGAGTGCAGTGCAGTGGAGAATTTACTGACAAAAGTTGATACCTGAGAGTCAATAAGGGCATTGGAATCAATGGTTTGTAACATAGAGGACAGATTAACTCACTTCATCCAGTAGGAGTGCCCATGACTTCTGTCAAACTGTTATTAAGGATGATAGCGCTTTCATGAAGGGGACCCATAGCCAGTGTTAGTATCTGCACACAGAGCTCCACAATTCACTGAGTTGTTTTGATTCATAACAGTGATGGGAAACCAAGTCACTGAAAACCCCATGAGCATATTGAATTTTATGAAGTTTACAGATTATGATGTTTCATCATGGTGGTCACAAATCGAAATGGCTGAAACCGGATCAATTTACAAATGCGGAGAGAGATTACAGGAAACACTAAGCAGATGGGAGCACAGCAAAAAGATGCACCTCTAAACAATCCATTACATGCCAAAGAAGAACAAGTACCAATAACATCATATCACACATAGTCAAGTAAATTTGATATTCATGAGTCAAGATATATAAATAAGTGATTGGATAGTAAATGGAGAAGAATGGACAGTTGCTCTTTACAGGAAGTAAAGGAGAAAAATAGGGAGCCACCTTTCAGTAAATAACAGCGTAATGACTGTAATAGACACAGCAAATCAATAGATGGTAGACTACTGAGTAAAATTTTGAGAAAAAAGCATTATAATTGTAGCAGTTCAAAGTATTTTTCTAAGGTACTTGTCACTATTGAAGGGAATGTAAAGAACTGCTGTGAAGAAATGGTTTAGATTAAGTGCTAGAGATCATCATCAGCCATGATGACACTGGTTCATTTTCCTTGAAATGATCAGAGAGAGAGACCACATAGTTTCTATATTCACTTGCTTTGTTACAGAAAAGATGTCATATTTACTCGTCAGAAAGTATTTGAAAACCCACATACAGTAGCAATTTACAAAATAATTGAATCACGATCTATAAAAGTATCAATGTAATAAAAAACAAAAAGTCACTGAGGTATTATCACAGCTTGAAAGAGGATGAGGATGAGGATGTCACAAATAAGCGCAAAGTATGATCCTGAAATGGATCCAACATGCAAAAGGATTTGGGATAAAATTGTGCAGTTTATTCAGCAGCCTTGTTTTCTCTGTTAGTTGATACATTCTGGTGCTCACAGTGTTGCTAAGATGTCAGTGACAGCATAGATTGGACCTCTGTCAGAATTATACATATTAGTTTTGTATTGTTGTCATGTACCTCTAATGCCCTAAAAATAAAAAGCAAGGGAAACAAACCAATAATAGATAATCATATGAATGCAGAAAGGGGACGAAGACTCTAACTGCTAAGGTTTAAGTCGGTGATGATAGAATAAGAGAAACGAGTTTTTAAAAGCATCATCAGAGAAGAGGGAAAGTAATTAGCTAGGAATCAGGATACACCAAATACTGAAAATATTAACCTCTGTTAAACAAACAATGAACTGATAAGGGAATGTTATAGGTAACTTAAAAATGATTTGTAACAAGATATGTCCTCTAAGGTACTGCAGTATAGTTAGTAACTCTTGAATAAATTTAAGACACACAAAACTCCATACAATAGTGACAAAAACATCTGCTGAATAAATTATGGAAAATATCATCTATAAAGTAGGTATAAATGTAGAACAACTCATGCTTAATGCAGAGAAGCAAAGGGGGTGATTTCATACCTACCTTTGATTTCTGCCTCTCAATTGTAATTAATCTGGTTTTTATCCACTTTTTTATCATGTTCACATAAAGTAGACCAAAATTTACCAAGAAAACATATAGAAGATTG
This sequence comes from Rattus rattus, assembly GCF_011064425.1. Lineage (NCBI taxonomy): Eukaryota > Metazoa > Chordata > Mammalia > Rodentia > Muridae > Rattus > Rattus rattus. The sequence goes on along the minus strand of NC_046157.1, from coordinate 94,690,271 downwards.
TGAATCTTATTAAGTATGACCCTATGTATGTCTGCCTCTATATGGATATTCAAATCACTTCTCTGAGGAATACAGTTCACAGGAAGCTGTTTTACCTACAAAAATTAAAACTACCTTCAAATATGTCAGGTTTTTGGATTCTAAGTATGTTCCATTTATACAACAGAATTATAATTTTCACAGATAATATGTTATAATGTATATGGCAAAAAGGGCATGGAAATAAATATAATCGACTTGCAGAAACTTAACAGTATTTAATATTACAAGATTTAGATGATTGACAATGGAATAGAATTCTTTTGTGTTGTGCAAAATAATCAAACATGAATGTGAGCTTGTTAGTCACGTAGAACACACAAAACCTTTGGGAGTTCCTGATTGTCAGCTCTGTCACCATCATCTTTGTCATTTTTATTTTTTCCCTTGCATTTAACATCCAGGATTGCTTGACATTGTTATTGTGGAGAAAGCATGTAACATATGATCTACCCTTAGAGTAAAGTTTAAGCATTAACTGAAGTGTTTAATAATACAGTGCTGGTCATGATGTGGTTGGTGCTGTATAACAGATATATTGGACTAATTCATCTTGCAGAATTAAAAGTTTAGGCCCATGGAACACAAACTTCTAACTACTGCTTTATCTCATCCTATGCCTAGGAACATCTGTTTAATATTTGGAATTATCTAAAGTTGATAGGCAGTGGCCAAAGATTACAGAGAATGTAGTATGAGTAAATATTACCAGCAAGTGTTTAAGTTCACACACACACACACACACACACACACACACACATATACAAACATATATATATATATACACACACACACATGCACACATATAATATTATTGAAATGATGTCACAAATAAAGCAAAAAGTTTTCATGTAAAAAAACAAAGAAAACATTATTTTTCACAATACAAAATAAGCATCTTTTTCTGCCTGTGTTTACATAATTGGTCAGCAATGGTAACCATAAGTCACAAAGTCATTAATAAAATTAATCAGAGCATATCAAATACGGAGACAAACGCTAGCAGCAAACCACTGAATTGAGAATGGGACCCGCTTTGAAGGAATTAGCGAAAGGATTGAAGGAGCTGAAGGGGCTTACAACCGCATAAGAGCAACAATGCCAACCAACCAGAGCTTCCAGGGACTAAACCACCATCCAAAGAGTACACAAGGACTGGCCCATGGCTCCAACTGCATATGTAGCAGAGGATGGCCTTGTTGGGCACCAGTGGAAGGAGAAGCCCTTGGTCCTGCCAAGGTTGGACTCCCAAGTGCAGGGGAATGTCAGAGGGGTGGTAATGATGGATTGATGGGGATGGGGGAACACTGTTATTGAGGAAAGAGAGTTGGAGGGGGAGGGGATAGGGGGCTTATGGACAGGAAACCAGGAAAGGGAATAACATTTGAAATGTAAATAAAGAAATATATCCAATAAAAAAAATCCTAACTCGGAAAAATCAGGGTTTGGGTAATAGAATTTAACTGATGAGCTTCCTCTTAAATATAGCCTGTAGCTTTGGAGATCTAAAGATTTACTTGGTTTTATTGTATGCATGTGTGTGTACCTAAATGTAGGCATAGGCACCATGTGCTTGCAGTACCCTCAAGGCTGGAACATGGCTTCAGATACCCTGGAACTAGAGGACTTTTGTGAGCCACTGTGATGTGAAACAAACCCATATTTGTAGGAGCTGCAAGTGCTCTTAACCACTGAGACTTCTCTCCAGCTTCTAATAATTACTTTTTATTGTATGTTTTAAAGTTTCCCTTCACTATCACTAGTATCTTTAGAGTTATGGCTTCCTTTATAAAAATTTTTACTAAAATTACTTTAAGATTTTTTCAGAGGCCAAAAAGGACCACTTGGATTTTTCTAAACTTTGTCCTGTTTAAAAGCTCACTTCAAAATGCTTTCAAGATGCCTAAATATGTATACATTTAATTTCACAATGTTGATACTCATATGAAAATATCTAGGAAACAGTACAAAGCCATCGACATCTCAGGTGAAATTTATTTTTCTTATCTAGGTAATATGCATTTTCAGGTCTTTTCTGACAAGGTCGTTTGTCTTGTTCAACTTTTTTATAATAAACATGAATCATAACGTCTTCAGTTTTTCGTTTTTTTTAATTGAATTTGAACTAAGATTACATAAACTTGGAACGTGGAGTGAAAGGAATGTCAGTGGAATGAAAACTGAGGTAAAATATCGCTCCATCTTATTTTTTTTCTGCCTAAATCAGAAAAATGTTCAGGTAATGTTACAGGGTTTGAATAAATGTTCCTGATACAAGGTACTCATTTTCATAATATTATGAACCTATTTACATTCTAAATTATTGCTAAATTGCATATAATTATTATAAACTATTTCAATGTGTTGATTTAATTTATTCCTCAGTGATGGCTAATTAATCCTTGATACTGTTAGCTAGTTCTCGATATTCTGTAATGTAGATTGCAAGAACCTGAATGGTGGTATTAAATACTACCCAACATTCAAGATGGTGACAAGGCAGAGGGAGCTCTGAGCCCAAAACTTTAAGTGTATTTATTTCAGAAATAAATTTTTGCTAACTAAAATCAATACACACATATTCAATCTTCTCTAGATAAGGTATCAGAATCTAGGTGTCCATGTAGCCTGTAGAGTCTAGAAGTGACCAGATTTTCACTGCTCCTCAGTCAGATTTCATAAGTTGTTGTCACTTCACTGAATCCCCACTTTAGAATTTTGTCATTTGCAATCATGCCATCTTTCAGGAAAAATGTTTGTTCTATAGCTGAGAGGGAGAGAGGGAGGGAGACAGAGAGACAAAGAGACAGAGAGACAGAGAGACAGAGAGACAGAGACAGACAGAGAGGGAGGGAGGGAAGGAGGGTGGGAGAAAGAGAGAGGAGAGAGGAGAGAGAGAGAGAGAGAGAGGATTTGGGTGTTACTTCCCTGAATTTGAAAGGTAGTTTGTATGATACTTTCATGCCTATTTCCATGTAAAACATGCCGAAGTTAATGGCTTACTTTTCTAGTTATTGTCTCGTCTACTCCACATTCTTCTTACTATTGGGTACTTTAGATCATTGAAGGGAAATTCATTAGGCAAGTGACCATTTGAAATGATCAGTTCGTGGCAACACCACAAACTGAACATTCAAAAATCGCCATGAAATACAAATTAGTGAAACATGTCATTTCGAGAGTAAAAATGATGCTCTTTTGTAAAATGTAAGGCATTATTATTTCAGTAGTACCATTTATGTGTAAGACATACATCTCACCTGCAGCACCTTGGATGTAACTAAACAGAACTGTAGTAGGAATAAGCATAGACAGTAATTTCATATCATTAGAAGAAATGTGACATCCAGAAAAATTTCTTTGTCCAGAACTGTGTGTAGGAACCTGTTATTTTTCACTTCTAATCTGATCAAAAGGGGCATTCATTATCTAACAGCGATGTTGTCATTCAATCCTCTCATATTCCTTGTCGCATAAAATTTCCCATTGGAACCAGGACTTACCTTCTCTTCCTCCAATGTAAAGCATCTTGACAGGCTCTCCTATAGCATTAATTTTGAGAAATAGAAGGACTACTTTAACAGTAATTTCTTGTAGATAAATGAAAATTATATTCTAAATAAAAACGCCCAAGTCTTTCAAAAAATTTTATTGATCATCTCATAAAAATGGGGGTGGATATGCATTTTTGTCATGGAATTGAAAAATTGTACTTTGGACTATGGTCTAATTGATTGTTTTCTTGTATGATAGGAATATTTGAAAGCTATAAACTTTACCAATTAACTTTATTTTAGTAAGATTCTTATATGTTTCCTGTTATTGTGGTTTTAAAAGTCCATGATATAACAAAGCTGTTCTATCAGTCATTTCATTGAGCCCATGCTGATTTTTTATTTTAATACTTTTTTATTAATGGATATCAACAAACAAAATCGCTGTTGGAATAACATTCACTATAGGTTCTGTGTGTTTGGTGACCTTTATGTCCACCCAAAGAACTCCGAGGTTCCAATAAGCCTGAGAATTATTATCCCTTGAGCCATTTCCCAGATCAGGGGACAAGAGCCCTTTCTGTAGGAGGAGTTAAGGAAAAGCTATACACTTGGATTTGGGGCACAAAGAGATGGCTGGACTGCAGATCACATATGCTAACCTCACTTCTCTGGGCCTGTGTTGCAGGGATCATGTACCAGAAGTCATGTGCATTGTCAACAGCCTGTCTCTTCACCTCAGCTGGGTACCTGTTCTTCTGTTCTCCTGGGAAACTGAACTCCACCATTGGGTCAGGGCTTCTTACCCCCTCTCCTGTTCTTCTATTCAGCCCTCTGCTTGGTACACTGCTGAAGCTAAAGGGGATGCCAACCCTTGCTGCTTCATCTGCCTCATCTGTCGGGCCCTTCCTCTCTCACCTTCCCGAGTTTCTTCTGGCTGTTTTTTATTCTGAGTAGATAAGGAAGTCTTTGTTCCCTTTTGAGTAATACAAGATGGCACACACAAATACTTTCGTAAGCTCTGAACCAATTCACTCTGCATTTCTGTACGTGGTTGAAGAAAAAGTATGGAGCAGAAAGCCCAGACCCTCCTATCCCAATCTGGTTAAATACCACCAAGGCTAGCCTGGAAGAATCAGTCCTTAGAAGTCATTGAGATAGCCATCTGTCTTTCCCAAAGCCCTGAGCTTCCATTCTGTCCCAATTGGAGTCACAGTCTATTCGGGGACTGCTGCGTCTGATTGTGGTGATACTGGCCGTGTGTGTTGGATGCCAAATCAGATCCAACGGATCACGGCTGAGGAAAACCCAAACATGACTGGACCAAGGCATACATGATCCTCCTCCCCTTCTCTGACATCTTCTACTACCTCAGCTCGGTTGTCAGCCCTCTCCTCTACAATGTATCTTATCAACAGTTCGGGAGACTGTTCTGTCAGGTACTCTGCCGCGGGCTGACTCTGCAGCATGCCAACCAGGAGAAACACTAGTGTTCCCACTTCAGCTCCACCAAGGACAGCACCAGCTCAGCACACAGCCCCCTCATCTTCCAAGCCTCCCTGCTAGTGACTCTTCTTCCAGGAGAATAAACAAGGTTTTCTTAAAGCACTTTTCAGGCAGAGGCTAAGTCCCTAGAGGCTAAGCCACAGTCCTCGAGTCCCGAGTCACCACAGACTGGCTCAGAGACCAAACCAGCTAATTCCACCACAGAAAATAGTTTACAAGAGCAGGAAGTTTGAATGTCCAGTTCAGACACTTTGAGGAGAAAATGGCTCTTCTCTCCCATAAGAACCCATGCTGATTTCGCCAGCAATTTTGTCATGATTGTGGTCATGATAAGTCTCATGGCCTAGGTCTAAGACAGCTTTGCATGTATTTGTATTTGAGAAATGGAGAGTTTTAATCTGACATTGGATTTCTTCAGTTCTAATTTGAAGCTTAGCCTAGCTGTCAGAAGTAGAAGCTTTAGCATGGTTTATTACAGTGGAGCAGAAATCTGCTTTCACACTAACTCTTGCATCACATAGCAAATGAGACTGACTTATAGAAGATCTTAAGGATATATTTACCTCATGCTACCTTGAAAATGTGGAATATTTGGACATTCTCCTGAGGCAGGAAGCCACTGCCAGATGTTGTTTTGTATTTTTCTTATAATAAAAAAAATGGGGCAGGACAGCTTTCCTAACAGATTGAACATACCTATTTTCCTTAAGGACTCGATTGAACAGACCTGTTTTCCCCATTGTTGAGAAAAAAATCATTATGTATACATTTTATGATTAGGTACCTAAGGAATATCAAGCTAGATACTTACATTCCTTCTTGTTTTGAGGAATATTAGAGGAAGATCATTTCCTATGAAATTATCACACAAAAAATTTTGCAATTTGTTACTTGGAAAAAATTATCAAATAATTCAGCAAGCTTTCTCTTGAATATTCCTCCTCCTGGGAACTGCATCTTTGAAGTAATTATATTTATTCAGTGACCTTATTTTCAGACGAGAGACCATTTCTATCCTAGCTTGTGGAATTTTAGTAGGGAAATGAGAGGAGTCAACCAAGCAGACTAAAATGATATTTAGGAGAAGGATAAGAAATATATAAAATTAATGGGAATGAATTCTTTCTGAATGAGCCAACAGACCAGATCAAGTCAGAACTGAGACACTAGAGATATATGACATTTAATGACATTGATAACAGTGAGAGCAGCTTTCTAAGATGAAGAGACACCTGTCAGAACTCAGCAATTGGAGAACCAGCCTAATGAGAACCTCTCTTCTGTTCATATGCCTTAGAGAAAATAATGGGATATTAAACCTACTTCTTCATCCTTGTTTCTGCTTTCTTTTAGTTTTTGTGACTACAAAATCTGCCTCTTTAGCTTAGTATTTTTGGAATCTCATATTAAATATATATTACATGTATTTCACTGTAGTTTGTGATCAGGTAAAATAAAGTAAAACTAGATACCTCATTACCATTTCAAACAGTATAAAGGCTCAATTCTGGGCACCCTACTCATGATAAAGAAGAGCTTTCTGACACGTTCTGCTCTAGCTGAAGATCTTATAGGAGACAGAAGTGGGCACTGTTTTGCAGCCAAGAGACGAACATGGGGTAGGGGGCAGAATGCATAGGTTTCTAGAGCATGCAGGATATTGTGGAGCAGCAATACCAGTTGGACCATCTGTTTTAGATTTCATGCTATTAGGTAAAAGTAACTAACTGTTACATTAAGATATTATAAGCAGATTTCAGCTAATACAGCAGATCAACACCCCGGTCTGACATAAATATGAAACACAATGTAAGTATCTTAAGTCACAGAAATATTGTTATGTTTATGGTAGGTGGTAATTCATCTTATTCAGGTCCTGACTATAGTCACACAGGGAAACCAGTTATAAATAACTGAGTATTTTATTTGTACAGAAATCCTAAGAGTATATTTACACTATTTTATAAGATAACCCCTGCCATCCACATTTTCTGAGTCACTTGTATCAATGTCTATCACTGTGTTCATGATTTGAAGTTACAAGTAGTCATGAGCCATCCAGTATGGGTTTGGAGACCAAAGTCAGATTCTCTGGAAGCAGTAAGTGCCATTAACTACCGAGACAGCTCTCCAGCTCTATTCATTGCACTTTTATAAGTTACAGAGATATGTGCAAGTAAATATTAATACTTAAATGAATTAAAGTATGGTAAATATATTGATGTTATCTATAAATATGACTCTTTGAAATCTATTATAACAATGATAATATGTGATCGCATATTCTTGTTGTATAGATAGCACATACCCAACCACAATTACAAAATAAGATTTTTTTAATAAGATAAAAAATAATCCTTCTGATCTCCATAGTCTCTTGCCTATAATGTGAGGCTCTTGGTTTTTTTCATGGACAGAAACATGGAGTAGCATAAAAGTACTAGCCAGGCAGTAATTGTTACATGGTATTATATAATGTCATGCAAATACATTATGTGATGACAACAACTGGAAAATGGCTAAGTATCATAATGATTTATGGTTAAATTCCCTTCCATGCTTTTTTCCTCTAGTATTATCTTCAGCTACTTTTCAAGTCTACTTGGATACACAGTTGACTGCCACCTGGAGCGTAGGTGCTATGAGAATCAGTTCTGTCACGAACATTGTAAGTGGTTGAGTAGTCATGTTGGGGAAATACTGTTGATGGCAATGGAAGTTAAAGGAGGAATGGCAGACAGATCAGAAATGATCAGTGTTTTCTGGCTTCATGCAACAACATAGCAGATGGAGATGGACACCACTGTGGCTGTGTTAATGAAGAGTTTGCTAATAAAATATCTGTATTCATAAGTAAGTAAAAAATTAAACAAAGGCACTTTAAATTGAACCATAATAAATGATAAGATTTGATTAGGATAATAAAACATGTTATATTAATAGACTAATGTGATAAATGATTATACAACAACAAACTCCATTTGGTATAATTAGTAGTACATGAAAATAGACATCTCCAGTGATATTTGAGGTAAAACTCCAGTCTCTGGGGCTTCTACAGGTTTGGCAATGAATTCTTCTATTATATCCTGACACCAAAACTTTGGTATTTACTTCAAGTTGCCTGTACTATGCTCTTTTATGTCCTTCCTTCTAAGAAACTCCAAGATTTTCTTTTTGATAATAATTCAATAAGACAGAAAAATCCTTTCCTCCACCTGCCCTGCACTTCTTGTCAGTACAATCTAAGTTAACACACAGGACAACTTTTTGATAGAGGTCTTTCTTTCCTGTTTTTTCCTTTGAACTATGTTTTCTTGTGTGGACAACTGGTTCTAGTGCAAGATATGGCATCATTGCTCTAACTGTAAATTTAGAACCTTGAAGAGAACCTGCTAAGTGTTTTGGAGTAATGAAAAGAACATAAAGCCTTGGCATTAACACTTAGTCACGACCATCTACTTATTTCTAGAGTAAATGCTTTTCCCCCAATGTTCTCCGTCCTCTATAATCTCAACCATTATAGCTTTCGCCTTACAATTCTCTTCTCTCTCCTCTCCAGGGGAGATTACAGCCTGTACCAACCTTGTCTATATTTCAATGGATAACGTTGGTTAGGAAAAGGAATCATAACTTTGATTATTTTGATCAAGAATCAAAGAAGAGTTTTAAGTAGGGAAACCATGTGAACCATGTATCGCTGAAGCATAAAGCCTAAGGCAGGCACCCCCATCAAAGCAGATTCTGGGAAATCTTCTCAAGACCTTGGAATTCCTCATCTTTGGCTAGAAAGATGAATTTGCAACAAGAGAGATGAACAAACTTACAGGTGCTGAAATATTTCAACATGGGCACTTGGCTTTTGAAGAACCCATGCTTGAAACAGAATAACTAAAGCTCACAAGAATACTACCTAGTTCAATTTATGTAGGGACCTTTATGCTCCTATATGCACCTTTGAAGGGCCATGCTTAATGGCCATCAGCAATGAGGTGCAGGAAAAGGTGTGGCTATGGCTGAGAGGGAGGCTGCCAATGAAAGTCCATGGCAGGAATGGGCAGCTTTGATGTGGGACCATGAAGAAGGTGCATGGGGTTAGGATGTGGGGTTAAGGAGGGAACAAAACTAGGTCATGGTCACTGGCAGGGCTAGGGTGGGAGTAGTGGGAGGCAAGGATGTGACTGCCTGATTATCAGAGTCTGAACGCTTCAGGCTCTGAGATGTCAGGCCATGGTCATGGCTGTACTAACTTTTACTTGAAATTTGAGAATTAGCAGCAACTCTTCTGTTTCTGTAGAAAAATATGTAGGTTCATTCTGAGTGGAATCATGAGTTCTGTATTTAGTAACATCAGCCTGGAGTCACAATCATCTACTGATTTCTAGAGTAATGGGAATAGAAGAAGTTGTTTCTTTAGTTCAGCCTCTGAAATGTACTTAGGTTACTTTTGGCTGAACCTATTGCAGACACAATGTTATCATAATTTAATATTGTACTGTGTATGGGAAGCTGATATTGTTAATATTCAGATGATTGTTACTTACTGTCTTGCATGTCCCACAGTAATAGGTACTCGTAGATGGTTATTGAGTAAATACATATCATGGTTTGGAACTAAAATCCCCTGACACACAGGTGGCATAATGCTAGTTGTAAGGGAATCTAGATCCTGAAGACTCCATCTTCACTCAAACAAATAATTTGAGCAATAAGAATATTTCTTAGTAACTAGACTAATATTTCTATAAAACTAAACATTTTTACAATCCTATGCTTAACAAAGATGGTTTGAAAATTCTCCTTTTTTCAGGAGCATTTTTTTCCTAAGAAGAGAATAGAAAAAGTCCACAATTTTGTTTTCTTTTTGTAAAATAAATCAATCATTAAATATTTTTGTGTCTAAAGAAAGTAGTTAGGAGTAGCAAGGTGGGTCTGGACCAGAATCACCATCTTACTATATGGGCACAATTTCCACTGTATGTTTATTTGTTAAATGATTCAATATTTGTTATATGTATATGGGTATTTTGCTTACATGTTTACTTGTATACCATGAGTGTGACTGGTGTCAGAGGAGAACAGTAGAGAGCATTAAATCACCTGTACTGGAGTTACAGGTGGTTGCAAGCCACTTTGGAGGTGCTGGGAATTGAACAGTTGGCCTCCAGAAGAAGAGCCCAACACCATTGATTTCTATACTTCACTCCTAATAACTAATAACACTTCATTCCTATTCTGGGGTAAAAGTGTGAAAACTACAATATTTTTTTTTCAGCAGCTGGTCTGCATTTATCCTTGGGATACTCTGATAGCTTGCTACTCCTCATACAATTGTAAAATTTGATAAAAATAAAGATTTTTAAATAAATACAAGGAAATTTTACTATTAACTGACTTTCCCAAATGTTAATGGATCAATACTTAATCATATAGTTTATTGCTCTGTTCAAAGTAAAAGCAGAAGCTTCCTAAAAGTGTATGTTTAAAGAGTTGATGCAAACAATACTTCAAATTCACTTCTGGAAGCCATGACTTTCTGCAAGATCATACAGAAGCAAAGGAGGAAGAACATGCTGGTGTGAACAGATGGGAAGAGGGATCCCTGAATATCACTGAGAAATGAGAACAAGAAAAATATGAAATGAATTTGACAAATTTATGATATTTACATTAATGTAAGGTTAGTACTATCCAGGGAAAACAAAAAATTATCTTATTGAGATAAATATTAGTGCTAATTTTAAGAGTAAGAAACAGGTTCAGTCAGGATACCCTAATTGCCCCTCCTTTAGCCATTGGTGCACTGCCTAGCTAACTGGTGATAAAGACGTACTCATACACAAACTTAAACCTCATACTGACCAGATGGCACCCAATCCATCTCTGCCTAATTTATGAGTTTTCCTTGGTGCAGATTGTAACAACAAGCTTGCTACCTTATCAGCTTTTTAGCAGCTATCTTTGGACAGTATTTTGAAATGTGGAGCAGATTTCACAGAGAACATATATCTTAGTCTCTAGATTGGAGCTACCAAAGACATTGGAAAACAAAGACCAAACCAAATCTATTTTTCCTTTTGTGAAGAATCAAGAAAAGATGGAAGGACCTGTTAAATCTACCAATGCAGCATCAATGTTGATTTTATTAGTCCGTATTGGATTTTTTTCCTAAATGACTATGTGTGGATAAAAGGATTTTGAGAATGTCAGTTAGTCAGAAGACTGAAAACTCAAAAACAAACAAACAAAACACCAACAATATAAAACAAAATAAAAAGCAAGAAAACAAAAAAAAAGCAAACAAACAAAACTGTGGATACACTTTCTCTTATGTCAAAGGCAAAGAATTAGTGGTATTTAAATATGTTAAGAGAAGTCCTGCAGCTGTATGTATGTATGTATGTACATATATGTGTACAACAAAAAATTAATTTAAAGTGAGAGGCCATGAACTTGAAAGAGAAGCAGGATGGAAAAATATGAGAAATGATCCCAAGAAAGATTAGGTTTTCTTTGTTATTTCCTGAATTATGCAGAAGCAACATTCTAAGTTCAGCACTGTCCTGAACCCTATGCAGAATCAGGGACATTATGAACTGTCAATTGCATTATTAATGATATTTGGGAAGCCTCCAATTACCGCAGTGCAAACCTTTAGGATGGCCAGAGCATAGGAGAACATATAATCCGTAACCAGTGTCCCTGGGACAAAAGGAGCTTTGCAGAAAAGAATGGCCTGGAATTAATATACCATGAATTTCCAGTCCGTTGATCTGCTTTGTGGAAAATCCTTCTGAGTTAGAGTAGTGAGTTCTAGTTAGTTAGTTTTGAATGGAGAATTTGAGGCAGATAGCCATGCTGTTGAGAATGCTTAGACCCTGGCTAGACTTGCTGAAGCAACCAAGCTAATAAACATAATATGAGGAAGATAATATAATTCAAATATTTAGATTCTGAAATGATATGGTCCTAGGGCAAAGCTACTGTTTTACATGTAGTGTTACTTATTGTACAAAAATATGTAATGCCAAATGACATGTTATAAATGTTACACAGAATAGGATCACAAGAGCAAACACTTACAGAAAATACTCTTTACAACAAAATTGAATGGATCATTCTTTCTCTTTTGATTAGATAATTTCTTACTTCCTTTCCATCCTGCCTCTCATTCAAATTCAAGCTCTCTGAATTAATTTCTTGTTGTACACTTATATGTTTACACATACATACAACTGCAGGACTTCTCTTAACATATTTTTTCCATCCTTATTAAATTGAGTATTTCTTATTTACATTTCAAATGATATTACCTTTCCCAGTTTCGAGGCCAACATTCCCCTAACCCCTCTTCCTCCCCTTCTACATGGGTGTTCCTCTCCCCATCCTCCCCCCATTACCGCCCTCTCCCCCCAAAAATTCCATTCAGTGGAGGTCCGGCCATGGCAGGACCAAGGGCTTCCCCTTCCACTGGTACTCTTGCTAGGCTATTCATTGCTACCTATGCAGTTGGAGCCCAGGGTCAGTCCATGTATAGTTTTTTGGTAGTGGCTCATTCCCTGGAAGCTCTGATTGATTGGCATTGTTATTCATACGGGGTCTCTAGCATCTTCAGCTCTTTCAGTTCTTTCTCTGATTCCTTTAACATGGGTCTCGTCCTCAGTTCAGTGGTTTGATGCTGGCATTCGCCTATGTATTTGCTGTATTCTGGGTGTGTCTCTCAGGAGAGATCTACATCCGGTTCCTGTCAGCCTGCACTTTTTGCTTCATCACTTTTTTTTTTTTTTTTTTTTACATTTCGAGTGTTATTCCCTTTCCTGGTTTCCGGGCCAACATCCCCCTAACCCCTCCCCTTCTCCTTCTATATGGGTTTCCCCTCCCCGTCCTCCCCCCATTACCACTCTCCCACAACAAGCACATTCACTGGGGGTTCAGTCTTAGCAGAACCAAGGGCTTCCCCTTCCACTGGTGCTCGTACTAGGCTATGCATTGCTACCTATGAGGTCAGAGTCCAGGGTCAGTCCATGTATAGTCTTTAGGTAGTGGCTTAGTCCCTGGAAGCTCTGGTTGGTTGGCATTGCTGTTCATATGGGGTCTCGAGCGCCTTCAAGCTCTTCCAGTCCTTTCTCTGATTCCTTCAACTGGGGTCCCATTCTCAGTTCAGTGGTTTGCTGCTGGCATTCGCCTATGTATTTGCTGTATTCTGGCTGTGTCTCTCAGGAGCGATCTACATCCGGTTCCTGTCAGACTGCACTTCTTTGATTCATCCATCTTATCTAGTTTGGTGGCTGTATATGTATGGGCCACATGTGGGGCAGTCTCTGAATGGGTGTTCCTTCTGCCTCTGTTCTAAACTTTGCCTCCCTATTCCCTGCCAAGGGTATTCTTGTTCCCCTTTTAAAGAAGGAGTGAAGCATCCGCATTTTGGTTATCCTTGAGTTTCATGTGCTTTGTGCATCTAGGGAAATTCGAGCATTTGGGCTAATATCCACTTATCAATGAGTGCATACCACGTGTGTTTTTCTGTGATTGGGTTACCTCACTCAGGATGATATTTTCCAGTTCCACCCATTTGCCTATGAATTTCATAAAGTCATTGTTTTTGATAGCTGAGTAATATTCAATTGTGTAGATGTACCATGTTTTCTGCATCCATTACTCTGTTGAAGGACATCTGGGTTCTTTCCAGCTTCTGGCTATTATAAATAAGGCTGCTATGAAAATAGTGGAGCACCTGTCTATGTTATATTGTGGGGGCATCTTTTGGGTATAAGCCCAAGAGAGGTATAGATGGGTCCTCAGGTAGTTCAATGTCCAATTTTCTGAGGAACCTCCAGACTGATTTCCAGAATGGTTGTACCAGTCTGCAATCCCACCAACAATGGAGAAGTGTTCCTCGTTCTCCACATCCTCGCCAGCATTTGCTGTTACCTGTGTTTTTGATCTTAGCCATTATCACTGGTGTGAGGTGAAATCTCAGGGTTGTTTTGATTTGCATTTCCCTTATGACTAAAGATGTTGAACATTTCTTTAGGTGTTTCTCACCCATTTGGCATTCCTCAGCTGTGAATTCTTTGTTTAGCTCTGAACCCCATTTTTTAATAGGGTTATTTGTCTCCCTGCGGTCTAACTTCTTGAGTTCTTTGTATATTTTGGATATAAGGCCTCTATCTGTTGTAGGATTGGTGAAGATCTTTTCCCAATCTGTTGGTTGCCGTTTTGTCCTAACCACAGTGTCCTTTGCCTTACAGAAGCTTTGCAGTTTTATGAGATCCCATTTGTCGATTCTTGATCGTAGAGCATAAGCCATTGGTGTTTTGTTCAGGAAATTTTGTATATGGCTTCCCTAGTTTCTCTTCTATTAGTTTGAGTGTGTCTGGTTTGATGTGGAAGTCCTTGATCCACTTGGACTTAAGCTTTGTACAAGGTGATAAGCATGGATAGATCTACATGCTGACCTCCAGTTGAACCAGCACCATTTGCTGAAAATGCTATCTATTTTCCATTGGATGGATTTGGCTCCTTTGTCCAAAATCAAGTGACTATAGGTGTGTGGGTTCATTTCTGGGTCTTCACTTCTGTTCCACTGCTCTATCTGTCTGTCTCTGTACCAATACCATGCAGTTTTTATCACTATTGCTCTGTAATATTGCTTGAGTTCAGGGATAGTGATTCCCACAGAAGTCTTTTTATTGTTGAGGATAGTTTTAGCTATCCTGGGTTTTTTGTTATTCCAGATGAATTTGCAAATTGTTCTGTCTAACTCTTTGAAGATTTGGATTGGTATTTTGATGGGGATTGCATTGAATCTGTAGATCACTTTTGGTAAAATGGCCATTTTACTATATTAATCCTGGCAATCCACGAGCTTGGGAGCTCTTTACATCTTCTGAGGTCTTCTTCAATTTCTTTCTTCAAAGGCTTGAAGTTCTTATCATACAGATCTTTTATTTACTTGGTTAAAGTCACACCGAGGTATTTTATATTATTTGGGACTTTTATGAAGGGTGTCGTTTCCCTAATTTCTTTCTCGGCTTGTTTCTCTTTTGTGTAGAGGAAGGCTACTGATTTATTTGAGTTAATTTTATACCTAGCCACTTTGCTGAAGGTTTTTATCAGGTTTAGTAGTTCTCTGGTGGAACTTTTGGGATAACACATATACACTATCATATCATCTGCAAATAGTGATATTTTGACTTCTTCCTTTCCAATCTATATCCCTTTGATCTCCTTTTGTTGTCTGATTGCTCTGTCTAGAACTTCAAGAACTATATTGAATAAGTATGGAGAGAGTGGGCAGCCTTGTCTAGTTCCTGATTTTAGAGGGATTGCTTCAAGTTTCTCTCCATTTAGTTTAATGTTAGCTACTGGTTTGCTGTATATGGCTTTTACTAAGTTTAGGTATGGGCCTTGAATTCCTGTTCTCTCCAGGACTTTTATCATGAAGGGGGGTTGAATTTTGTCAAATGCTTTCTGGGCATCTAATGAAATGATCATGTGGTTTTGTTCTTTCTGTTTGTTTATATAATGGATTACATTGATGGTTTTCCATCAAAAAAGATAAGTCATCAAAAAAGATAAGGAAGGACACTTCATATTCATCAAAGGAAAAATCCACCAAGATGAACTCTCAATCCTAAATATATATGCTTCAAATACAAGGGCACCAACATACATAAAAGGAACCTTACTGAAGCTCAAAACACACATTGCACCTCACACAATAATAGTAGGAGATTTCAACACCCTACTCTCATCAATGGACAGATCATGGAAACAGAAATTAAACAGAGACAGACAGACTAAAAGAAGTCATGAACCAAATGGACTTAACAGATATTTATAGAACATTCTATCCTAAAAGAAAAGGATATACCTTCTTCTCACCACCTCATGGTACTTTCTCCAAAACTGACCATATAGTAGGTCATAAAACAGGCCTCAACAGATACAGAAAGATAGAAATAATCCCATGCGTCCTATCAGACCACCACGGGCAAAAGCTGGTCTTCAATAACAATAAGGGAAGAACGCCCACATATACGTGGAAATTGAACAATGCTCTACTCAATGATAACCTGGTCAAGGAAGAAATAAAGAAAGAAATTAAAGACTTCTTAGAATTTAATGAAAATGAAGGTACAACATACCCAACCTTATGGTACACAATGAAAGCCGTGCTAAGAGGAAAACTCATCGCTCTGAGTGCTTGCAGAAAGAAATAGGAGAGAGCATATATCAGCAGCTTGACAGAACACCTAAAAGCTCTAGAACAAAAAGAAGCAAATACACCCAGGAGGAGTAGAAGGCAAGAAATAATCAAACTCACAGCTGAAATCAACCAAGTAGAAACAAAAAGGATCATACAAAGAATCAACAGAACCAAAAGTTAGTTATTTGAGAAAGTCAACAAGATAGATAAACCCTTACCAAGACTAACGAGAGGACACAGAGAGTGTGTCCAAATTAACAAAATCAGAAATGAAAAGGGACACATAATTACGGATTCAGAGGAAATTCAAAAAATCATTAGATCCTACTACAAAAGCCTATATTTAACAAAACTTAAAAATCTGCAGGAAACGTAAAATTTCCTAAAGAGATACCAGGTACCAAATTTAAATCAGGAACAGATAAACCATTTAAACAACCCCAAAACTCCTAAAGACATAGAAGCAGTCATTAAAGATCTCCCAAACAAAAAGAGCCCAGGTCCAGACCGGTTCAGTGCAGAACGATTCATCAATCTTATATAGTTTGGTGGCTGTATATGTATTGCTCGCCTATGAATTTCATAAAGTCATTGTTTTTGATAGCTGAGTAGTATTACACTGTGTAGATGTACCACATTTTCTGTATCATTCCTCTGTTGAAGGGCATCTGTGGTCTTTCCAGCTTCTGGATATTATAAATAAGGCTGCTACGAACATAGTGGAGCATGTGTCTTTGTTATATGTTGGAGCATCTTTTGGGTATATGCCCAAGAGAGGTATATCTGGGTCCTCAGGTAGTGCAATGTCCAATTTTCTGAGGAACCTCCAGACTCATTTCCAGAGTGGTTGTACCAGTCTGCAGTCCCACCAAAAATAGAGGAGTGTTCCTCTTTCTCCACATCCATGCCAGCATCTGCTGTCGCTGGTTTTTTATCATAACCATTATGATATTCATGTGAGGTGGAATCTCAGGGTTGTTTTGATTTGCATTTCTCTTATGACTAAAGATGTTGAACATTTCTTTAGGTGCTTCTCAGCCATTCAACATTCCTCAGCTGTGAATTCTTTGTTTAGCTCTGAACCCCTCCAGTTGAACCAGCACCATTTCCTTAAAATGCTATCTTTTTTCCATTGGATGGTTTTGGCTCCTTTGTCAAAAATCAAGTGACCATAGGTGTGTGGGTTCATTTCTGGGTTTTCATGTCTATTCCTCTGGTCTTCCTGCTTGTTTCTGTACCAATACCTTACAGTTTTTATCTCCATTGCTCTGTAATACTTGAGTTCATAGATAGTGATTCCCCCGGAAGTCCTTTTATTGTTGAGGATAGTTTTATCTACACTGGGTGTTTTGTTATTCCAGAGGAATTTGCAAATTGTTCTGTCTAACCCTATGAAGAATTGGATTGGAATTTTGATAGGGATTGCATTGAATCTGTAGGTCACTTTTGGTAAAATGGCCATTTTTACTATATTAATCCTATCAATTCATGAGCATGAGAGATCTTTCCATCTTCTGAGATCTTCTTCAATTTCTTTCTTCAGAGGCTTGAAGTTCTTATTAGACAGATCTTTCCCTTGCTTTGTTAAAGTCACACCGAGGTATTTTATATTATTTGGGACTACTTCCATTTGTTCAACTCCCATGTATATGTGAGTGTTCTTTCCTTATTGTTATTAAATACCAGCTTCAGCCTGTGGTGGTCTAATAGCTTTCTGTATCTGTTGAGGCATGTTTTGTGACATATTATATGGTCAGTTTTGGAGAAAGTACCATGAGGTGATGAGAAGAAGGTATATCATTTTGTTTTAGGATAGAATGTTCTATAAATCTCTGTTAAGTCCATTTGGTTCATGACTTCTCTTAGTCTGTCTGTCTCTGTTTAATTTCTGTTTCCATGATCTGTCCATTGATGAGAGTGGGGTGTTGAAATCTCCTACTATTATTGTGTGAGGTGCAATGTGTGTTTTGAGCTTCAGTAAGGTTCCTTTTATGTATGTTGGTGCCCTTGTATTTGAAGCATAGATATTTAGGATTGAGAGTTCATCTTGGTGGATTTTTCCTTTGATGAATATGAAATGTCTTTCCTTATCTTTTTGGATGACTTTTTGTTGAAAATGGATTTTTTTCGATATTAGAATGGCTACTCCAGGTTGCTTCTTCAGATCATTTTCTTGGAAATTTGTTTTCCAGCCTTTCTCTCTGAGGTAGTGTCTGTCTTTGTCTCTGAGGTGTGTTTCCTGTAGGCAGCAGAATGCAGGGTCCTCATTGCGTATCCAGTTTGTTAATCTGTGGAATTGAGTCCACTGATGTTGAGAGATATTAAGGAATAGTGATTGTTGCTTCCTGTTATCTTCATATTTGGCGGTGGGATTATGTTTGTATGCTTTCTTCCCTTTTTTTGTTGCATAACTATTAGTTTCTTACTTTTTCTAGGGTGTTGCTTGCCTCCTTGTCATTTATTATCCTTTGTAAGGCTGGATTTGTAGAAAGGTATTGTGTAAATTTGGTTTTGTCATGGAATATCTTGGTCTCTCCTTCTATGTTAATTGAGAGTTTTGCTGGATACAGTAACCTGGGCTGGTGTTTGTGTTCTCTTAGGGTCTGAATGACATCTGTCTAGGATCTTCTGGCTTTCATAGTCTCTGGTTAGAAGTCTGGTGTAATTCTGATAGGTCTGCCTTAATATGTTACTTGACCTTTTTCCTTTACTGTTTTTAATACTCTTTCATTTTTTTGTGCATTTGGTGTTTGGACTATTATGTGACAGGAGGAGTTTCTTTTCTGGTCCAATCTATTTGGAGTTCTGTAGGCTTCTTGAATGTTTATGGCCATCTCTTTCTTTAGGTTAGGGAAGTTTTCTTCTATGATTTTGTTGAAGATATTTACTGGTCCTTTGAGTTGGAAGTCTTTACTCTCTTCTATACGTATTATCCTTAGGTTTTATCTTCTCATTGTCTCCTGGATTTCCTGTATGTTTTAGGCCAGTAGCTTTTTCAGTTTTACACTATCTTTCACAGTTGTGTCAATGATTTTTATGGAATCTTCTGCTCTTCAGATTCTTTCTTTTATCTCTTGTATTCTGTTGGTGATGCTTGTATCTGTGTCTTCTTGTCTCTTCCTTTGGTTTTCTGTATCCAGGGTTGTCTCCCTTTGTGCTTTCTTTATTGTTTCTATTACAATTTTCAATTCCTCACCTGTTTGTGTTTTCCTATAATTCTTTCAGGGATTTTTGTGTTTCCTCTCAAAGGGCATCTCCTTTTTACTTGTACATTTCTCTAAGGGAGTTCTTTATGTCTTCCTCAAAGTCCTCCATCATCATTATCAAATTTGATTTTAAATTTAGATCTTGCTTTTCTGGTGTGTTTGGATATTCAGTATTTGCTTTGGTAGGATAATTGAGCTCTGATGATGCCATGTAGTCTTGGTTTCTGTACTTGGGTTCCTGTGCTTGTCTCTCACCATCAGGTTGTCTCTGGTGTTACCTTTTTCTGCTATTTCTGACAGTGGCTTGAATGTCCTGTAGGCCTGTGTGTCAGGAGTACTATAGACCTGTTTACCTGTTTTCTTTCAGCCAGTTATGGGAACAGAGTTTTCTTCTTTCAGGTGTTTAGTCATTCCTGTCCACTGGCTTTCAGCTGTTCCTCTGGGCGTGTGTCCTGAGTCCACCAGGCAGGTCACTTGGAGCATAAAAGTTGGTCTTACCTCTGGTCTCAGGCCTGAAGTCACTCCTCAGGGCTAGGTTTCAGCTCTCTGTGAGGACAGCAACCAGAAGGGCCTGCCCCTCCTTCTGGGTCCCTCTGCGCAGGGGACTGTGATGGCACTAGGCATTTTTCTCTAGAGTCAGAAATGTGGGCAGAGTGTAGTCTCTTCTGGTTTCCCAGGTATGTGGGCCCCTCTGAAGGTCTACGTCTCCCTCCCACAAGATTTGGGTGCAGGGAGCTGTTTGATTGGGTCCTTTCAGATCCAGGCAGTCTGGACAAGACGGCTCCTGCAGCTTGCCTGCCCCTATCTTCCTGTGCCCAGAGACCCTATACAGCTTCCTCTTGGGCCAGGGATGTTGGCAAAGGTGGGCAGAAGTGGCCGTCTCTCCTGCCCTGCAGTCTCAGGATTGCCCACAAGTGTGTGGGATTAGCTTTCTCTCCTATGGGGTTCTGGGCAGGGATCTGTGGGCAGGGATCAGCAAGGTTCCTTCTCTTAACATATTTAAATACTGATTCTTTGCCTCAGGCAAAAGAAAAAGTATCTTAGAGTTTTTGTTTGTTTGATTGCTTTTTTTTGTTTGTTTGTTTTTTGTTTGTTTGTTTGTTTTCAATCTTCTGAGTAACTAGCATTCTTAAAACCCTTTTATCTACAAATGGTCATTTGGAAAACTCTGGAAATCAGTGTGGAGGGTCCTCAGAACATTGGACATTGTACTACCTGAGGGCCCAGCTATACCACTCCTGGGCATATACCCAAATGATGTTCCAACATACAGCAAAGACACATGTTCCAATATGTTCATAGCAAGTTTATTTATAATAGCCAGAAGCTGGAAAGAACCCAGATGTCCTTCAAAAGAGGAATAGATACGGAAAATGTGGCACATCTACACAATGGCGTACAACTCAGCTATCAAAAACAATGACTTTATGAAATTCATAGGCAAATGGATGGAACTAGAAAATATCATCCTGAGTGAGGTGACCCAATCACAAACACCCCCCCCACACACACACAGTACACATTCACTGATAAGTGAATATTAGCTTAAAACCTCAAATTACCCAAGATACAACCTACAGACCACATGAAGCTCAAGAAGAAGAACAACCAATGTGTGGATGCTTCAGTACTTCTTAAAAGGGGGAACAAAAATATTTATACGTGGAGATATAGAGGTATAGAGGATATAGATATAGAGGATATAGAGCAGAGACTGAAGGAATGACCGTTTAGAACCTGCTCTCCCTGGGGATCCAGCCCATATATATACAGCCACCCAAACTGAACAATATTGATGAAGCCAAGAAGTACATGCTGACAGAAGCCTGATGTAGCTGTTTCCTGAGAGGCACAGTCAGAGAATGACAAATACAGAGGCAAATGCTAGCAGCAAATCACTAACCTGAGAACAGGGTCCCTGTTGGAGGAATTAAATAAAGGATTGAAGAAGCTGAAGGGGCTTTCAGCCCCATAAGAACAACAAAACCAACCAACCAGAGCTCCCAGGGACTAAACTACTGCTCAAAGACTATACATGGACAGACCCATGGTTTCAGCTGCATATGTAGCAGACATGGCCTTGTTGGGCACCAATGGGAAGATAAGCCCTCAGTTCTTCCAAGGCTGGATCCCCCGAGTGTAGCGGAAGGTCAGGGCGGGGAGGCAAGAAGCAGGGAGGTGGTTAGGGAGGGGGAAACCCTTAAAGAAGAAAGGGAGGGGGATGAGATGACCCCTTATGGACCGGAAGCTGGGACCACTAACATTTGAAATGTAAGTAACAAAAATCCAAGAAAAAATCCAATATGGACTAATAAAGTGAACATTAATTGTCCCTTTCTCTGTTTCAGATCAATCTTCTTTATTTTATTGATTATTTTGTTTATTTACATTTTTCAATATTATTCCTCTCCCTAGGTAAACCCCCATCTCCTCCCCCATTCACCCTGTGTCTATGAGGTTGCTCTCTTCTCAACCTCTCCTGATTCAGCTCCCTAACATTCCCCTATGCTTGAACATGGAATCTCCAGGTCCAAAAATCTCCCCTTCCCATTGATGCCAGATAAGTCACTTCTCTGCTACATCTACAGTTTGAACCTTGGTCCCTCTTTGGTTGATGATTTAGTCCCCGGGGACATTGTGGGAGGGTCTGGCTGGTTGATACCTTTATTTTTCCTGTGGGGTTGCTAACCCCTTCAACTCCTTCAGTCCTTTCCCATTGGGGTCCCCACACTTAGTCTGATGGCTACCTGCATGCATCTGCATTTGTATTGGTCAGGAACTGGCACAGCCTCTCAGGGGACAGCTATACCATGCTCCTGTCAGCAAGCACATCTTGGCATCAGATCAATCTTTAATTGTAACTGGTTGCTCCATTGAGAGTAGACTCTGGAATGACCTGATGAGTCATTATTATTGTTTTTTTTTGTTGTTGTTGTTGTTCATTTAGAAGATAAAGAAACAGAGGGAGGAGGATCTAATTTGATGCTCAAAATTTCAAGAGCAAATATAATTTTGATATACTTCTGCAACTAGTGGATATCAACAAATAGAAAGGTAAGAAATTGTATGATGTACTAACACAGTAATAAGATGTTTGTTATCTTCAACCAGGTTTCAATACTGGAGTAAGTTACTGGTGACTATTAATACAGGAGACAGCATGTACACACAGCCTGTTCTTTAACTCTTATAATTTTATTGGCATGACTATGTTTTAACATTTAATGTATGCTGTAGTTTCTTTTGTGTTGGTGTGATAAAACACTCTGGCGAAAGCATCTCAAAGAAGGGAAGAATTGTTTTAATTTATAATCCAAGGTGGAGAAGTGAAGGAAACAGGAAGTTGGTTGAATGGGTCACAGTCAGAAAGAGAGATCCTTGAAATGTGTGTGGCTTCTTGGCTTCTTGGCTTCTTGGCTTCTTAGCTTTCTCTGTATCGTTCCAGGATTCCAGTCATGAAAAGGTGCTGTCCACACAGAATCGATCATCCCACTGCAACCTGAGTCAATAGTCTACAGGCAAATAAGGAATGCTGAGAGCAGGAAACATGGTTTTCTCCAGGAATGAGCCTCTGATTGGTTATATTATAACAAATGTCAGCATTAACATCATGTACGTACAAGCAACAATAAATGGACTGAACACGTTTTATATATGAGCATGTACATTGTGAGTGTTAAAAGTAGTGATGAAGAAAGAGATGAAGGGTTTTGCAACTCCATAAGAAAAACAATGCCAACCAACTAGTGCTCCCAGGGACTAAACCACAACCCAAAGACTATGCAGGGACTGACCAATGGCTCCAGCTGCATATGTAGCAGAGGATGGTCTTGTTGGGCACCAGTGGAAGGGGAAGCCCTTGGTCTTGTTGGATCGCAGTGTAGGGGAATGTTGGAGGGGGGAGGAAGAGGGAGTGGATGGGGAGGGGAACACCTTTATAGAAGAAGGGGAGATGGGATAGGGGGCTTATGTCCAGGAAACCGGGAAAGGCAGTAACATTTGAAATGTAAATAAAAAATATCCAATAAAAAAAGAGTAGTGATGAAAGAACTCTGAATTGATTCTGATATTCAGACACTATGTTTATAAGATACAGTGTCAAAAGTACAGTATGTAGAAAGCTTATTTCCTAACATGCATGAGTGATAATAATTATATTATCAATATTCATTTAAATATATATTTCAAGAGCCTGAAACTTTGTTTGTAAAAAAAAATTAAACAAGCCTTTTGTAACATATACATTATACTTTCTATATACTTTAAATGCTAAATGTATCAATGCAACTATTATATGATATTTGCATTTAGCTATAAACATTAGTGGAGGTTCTGTGCTGAAATTGCACACTCTTTTTATT
The DNA here is from genome assembly GCF_011064425.1 of Rattus rattus. Lineage (NCBI taxonomy): Eukaryota > Metazoa > Chordata > Mammalia > Rodentia > Muridae > Rattus > Rattus rattus. Next base: position 94,666,453 of record NC_046157.1, on the reverse strand, counting down.
GTTGTTTCACGTTTAAAGCACTGCATAAAAGCAGGGAAATTAGCAAAGAAAAAACAACTTTGCCCTTCAGTTTACACTTCTGGCAGGATCTCAGTAGCATAGCAGATGTCAAGAGCTACAGTCAGCGTTTCAGGAAGAAAACATTCTAGTCAGCTGCTCACTGTGGAAAGCAGTGGCAGGACCTGAAATCTGACAAAATCAGTCTATAGAAGTGTGCAATTAATTCTCCTAGACAGACCTGAAGAAGAAGGCAGGATCAGTACAAGAAAATGAGATGGTGGATCCTTCTCAAATGGAGTCAGTTGCACTGTATTTTAGCTTCCAAGGTTAAAAAATTGAACAGGGTTCTGATACGTAGTAGGAAAGTAGTTTTAAAAAAATCTTATGATCCAAAGATCTGGAGGAAGAGAGGATCATCACAATGATGTGTGATGAGTTTATGTTGCTTAATTAGTATTTCATGAGTACACATATTCTTTCTCTTTAAAAAATTATTTATTTTAGTTATGTGAGTACAATGCAGCTGTCAGACACACCAGAAGAGGGTATTGTACCTTATTACAGATGGTCGTGAGCCACCATGCGGTTGCTGGGAATTGAACTCAGGACCTCTGGAAGTACTCTTAACTGCAGAGCCAACTCTCCAGCCTGTGTATGCATGTTTTGAGAAACACAAACATTACTAGGAAAAATGGGTAACAACAAAGGCGCACACCTTGTTGAAGAAGTGTAATCAATTTTATTCATATTTCCTTCTTTTGGACAATCAGTTGCTTCTACATTCTTATAATCAATCTGTCTCACTTGAATTATTTATAAAATGAAGGTAATATAATTATTATAATATTTAACATAGCCTTATTATAAATGTCATGATCTAATATTTGTATTACCAGAATCTCACAAGATAAAAGAAAAACAGGGCCACATCTATTACAGGAAACAATGGTTAGAATTCACGTCAAATTTGAAGCAAAACCACATAAGCTTATAGATAGAGAAATTTCAATGAACTGAAATGGGAACAGTCAAAAGAAACCCACAACCTTCTGGATAATGACAAAGATAATCTTGAGAGGTTTGCAAAGGAAACTAAGACTTCTCCAACAGAGGGGAAATGATTGGAACAGAATGACAACAGATCTGTCATCACAGGCCACAGTATCCAGAGAAATACTATGACTCTCAGTACTAAGAAAGAACTATTAACTAGAAATTCTACATTCCATTAAGATGGTCTTTCAGAATAAGAGATCAAGAAAGACAGTCCCAGGAAAAGAAAAACTAAGAGTATTTGTTGCCACAGCATTAAGGAGCTTTTATTGGGTAGTAAAACTTAAAAGCATGAATTTTCAAACATTAGGGAATTACTTCGTAGCAATATGGACAGAAAAGTTATAAAATGTGATTTCAATTTTAAATTTGTTTTTTTTCTTATGATCCAATCTGGAGACTGCTCTATCTGTGTCTGAGAAAAATGTGTATTCCATTGCTGATGTATAGAATATTTTGTATCTCTTTGTATTTAAGTGACCTATTTATTGATGAAAGTAGGTCACCAGTGCTCTGTTTTATTTGACACCATGTGGGTTCTGGAAACTGAATCTGGGTTCTCTGCAAGAATAGTAGGCATTCTAAACCACTGAGACATTTCTCTGACCCACACTTTCCTTCATTTTGCTATTGTATGATGTTGCTATTACAGTTTCATTATTTGTGTTATTAAAAAATATTACATATAGTAATATTTTCACAACCTATTAGGTGTTTACACATCACCTGTTACTATTAAACCATTGTGAATTTGACTATATATTTACATTTATCAGTCAGTTTTATACTTTAATATGTTTTCATGTTCTTTACAAGGTTTTTAATCTGAAGAATTTCCAGAGCCTTGTTAGAAAGCACTTACAGTGATGATTTCTATTTATTCTCCTTTTCTGAAGAATAGCTTTGTTAGTTATACTATTAAATATTGATGGATAACTGATTGATTGATTTATTGATGGATGGATGGATGGATGGATGTATTGATTCTTTAACTTAGCATTTTGAGATACAATTTTAGTCTTTCTTGACCTGGAAGTTTCTGTCGAGAAACCCACTTTAGGTCATTTCTTTGCATGTAGTTTTGTTTTTTGTTTTTGTTTTGTTTTGTATTTTCTTGCTATTCCTGGATCTTAACAATTTGGTTATAACTAGTCTTAGATATTCTCCTTTTGACTAAAGTATTCATTGCTTCAAACTGATCTGTTTTACTAACAGATGTCTTTTCTAATAATGGATGAATGGATTTAAACGTTTTTTTTTAAGGTTTCTATTCTTTCCTCATTTTCTTTTCAGTCTATAACTCATGTACTTGTTCACATTGGAACATCTTATGAGTCTCTTCCTTTACTTTCTTTCATCCAGCTTTGTCACTTCTTCCTCTAACTAGCTAATTTCAAATAAGATACCTTAAAACTTGCTAGTTCCTTTCGTATTGTCTAGTCTGTGTCTGAGCCACTGTGTTATATATTGCATTTACATTATCATATTCTTCAGTTCTAGGATTTCTTTTACATCTTTTTGTTTTATACTTTCTTTTTTTATCTTTATTAACTTGAGTATTTCTTATTTACATTTTGGTTGTTATTCCCCTCCCTGGTTTCCGGGCCAACATCCCCCAACTCCTAACCCTCCCCTTCTATATAGACTTCCCCTCCTCATCCTCCCCCCATTACTGCCCTCCCCCAACAATCACGTTCACTGGGGGTTCAGTCTTGGCAGGACCAAGGGCTTCCCCTTCCACTGGTGCTCTTACTAGGCTATTCATTGCTACCTATGAGGTTGGAGTCCAGGGTCAGTCCATGTATAGTCTTTGGGTAGTAGCTTAGTCCCTGAAAGCTCTGGTTGGTTGGCATTGTTGTTCATATGGGGTCTCGAGCCCTTCAAGCTATTCCAGTCCCTTCTCAGTTCAGTGGATTGTTGCTGGCATTCGCCTATGTATTTGCTGTATTCTGGGTTGTCTCTCAGGCGAGATCTACATCCGGTTCCTGTTGGCCTGCACTTCTTTGCTTCATCCATCTTATCTAGTTTGGTGGCTGTATATGTATGGGCCACATGTGGGGCAGGCTCTGAATGGGTGTTCCTTCTGCCGCTGTTCTAAACTTTACCTCCCTATTCCCTCCCAAGGGTATTCTTGTTCCCCTTTTAAAGAAGGAGTGAAGCATTCACATTTTGGTCATCCTTCTTGAGTTTCATGTGTTCTGTACATCTAGGGTAATTCAAGCATTTGGGCTAATAGACACTTATCAATGAGTGCATACTATGTGTGTTTTTCTGTGATTGGGTTACCTCACTCAGGATGATATTTTCCAGTTCCACACATTTCTCTATGAATTTCATAAAGTCATTGTTTTTGATAGCTGAGTAATATTCCATTGTGTAGATGTACCACATTTTCTGTACCCATTCCTCTGTTGAAGGGCATCTGTGTTCTTTCCAGCTTCTGGCTATTATAAATAAGGCTGCTATGAACATAGTGGAGCACGTGTCTTTGATATATGTTGGGGCATCTTTTGGGTATAAGCCCAAGAGAGGTATAGCTGGGTCCTCAGGTAGTTCAATGTCCAATTTTCTGAGGACCCTCCAGGCCGATGTCCAGAATGGTTGTACCAGTCTGCAATCCCACCAACAATGGAGGAGTGTTCTCTTTCTCCACATCCTCACCAGCATATTTGCTGTCACCTGAGTTTTTGATCTTAGCCATTCTCACTGGTGTGAGGTGAAATCTCAGGGTTGTTTTGATTTGCATTTCTCTTATGACTAAAGATGTTGAACATTTCTTTAGGTGTTTCTCAGCCATTCAGCATTCCTCAGCTGTGAATTCTTCGTTTAGCTCTGAACCCCATTTTTTAATAGGGTTATTTGTCTCCCTGTGGTCTAACTTCTTGAGTTCTTTGTATATTTTGGATATAAGCCCTCTATCTCTTGTAGGATTGGTAAAATCTTTTCCCAATCTGTTGGTTGTCGTTTTGTCCTAACCCCAGTGTCCTTTGCCTTACAGAAGCTTTGCAGTTTTATGAGATCCCATTCGTCAATTCTTGATCTTGGAGCATAAGCCATTGTTGTTTTGTTCAGGAAATTTTCTCCGGTGCCCATGTGTTTGAGATGCTTCCCCACTTTTTCTTCTATTAGTTTGATTGTATCTGGTTTGATGCTTGTTTTGTAATTTCTTAAACCTTTCACTTTGTCAACTCCTTTGCATTTCATTTAATTATGTATCTTTTTTCTTCTTCTTTCTTAAAGAAGCATTAAGCTCAAGAATCATTGTTTTGAATTCTTTGTCAGATGAGCTTTACATATCCCTTATCTTCTGGTCACTGCCCAAGACAGCATGGTTCCTATTCATTGGTAATTTCTTCTTTTTCTCTTTTTCTTCTTCCTCCTCCTCTTCTTCCAACTCCTCCTTCTCTTCCTCCTTTTTTCTCTTCTCTTCCTTCTTCATATATATATATATATGCTATTGTCTATGTTTTAGAAAGATGTATCCACACATGAGTGGATTATCTTTGTGAGCTCAGTTGTGTGGGACTCAGGCTAGGTCACATTCTACTCCTGGGCCCATAATAGAGATGGTTTGGTGTCTGTTTCTAGGGATGTAAGAAGTCATGGGTCTTGCACAGGGACTAGAAGTAGTGAAATGCCTACAGAACCTAGCTCAGTAGAATTAATGGAGAAAATGCTTGACAGGTTGCAGGCATGTTGCCTGGTGTACAATAGGTAGACCTGGCTTTCTCTGGGTCCTTTTCAGCATGCCTACTGTATAATTCGTTAATTCTCTGAGCAGATCCTTTTGGGTCACAAATAAGATGAAATAGAGCTGAAATTTAGGCTGATAGGGTTTACAGCTAATAGTGAGTTCTCCAAATAACAAATAAGATGAAATAGAGCTGAAATTTAGGCTGATAGGGTTTACAGCTAATAGTGAGTTCTCCAAATAATGTCCTAGATTTCTGTGTATGGGAGGGAAGTGAGGTGAGGGGATTGACCATGCTGCCTGTGGGTTATAGTCCATCAAAGATAAATCAATGTTTCAGAGCCACTTTGGGACCTGGCTCTGGAACCTGGTTTTGGGTCAAAGGTCAGCAAGCCTATGCTTTAGGGATGAATGGACAAACTACTCAGTAAGTTGTTTAAGCTACCCAGGAATGAACTTAAAATTGTTTGTAGGCAACAGTTGAGGTGTACTAGTATCTGAATCTGCAGTGGAACAGAGGTCAGCAGACCTGCCTCCCAGGGAAAAGAAGAGCTAGAAATCTCATGGGTCCTATGTTCTCATACTATTTCTCAGGCTACTGCTTTGTTTTACAGCTTCTTTGATGTCTGCCAGTAACAAAGTGATTGAGCTGGTCATCGAAAGTGCTGGTAAGCATGCCTCATCTTATATCACTTTAAAGTGGACTCTGACTCAAAGAAAGCACAAAAATGGGGTTGCGATTGAGTCTACAAATGAACCAGAGCAGACCATGTCTAGGTCACAAACCCTACCACGGCCTGTCACAGAATATCTTTTGATACATAGCTGGGTTATTCTACTTAGACAGGGTTCCAGATGAAATATAAAGCTGACAACACAGCCAGGATTTTATATATGTTAACATCGGTTTGAAACAATGTCTTTCTATGTGGTCAAGGCAAACCTTGAACTTAAGATTCTTTATCCCCATCGTCAAGTATGCTGGTTTTATAGGTGTGAGTCACTATGTGTGGATTGAATACTATTTTAGTTTAAGAATATCCAAAATATTATTTACGATTACTTATACTATGATATTTCCTCGTACTTACAAAGTCAAGTTTAAGCAAGTGTCTTGTAAATTGAGTTGCATGTCCAATAAACTTACACTTGGGGATTTTTGTTCTAAATGACAATGTGCTTTCAAAGCATGGGTGTAATCTTCAGCTGGATAATCACAGCATTTTGCTATTGTACTGATTTTCCATACAATCAATGTCCCTCCTCATTTACATATGCCTTTTAGAGAGTCATTCAGCAAGGTAGCGTGTCTAGCTTATGTAGTGCTAAAAATGCCCCACATGCTGTTGGTATTCTGTGATTGACTCCCAGAAGACTAAATTCAGAAACCATTATGAGGATTATTTTTTGTACACAAGTGATGTTTCAAATGATTATTTTTAAGAGATGCCGCATAGCATCTTAGATGCAATGGTATTTTAAATAGAACTACAACCAGAAGCCTACAGAGAGATAAACTGGAATTGGATGTTGTAATGTGAGAAGACACAAAGGCATCATGATAGATACTAGGGATGTCTGCAGTCTCACCTGCCCTGCCAGACTTACCTCTTCAGTGGAGGTGTCATTGAGCTGACAGCTATCTGAAACACCGCACCCAGAAGCTTCAGTTCTAGCTGCACATGGAGCCACGGTTAGTGGCTGTGGACTATTCTTCTATCCCTAGCCAGTCTTTAAATCACGAAACAAATTCAGCCTGCAATCGATAAGTCAGTTTACAGCCATTCATGTGTTCAACATCTTGCAAATGTTTTCAAAGCAGAATTCATCACTTATTCAAGAAACAGTATTTCATGCAGAGAGCTGAAATGTTGGCTTAGATAGAGTTGAGCAGCAGCCCCCCAGCACCCTTCATTTGCTCACCTAGCTAAATTTATTTAATGCAACTGATGATATGATCAAATCTACAAACATGAAACAAAGCAAAACAAGAAAAAAACCCCACAGTTTCTGGAAATGCTCATAAAGAACTGAGTTAGGTGAATCATATTATGATATTATAACTGAGATTGTCTTATAACTCTTCTCCAAGATTAAAGAAACCTGCAAATTTCAGGACTCCCTCCATATTCTAGGTTGGTACTTCCAAATTTAAATTTATTGTGGGCCAGAATTTCCTTTCATCTGTTAGTGTTGTACCTATAAGTAAAAGATGTAAGGATGGGGAAAAGGAGATTAGAGGAACTTTGGGGAGTAACTAAACTATAAACAGAAGCAGGGAATGGACAGCTGCAGGTTGAAACTGTGAATCTCTATTCTAGAGTCTCATGGCAGCATTTCTGTTCTTGCATAAGGCTTGTCTTCTTTCCATTATGACTTGGTTTCTTCACATCTCAGGACTGTGGGATTCAGTAAGGCGTATCATTGTATAGCCTGGATACTGTTTATGTGGTGCCATAAGATTTTCATTCTTCACCCAGCAAAATGAATGATAATATTGACTGCTCTACCTGCTAGCACATACAACGTGAAGGGTAATGTGATTCTGATCCTATTTGTGGAAATGATAAGTATCTATTCTGTGCCAAGTGAATCAAGTAGTAACAAAAAGAATGTTATTTCGAAAGATTTTGCCAGCACATAATAAAATACTGGGTAAAGGACAAGAACATTTATTTTTGTCATAAGGTGATTTGAAAACAAGGTAGGCTTTCTATTATTAAGTTTCTTCTTTGACAATTATATACATACAAATAATCTTTTTTATTACTGTCTCCTTCCACCTTCTCTTATCTTCCCCTTATCCTTATCAACCCCACCCTGGTCCTTAACAGATTGAAGACCTTAGATTTGGTTTTTCTTTGTCACATTTAGTTTAACCAGGGCTATCTGTGTGAACAATGTCTCTGCTTCACTCTATCCCTGCATTTCCTTTAGACAGGAGCAATTCTGGGTTAGTGCTTTTGAGATGGGTGAGTGGCCCCATCCTTCAACTGCGGGCCATGCCTAACTTCTGGATATGGTCTCTACAGGTTCTCTCTCCCCTTTGTATTTCAGGTAATATCATCCCCATTGGGTCCTGGGAGCCTCTTACTTTTCTGGGACTTTCTAGTGGCTACCACCAGTTCCCCATGCCCCACTGCTACATGCCTTTTCTCAATTTTCTGACACTCTGTAGTTCTCCTGTCTCCTCTCACACCTGATCCTACCCCCCTTTTTGTCTCCCCCTCCTCTCTTCCTCTCAGGACTCTTCCTCCCTCTCTCCCTCCCTCCCTTCCTCCAAACTCCCTCTATCTCCCCTAATTGTTTTGTTCCCCTTTCTAAGTAGGACTGAAGCACGCACACTTTGGTCTTCCTTCTTCTTGAGCTTCATATGGACTGTGAGTTGTATGGTGGGTATTGCAAGCTGTTTTCCTAATATCCACTTATCAGTAAGTACATACTATGTTCATTCTTTTGATACTGGATCACCCCACTCGGTATGATATTTTCAAGTTCCATCTATTGGCCTAAGAATTTCACGAAGTCATTGTTTTCAATAAAACTGCCCTTGCTATGTCTTGGAGCATCTTTTAGGTATATGCCCAAGAGTGGTATAGCTGGGTCCTCAGATAGTACTATGTCTAATTTTCTGAGGAACCACCAGACTGATTTCCTGAGAGATTGGACCAGCTTGCAATCCTACCATCAATATTCGTCTTTCTGCAAATCCTTACCAGCCTCTGCTGTCACCTGAGTTTTTTATCTTAGCCATTCTGACTGGTATGAAGTGGAACCTCAGGGTTGTTTTGATTTGCATTTTCTTGATGACTAGGGATGTTGAACATTTCTTTATGTGCTTCTCAGCCATTTGATATTTCTCAGATGAGAATTCTTTGTATCCCAATTTTAATAGGGTTACTTGGTTTTCTGGAGTCTATCTTCTTGAGTTCTTTTTATATATTGGATATTAGCCCTCTATTGAATGTAGGGTTAGTAAAGATCTTTTCCCAAACTGAAGGTTGTCACTTTGTCCTGTTGACAGTGTCCTTTGCTTACAAAAGTTTTTCAATTTTATGAGATCCCATTTGTGTATGGTTGATCTTACAGCTTGAGCCGTTGGTGTTCTGTCCAGGAAATTTTCCCCTGTGATGGTATTTTCAAGGCTCTTTCCCACTTTCTCTTCTATTAAATTCAGTGTGCAGAGATTGAAGTCATCCAAAGACTGCCCCACCTAGGAATCCATCCACTTTCAGACACCAAACCCAGATACCATTGCTCATGCCAAGAAACACTTACTGACCTTAGCCTGGTATAACTGTTCCCTGAGAGATTCTGTTAGCACTTGACCAATACATATGTGGATGCTTGCAGCCAACCATCAGACTGAGCATGGGGATCCTAATGGAGGAGTTAGGAGAAGGACTGAATGAGCTGAAGGGTTTGAATAACAACAATTTCAACCCAACAGATACTCCACAACACCCTGGAATAAATCACTAAGAAAGAGTACACATGGAGCGACCCATGGCTCCAGCTGCATATGTTGCAGTGGATGGCCTTATTTGGCATCAATGGGAGGGGGGCCTTTGGTCCTGTGGAGGCTCTGTGCCTTAGCCAAGAGGTATGCTAAGGCAATGATATGGGAGTGGATGGGAGGGTAAGGGAGTACCCTTACAGAGACAGAGAGAGGAAGGATGGGATAGGAGCCTTGTAGAGGGGAAACAGGGAGATAACATTTGAAATGTAAATAAAGTAACCACTCGAGCTTAATGGGTCATTGGTGGGTACACAATATAAAGAAATGACTTTCCCTGGTCTATCAGTCCTCTGCTTGTGACTCACTGTAGGTGGACACATTCTTATTTACATGCCAAGCAGAATCCACAGACCTGGACTCATGGCTGGAATGACAGTGTGTTTCCCAGCAAATGGTATTTCTCAGTCTTTCTTGTCTTGCTTAAAAGGCTCTTATATTTTCCTACCCCCTCTTCCAAAATGTTCCCAAAGCCTTAGAGAGAATTACATAAATGTGCAAAATACTTGTAGAATTATGTGACTACATGAATTTATCAAGAATTATTTTGTATGTATAATAATATTTTAAACATAGTCATTTAATAATTTCCTGGTGTGAAACACATTTATTAACTATATTCACCATACATTCACAACAGACTATAAGTCAACTCTTAAAGTAATAATGTTCTGTTATTAGATGTACCTGAAAGACATTGTATTAAGTTAAAAAAGTTAACTACAGAAAGATATAATCATGATCTAATTCTATGGGGAATCTGCTCATAAAAAATAGAGTGGAATGTAGTTACCAGGAATTGGAGATGGAAAGATTAGGTTTTTAGTGAGGAACAAAATGATTATTTAAATGAATGAAAGTATACTAAATAAAAACATCATGGAACATCGGAAAGTTGACACGGGAATAAAAATAAGAAACAGTATTCTGTTCATTTACTGGGAGTATAGCCCAATTATTATCAGAGAGGCTTCATCCAGCAATTAATTGGAGTAGATCCAGAGACCCACAATCAAATGCTAGGGGGGCCTCAGGAAAAAGACACATAGCAGGGTGAGGAAGGATAGTAGCCATAGGGTTCAAAAACACCATTAGAAAATGACCCACAGTCTCCATTAATCATGGCTCATAGGGACTCACGTTGAGTAAACTAACAACCAGGAAGACTACGTGAGTGTGAACTAGGTCCTCTGCATATCTTATGTTGTATACCTTGGTGTTCCTATAGTACTCCAAACAGTGGGAGTAGGTGTTGTCTCTGACTCCCTTGCCTGCTTTGGACCCTTTTCCTTTCACTTGGTTGTCTTGATGGGATGGTATGTGCCTAGTCTTATTTAACTTGTTCTGCTAAGTTGGGTTGATATCCTTGGGAAGCCAGCTCTTTTCTGAAGGGAAATGGAGGAAGAGGGGATCTTGGGAAGAGAAGAGGTTGGTGGATGGGTGGGTGAGGGCTTAAAGGAATAGAGAGAAGGGAAACTGGACTCAGTATGCAATATATGAGAGAAAAATAAATTAAATAAGGAACACATTTTGGAACCATTAATAAACATATATGAAAATGATATTAACATTTAGTATTATCACAACCTACTAAGATGAAAGTATAAGCTCCTTCCTCTACATGGTAGATGTGCCATTTTCAGTCTTAACTCTGAGAAAAAGTGACAAGGTCACTTTTCCAGTTATTGACCTGTGGCTACTTAACAATCATTTAGAGAAATACACCACTTTGGACAATGATGCTTCCTTTCAACAAACCGCACCGAACAAAACAAATCCAATTCAGAAAGCAGTTGCCTGAAGTAGGGTCACACAAACAGGATGACATCAGAAGCTGGGTCTGTTCATAACTAAAACTCCATTCCCTGTCAGCAGTAGAACATTCTGTGAGCTTCTTATACATATAGCCCTCTAAGAGACTTTTTACATTGTGTCACTTACTTACTCTGGGATTGAAAAATAAAGCATTTTAATAGCATAACATGCCATAGGTAAGTGGGGTTGATGAGTTCTTGACTTAAAAAAGTGAAGTCCTTTTTTCCTAAATCCTCCTCCTCCTCCTCCTCCTCCTCCTCCTCCTCCTCCTCCTCCTCCTCTCTCATACTTAGTCCTTTATATCAGGCAGGAAGCATCACTTTTGACATTTGTAGACTGCATATGAATCATTTTGCTTTGATGCTTTAAATGTTCTCATTTTTTCACTAAATGTGATGATATAACCATAGCACTTTCTCTTCTGATTCTTCACTTCTGTAGAAGAACATTCTGCTCATCCTTTCCCTAAGGTTGGAAAATGTTCATTGAAGCTCCCTAGTTGGGAGTTAGGAACATTAAGGGCTGCAATGTCCTGACTCTGTGCTTTATTAACTTATGAGCAAACCTGAGGTTGTCTGACTTCAGCAGATTATTTCTCACTCCAAATGCTAAGAGGTGAGTTTCTTCCCCACCAGTGAAGATAGAAGAAACAAATGTGCATGATTTCAAAATATAAAATTTTGTATAATAATCACTTTCTTTTATTTTTGAGATTATAATATAATTACATAATTTTCCTTTTCCCTTTTCTTCTCCAAGTTCTCCTATAAAGCCCTTCCCTCTTTTCAAACCTGTAGGTTGATGTCATTATGCAGGTGAAGGCAGGTACAGGATAGAATGAGGCTCATCATTGGATGAGAAGGAAGGATGGGTGGGAGAAAAGTTTTAGAGGAGGAGGAGACTGGGGCAAGAAAGAGCAGCTGAGAGAACATGGAAGAGGATGTAAAGATTTCTCTCTGCACATTTACAGGTTGTTATGAATACTCTTAAGGGATGGATGTGTACAGAATTTTGTATATCTTGATGAGCCAACTGTATCTTATCTAGGTGGGCAATTATATCTTATCAATTGGATCAGAGATTATTGTGTTGTGTGTTCTTTCATGTGGAGACTTAATTGAGTGTAAAAGAGTGTGTAGTGGCTAGATATGCTGGGCTGCCACAGAATTGGGATGTGTATGTCTGGCATGGTGGCAACCAGCCTTGGGAACTAGATGGGTAGAGAGATTGCTGCTAGGCTCAAAGAGTAGCCATTGGCAGTGTGATATAGGATGGAACTTAGCGGGTGAGATATTTTGTTGCCTGACATGAAAATATCCCACAGATGCCATGAGGCCCTATGGTTCTGGCACTAGTCCAGGGTAAGAGAAACCATTTACATTGTTTTACCACAACACAAAACCATGCCCTCTGTTTTTAGTAATTGATGATTGTATATACATATGTATATATATACATCATATATACCATACACATGTAAATATGTGTATATATACAGTCATAAATAAGGCTTGCTCAGTCTTTATGATACTTCTTGTATGTGTGTTTTTAGGGCTGAGCAACCATTTTTTTATTGGATAACTGAATGGTGTTCTCTTCACAGGGGAAGACTATTCCACATTCAGAATTCCTTAGTTGCTTGTAGTTCTTTGTGTATGGTTGAGGCCTCATAGGCTTTCCTTAGACCACATTCTCATGTCTTTTATTTTCTTTGTTCAGCTCTTTCACCAACATACTGTTTGTAATTCATTTATTCCTGTAAACATACATTTCTCATCTTGTTTTGCTTTGCTCAGACAGCATGTGGACATCCTCCAGAGACAATATTCGTGACAATTTTTCATCTCCATTTCCTTCGCAGTGAAACAAGAACTAGATCAGATCCAATGGCTTTTTATCCATATTCAGGACTGCAATTTCCCAAGGACAAATTTTATCCTAGTAATTTAAAAAATACGTTTTATTCTTTGGTTTGATTATATTATATTCACAGAAGGCTCATATATTTGAACACCTAGCTCTTCCCTAGTGGCACTGTTTTGGAATTGTCTGCAGGTGAGGCTTACCTGGAAGAAATGGGTCACCAGGGATGTGGGATTTGGAAGTTGATAGACCTGGTTGTTTCAAGCCAGAGTCCTTTGTTAATGATACCATAAAAATCTGAGAAGTGACCTCACTGTCCTGCTGCCATAGCAACAAGCTACTCTCCTTGCTATTCCCTCACAACATGAACTATACTCTCAAATCATCCTGGAATAAATTCCTCTTGAATCAATTGATTCTTTTCAGATATTTGGTCACAGAAATGAGAAAAGTAATTCATTATGCTATTATTTTAGACTATCTGTTTATCATAGTTAGGAATAAAAACACGTGGAGTCACCATCACTGGGTTTAAAACTGTTAACTGTGGCATGGGATGTTGTTACATTGAGCATAGGGTTTGTGTGTCTGAAACTTCTCAAAGGCAAACTGATAACTCAATGTTAAATATAATTACTTTTACCATATATTGATAATAAATTAACATGTAATTTCACTGTTATGGCAGTTACTACTATTGAGAAATGTTTGGGAATTTTTAGAAAATTTAATTTGCATTTTCTGTCTTACATTCCTGTCATAATCTTCCCATCCTTTACTATGGTCAGAGCCTCCTAGCTATAGCTGTATCCAGACAACTGCACCGTGCTTTGCCCCTCACTACACACAAAAAATGTAAAAGGAAGCTCAAGGCCAAAGCTATTCCGTGGCAAACTGTACTTGTCAATGCTTTCATATGCTAGTAGTAGCTGTGTCTGAATTTGCTGGTGACTGGTCCTGTTCACACAGACTTGTTGCCTTATCCATTCCATATTTGTTTCTAGAAAATTCTTGCATTTCTTGGTATGTTAATTCCTTCTGCCCTTGTTAATCTTGTCTCTTTTCATAAGCTCTGGTTGTGAGAAGCCATATTGCTTTGGGGTTGCTGGCTTCACTGCCTCGTGCTCAAGCCCAGTTGTACTAGCAGTCACAGTCTCTTCTTAATGCAAATTATATATATTTCAGAAAGATGGACTTTGTGGTTAAACAAACAGTAAGGGAACCCAGACTAGAGGCCAGATTAGACCTTAGCTTCTTGTTTAGAGCTTCTCAAATGAAAATTAGGAGAACCTAAGATATCCAATGATATATATTATCTGTGATTAGTATTATCTTAACTATGTGATGCTAACCTTATCGGAATTTGGGTATGCATAAAACCTACTGACAATTCTGTCCTTATCATAGACAGTGAATGTTGGAAAATATTACTCAGAGCAGGATTATTAAGCCTTCCTTGTTAAGGATCAGAGAAAAACAATTTTGAATAGTTTGAACTTTATTTTGCCATATAACTTTCTCTGATGCACATATTGTAATTACTGTTTGAGCACAAACTCAGTCACAGAATATAAGTGATAGATATACTACTTTAACTTATAAATTATTTTATTACAACTTTAATTAGTGACTATGTATGAAAATAACATTTTATTTCTCACCCAGATACGAATGCTCTTAGCTATAATAATGACTGCCTACAAGATATGGCCATTAGTACAACAGTGACACAGATGTTTGAGAGTTAAGGCCTTATCTATAAGATATATACTTAACCTGCAATTGGTAAGTTACAGGCCTAGGATAAAACCTTCTAACATAACTCTGAGAGATGGTTGTAACAATAAAATGTCTTACTGAAAAACTGGTGGATCATTGCCTTGCTCAAGCCTCATTAAAGAAGCTTCTTCTTTGTCCCGCGCTATCATCTCGCCAGCAAGAACGCACGCGGACACCAGGATCCTTCTGCAGCAAAGCGTTTATTGCATCTTGAAGAGGAGAGACCCGGGGCCCAGAAAGGCACTGCTTATAAAACCGTAGCACGGCGCGTCCACGCCTGATTGGTCACTTACCCATGATCTCACTGGCACGCCCCGGGATGGGCAAAGACTTGGCGGGAACACACCCTTGCGCATGCGCACAGTTTGTTTACAGGGAGGAGCTGGGCTGCCGCAACGGAAGCCAACGCCATCTTGTAATGGCGGAAGCTATTACGGCTTTCCACACTTCTTGCAGTAGATGTTAACAAATACAGACACCCACAACTGGATGATGTGTGAAGAGTGAGAGATCTTGGAGCACTCAGTTCCACAGGAGTCATCTTTATCAAATCCATCACTCCAGGGTTAGAGGAGGGTAGAGGATTTTAAGAGGTAGAGGTGGTTGATGACTCCAAGGCAACAGCATCTTGCAGACACAAACAGGGTTCTAATGTGCATAGGAAGGCAGAGATCATACACACAAGACCTCTATGAGATCAATCCAAATTAAATCCCAGTGAGGGGTGAAAGTGGGCACCAAGTCCCAACCTGAAACAAGGAACTATTAAAAATGATAGCTACTGGAAATGGGAAACTAAATTATCTCCAATGGAATGTCAATGGGTATATCATTCACAGACCAGGACAGGCCCCATGCTCAGGAGTAAATTTCTCTAATGTAAAGTGGACTCCATGTTTTTCAGTGTAATTTTTATTTTTTTAACAAAGAGAATAATTATAGGTAGGTGGTTAGGGAGGGAGAAGATCCATCTAGAAAGATTTAGAAGATATGATATTATTATATAGTTTTATATTACATAGTATATTATATTATATAGTATTACATACTAATAAAGAAATAATTAGAAATAAATAATTTTTTAAAAATGAGTTATTGACTTGACATTCCTAACAAATTATCAAGATATTGCATTTTATTTTGGAATTAGGACAGAGTGTTTACCGGTTTCAGAATAGACCTTAAACATATTTCTGCAAGTATTTACCACATATTTATACAAACTGACATTCTCAATATTGACAACTAAATATTAATTTGAAAAGTGCTGAAGATGATCTACATCCTGAAGTAGCAAATATTCAGCCAAGATTCAATTCTTTAGCTCTCTTGCCTAGCAGCAGATGGGAAATGATGGAAAGACCCACAGACAGACATTAAGGAGAGAGTATAAATGGGATGTCTCTATCAAAGCCCTCCTTTTAGAGCTCAGGAAACCCCAGGGAAGAGAAGGTTATAAATGTGAGAATGAGAGAGGATGGAAGGCACCAGGAGGTCAAGTTCTATGAAGCAATTAACAAAGTCCATATGAGCTCACAGGCTGAAGCAGCAAGCGAAGGGCCTACGTGAGTCTGGACCAGGCCCTGAGCACATATATTTAGCTTTCTGCTTAGCTTATTTTATGAGACTTCTTAGTGTAAGAGCATGTGGGCCTCTGATATTTTTGTGCCTGCTCATGCGACTCCTTACCTTCTTTGTAGTTGCCCTGTTCTATTTCAGTATGATGGCCTTTGCTTTATTGTATTATATTTTGTCATGTTCGGTTCTTATCTCTCAGATGTCATTATTTTTTAATGAGTGGCAGAAAGGGAGTGGATCCAGAGGGGAGAGAAGGTAAGCAAATTGGGAGGAAGAGAGGAAAAGAAAACTATAATCAGGATATATTGGTTGAAAAATAGACTTCTTTCAATAAAAGAAAAAACACAAAAATAAAAAGAAAATTTCTTAATTAGAAAGAAGCAATTGAAACTGTGTAATTCATAGTATTTGATCTGGCTGGACTGTGGACATGCCCTTGGTACAGACCTTTAGTCTCTTACAATGAAAGTAATGTTAGTTTGCAAATGGTGTTTAGAAGTGATGTCTAATTGAGGGGCAGACAAGTGACAAATCAGAGAAAGATCGTGTGGTATGTGTATGGCAGTTTTACCTGGACAGGTTGCAGAGAGAATAAACTAGACCCAGGTGAAGACTGAATAAGCCAGAGAATGAGAAGGAGCTAGAAGATTAGAACAAATTGCCAAAGCTAATGTGAGGCCAGGCAAAGCAAAACAATCCAGTCAGAAGCTGTGAGAAACCAGACTGAATCACCTTGCAAGATTAGATAGTCCAGAAGCTAGAGGCTTCCAGGCCTAGGTATAGAGAGAGTTGTAGGAGAGAAGAAAAAAATCTCTAGGGTCAGCTCAAGCCCTGTATTCACAGCTTGGGTATGGATCTCACCTCATCACTTCATCTGGGAAAATGAAAGTGACATTTTTGTAAGTGATCATGGAAATGCACAAATCATCTAGATATATGTATACATTTCTTGATGAGGTAGTTTGTAAGACTTAGGCTGAGATGGGAAAGATTGGAGATATCTGGATAAAGTTAAGTGAAACTGAGCTGAATTGCCAGCGGAATGTGGATTCAGTAGTTGTTATCCAATTTGTTATCTGTAACCAATTTGTTCATGATGATCTAATTCAGTAATCAATGGAGAGGTGAGAGAAGAAGGCACAGGCCAATGCCATAAACAAGGGAGGTATTTCCTTCAAATTAATACAGGTATCATTATTAACATTCATTTAACAATGTCAATGTAAGGGTCCATGGTTCATGAAGAATGATTCCTCAGACTCAAAGAGTATACAATAGCAAAAAGCATTTCCTCTGCAGAGAACCTGCATGCAAGATCTACCATACAGCAGGAAGGAAGACACAGATGTGGACTTTGTAGAGTCAGTTTAAAGCCTGTTAGGGTAAGAGAGGATGGCTTTTACTTTCCCTTGATTGGTTTGGCTTTATTTCCAGAGAAATGGATGCCTTTGTGTTTGGTTAAGACTTTGGGGATTTGGGGTACTTTTGCTGATTAACTGCTTGGCTCAAGTTAGGTGGTAAGGAAGCTTCCTGACTGGCTGTCCATGAGGGGTACATGAGTTTTTCCTGAACTGTTTTGGACTTTTCCAATTCTTGGAAACAGAAACTTAGGCCTAGTCTCCCAAACTGCCAGTTTGCAGCCTGTCATCAAGCCAGCCTGGCTGACTCAATCACGATATCAATTCAGGAATCCAAACAAGAATTAAAAAAAATCAGTTAAAAATAATCATATTGAATCATTTCTGTTCTAGTGCTCCATAATTGGAAGGAAGCATAATTATGGTAAAGGAAACTGTCATTAGAGCAAGAGTCAGCAGGCACACCGAAGTCAAGTCACAAGGAAAGCTAGTATCACAAGTATGTTCAAAGACTGACCTGGAGGTGGCTTTGATTAATGTAAACTAATCACTTGTGATTTTCCCAACATACACCATTCTCTTAATAAACTGTTTAAAATTGCAGTTCCCTGCCCTCATGGTGAGGACAAAAGAGCACAAGAGAAAGAGTAGAGGAATTATGGTAAAAATGTCAGGTAGAGTAGATTCCACAATGTGAAAAAAGTTTTTAGAAATAAGAAACATACAGATAATAGAAGGGGCACATTCCAAAAGGACTACTGACTATTTAGCTGAAACTACAGATGCTAGGAAGAGAAGAATTAGGGAGTGTCTAGAGTTTATTAGGAGAAAAATTGTAAAACACTAGTGATTTCATTACTAAAGGAAGAATCATTTTTGTACCACATGAAACTAATTTGCAAGTAGATGATTAAAACATACATTAATTTATTAAACTACATCAAATTAAATGGCATTACCAACTGTGTAAACTTTAGTTGATGGCATAAAATAAAGTAAAAGAAACAAATAAAACAAAACTTGCATATCCCTTAATTGTCACAGAGTTTAAGTTCCAACAAAAACCATTTAACAGGTTAAAGTGTATTTAAGTATATTACATAAGATTAACATCTTATATAAGTCATCACAGTTTTTCAATCCTCCTGAGTTCTTAGTTCACAGAGACACCTAGACCTATGCCTGAATCCCTGGGAATCATAATCTTTCAAGATCCCAGCAGCACTAGCTGAATGTTGAGCTGTTTTCTCTTTTCCTCAGGTTGTAAAATGTGAAACTGAGCTTCTGTTAGGTCCAAGAATTGCCAAAGAATAATACTCCAGACTCAGATAGTATGCAAAAGCAAAGAGCATTTATTCAGCTGAATTTCCTGCGTGCAGAGCTCTCCTCATTTATGATATTGTGACACCTAGCTCTCAAGCCCAGCTTTTATTGTCAGCTAGGGGAATTCCAAGGAAGAGTATGTACCCTTTTTACCTTGATTGGTTAATTCTATCCCTTAGGGTCTGACTAATCCTACATTTGGTTAGGTTCTGGAGACTTCCCAGGGGGTTGCTTACTCATTCTAGCTACCTATTGTTACTTCAGGCCAGATGACAAAGTGTCCTTGGATTGGCTGCCCACTGCTGTGGTTGGCTGACCACAGGTTCCTGGATACAGGTTCTCATTTCTGGGAAACAGAAACTTGGGTCTAGTTTACCAAACTGCCAACTTGCAGTCTGGCTATGACTAAGTCAGTCCTTTCTCTAACAGATCTCTGATAATAAACAAGGTCATTTTTTCAAAAAGGGAGAGCTCCATGCAAATACCTCAGTGCCTTTGAGTTTATACAAAAACTGTCCAGAGCTTTTGTAAAGGGCTCCATTAATGTATAAACGGGACATTATCTGAATCTGAAAAAACACCACATAGTTGTAGAGGAATTTTAACCCAGCGATATGGCTGCTTTGGCAAGGGATCACATCCAGAATCCTTCTAGGTCTGTGTGATCTGTCTGGAATGACACATATTTAATCTCTCTGGCTGGATTATAGACATGCCCTTAGTACACTCCTTAATCCTAAGCCATGAAGGTTAAAATTAGTTTGTAGAAGCTAGCAACCATGCTTGAAAGTGATGTACAATTGGGGTCAGACAAAGTGACAAATCAGAGAAAGATTTTACAAAATGTGTCAGGAATAGGATGTGCCCGACTCTGAGTAGGGCAAGAGTTAGAAGTCAGTTGAGAGGAGGACCGGTATGTTGTTGAGTTCATGGCAGTTCAGTTGGTGACAATTTAGGTCACAGATTTCAGAGGCAGTTTTTTCAGGCACAGTTGTCCAGACAGATTGCAGAAAGAGCAAGCTAGACAGAGGTGAAGATATGAGCCTGAGAATAAGGAGCCAGGAGATCAGAACAGTTATCAAGAGTTAGTTTGAGGCCAAACAGAGAAATTCAGTCAGAAGCTGAAAGAATCCAGTTTGAATCAATCAGTGTGGAGAGGGGTTTGAGCCCAAGCAGCTGGGTTGAAACAGCCAATCAGAGTTCAGGAAGAGCTAGAAATGTAATCCTATTCAGCAGTAAGCCTTGAGGATGACAATTACCTCAGGCAAATAAAGATTACTTTTAAACTTCATTGAAGAAGTTCTGGTGCTTTCTTGTATATGATTGGTTATCTTAGTCTTGAGAAATGAATCCTTTTCTATAAGTTCTCAACCTCATGATTCAAACTGGGGTATTAACTAGAAGGGGACCTTAGTACTAATTGTTTATGCCTTTCTCAAGGGGATATGTGTTTTTAAGGAAAGATATGTGTTCATTGGTTAACATAACATCATATGGTTTGTAATTACCTTTTCCTGATGGTGTCTTTTTGTTCACTGCAGTGAAAATTATCAAAACAGCTTCACACTTAAAAGGATTTTGCTCCCAGTGGAAGAGGAAGCCCTTGGTCCTGTCAAGGCAGGACCCCCAGGGATTGTTGAGGGAGGGTGGTAATGGGGGGAAAGATGGGGAGGGGAACACCCATACAGAAGGGGAGGGGGAAGAGTTAGGGGTATGTTAGCCTGGAAACCGGGAAAGGGAATAATAATTGAAATGTAAAGAAATACCCAATTTAATAAAGATGGAGGGGAAAAAAAGGATTTTGCTCAGATGGGAAACTCCTTCATTCACTGTCTCAAACCTGTAGAACTATGTAACTATTCTAGATGCCTCCATGTCCCCTCACCCATTGAAATAGACAGAAATCTGCACCATGCTCCCCGCCACAAATTTTCTTTTCTCAAATGGCAATATTTTGTGTAAAATTTCAAATCAGGGAAATGACTTAAAATAAATTTATTCTTGGTTTATTGTCAGAACACAAAAACAAAATGTTTATTTACAAAACAAAAACTTTATTTACAAAAAGAGGCTATACCATGCTATATGTAGAGTGTAGGATTTATTTTGCTGGGTCAATAGTTCTATAGCTATTGTAAAAAGAGAAAAATAAAGTAGGTAGTCTGTGCCTAATAGCAGAAGCAGACCTGGGAAATTTCCCAGAGACAACTACAAGTTCCATGATTGGCAAAGCACACAGTTCAATCTTAACAGACTGAAATCTATATTGAAGGAACTGGAAACCACTGTCTCAACCCAATCAATCCAGTTGTGTGTTGAACGTTGCCTTCGACTTGCATAAATTAGCAAGTCTATGTCATAGGTGAACACAAGGGACTGGGGCTGCCAGGACTGGCAGGTGATGGAACTCAACTCCATAAACTGTATCAAAACAGAGAGAAATTTGTTGTAGTTCCCTTTCAGCATGTTTAGATACCTATTCATTAATAAAACATGTTATGCTTCAAAATAACTAGAAAGTCTCCAAACATTAAATCAGATTAATATATCAAAGGTAAAACTTTTTTTTCTTGCCTTGTTTGAGAGCTGCTACTGTATATCTACATCAGTTTGCTGACATATACTGCAAAAGAACAGTCAGCAATTTGTCTCTATAAACAAAGTTTCAAGCCAGATTTGGTGCACCTGGCTATGTCCCCAGTCAGATTTAATTTATTTACTATTTGAAGATGAATATAAAAAATGATTGGTCAGATGAGAACATCAGGAACCAGTGAAGACATTCGTTTTGTCTGAACTAATAGTACAAATACTTTTAAAATAATGCTTTTTATTAATTCTATAAAATTACATACAGTATGTCTTGATCATAAGTTTTCCTTCTTCAATGTCCTCCGAGATCTTCCCTCACCTTCCTGTCCACCCAACTTTATGTTTTACTGTTAAACCAACATTTTAATACTATGAAGATAGCATTCTAGTGACATGGTATCTAAAATTACTTAAACATATTCATGTATTTAAAATAGCATTTATTATCAAAATTTCCTTACTTTTATACATAATACTAGGTACTAAAAATGTGTCATTTTTAAACTACCTTGAGGATATTTGACTTATATGATCTAATTGACAGGCTGCATGATGTTCATGTGTGATAGATTGCTATTATATCAATAATCATATAACTTCTTATAGTTTCATTTTTTGTCATCTTAAATGAATTTTCTGTAGCATAGAAGCCACTTCTCAACAGCCTGAATGATCAACAAGGTGGCATCAACATGAGAGGTATGTTATTTTTTGGAAACTCGAGTTATATCACACTGATATCTTCAGACTATTATCAGATAGAATGCCTGAGGAGAATATAAGTCTGAACAAACATTTAAAGAACACTTGTCCTTTCTACATGACAGCAAATTGCTTCTGGCACCTTCTCATTAAGAAAAAGAGAACACATTGACCCTACTTGTGGCCTCATCCCACCAAAGTCCTTAATTTGAGCCAATGCATCATTTTCAACAGTTACAGCTGTGGTTGAAACATTGCTCAGTTGAATTTATGAATCTACAGTCAAACTTTGTAACTGATCTAGTTTCTCCAGGGACAAACAGGTGAATATAAAGACCCTCTGGTCTTTAAATGTAGCGCCAACAGTCTTATGGGACATAATTATTACCTTGGTCTGAAGTAATTTAACTGGTGTCAAGTTTTATTATTGTTGTTTCTTTTGGCTTCAGTAACAGCACATTTGAGAAATATTTTAGCTCCAACAAGTACAGTTTTCAACTACATTAGATCCAAGATCTGTGAGATGGCCATGGGTTGCATCTGTGACTCTGAGTATAAATTATCAGATTTTAGCTAATCCACTGATATCCCCATACTCCTTCTAAACAAGGGAGCTTGATAATACAGTCTCTGAATGTCAGCGTCATATCAGACATTATGTTTCACTGTTGTTAGCATGCCTTTATATTCTCCTTTGTTCATTTAGTTTTTTCATAGGAATATTGGTGTACTTATACTGCCAACTGTGAGGCAGTCTCAATTTCTTAAGGGTGGTTTTCCTTAATTGTCAAGGTCAGGATCAAGGAACAGAGAGATGATCATGAATACTGTTGAACTGACATCCTGAGTCTCTTGCCTCATTATCACCATTTAAAAATTGTAAATATAAAGCCCTAGCCTTATTGGCTTTTCATCTACTTCCCCACACCATTGATGTCATATGTTATTAACCGTCTCCATAGCACCCTATGGACCAAGCTATCTTGGCTGCCCTTCTGACCTTGAGAGTCATTATGATGATGTATCTTCCTGCTTTCTGGCAATTAAATGCCATCACATGCCCTCTATTATTTCAATAATGCATTATGAATTTTATTGGATCCTGGCTGACACCATCTTTCTTACCATCAGCTCTGGCCTGAAGAAGTGAGCCACCAATCACTGGGCAACCCTGATGCCCTTCATCCCAGTACTCTCCACACACATATGGGTTACCTACTTGGAGGTATTTGCATTGCTACAAAATATATCAATTTCAACATCTTACTCACCTTATCTTTCATCTTTCAAATTTCTTCCCTATAATCTTACAGGAAAATACATTTTTTCTGTATAATTCAGAAGGATCACTGATTACCAGACTCCTTGGCACTAAGTTTGTCTCTATGAGGTTCTTGTTGCTAAGGTGTTAAAACCCTATATAAAAATCCTAGCATAACAAGTCAATAGCGTTTTGATTTTTCTGTATTTTGTTGCAGTTCACTTGATAGTACAGCTTTAAAATGCAATCTCAGGAATGCTCTAGCGTTTATTGGTGCATGCCAGTGTATACTTGGCAGCTGGTTTAAGGAACAATGTTCTCATTCCTACTCATTCATATAGTCAGCCAAGTTAACTTATGGTTTTAACTTAGACATCTACCAGACAGCTTGGAGTAAGGCAATTTCTTATAGCTGATCACTGTTCCCTTTAGCCAACATGGCATTCCTTGGTATCATCCAGAAGGAGGGAGTGGGGTTTCAATTCTATTTAATATTTAACTGATTTTAGGCCAACAGTCAATGTAATTAATAGAATATATTACAATATTTGAGTACAAAATATATGCAGATTAATATTAACACTAAAGCAAAATACCTGATAATATATTTGCATTTATATTATTTTAGTGTTTGATAAATATAAACTGAGACATCTGTAAAAAATGCCCAATTAATTCTATATTGATGACAAGTAAATAAAGAAAGTATAGGTAAAAAATTAACTCAAAATATGCCAGAGGTATACGTGTAAAAACAGACAAGCACAGCCTGCTGTGTTCTAATTTTAATTAATTAATTAGTTAATTGGTTAATTTATGCATGCTCATATTCATATTACCGTGCATATATGTTTAGAGGGCAAAGAGCTACTTTTTTTGGTTCTTTTTTTTTTTTTCGGAGCTGGGGACCGAACCCAGGGCCTTGGCGCTTCCTAGGCAAGCGCCTACCACTGAGCTAAATCTCAACCAAAGAGCTACTTTTTAAGAGTCAGTTCTTTCCTTCTTGTGGGTCTTCATACTTTTAGTCACTGAGCTCTTTATTCAGACCCATGTTCATGATTACTTCCTATAAAACCCTGTTGATGAAGACACCACAAAATTGAGTTATAGGTCATGGAGAAATGACTGTGGATTCAGCTAGAATCTTCATCCTTGCTGACTGACATTCATAATGTTGAGGAGTGCTGGCATACTACCAGAGAAGAAAAAAATCACCAATCTTTCTAGCTTTGAACCAACTTTAATAATGACCAATCTAGCAAGGCATACCCTCTGATATAATAGTGGAATGTAACAGGAATAATTAACCGCTTTCTGCTTGAGTATGAGGCCCAATCTACAAGTTTAAAGCCATATTTGGCACGACAGACAAACCAACTTCCAAAGGACATAATATTACAGATAGTGAAAGAATTCTCATAGAGTGCATCTGTCAACCCTCATAAGAGACACTTTTATTTATTTATTTATGTACTTATGTATGTATATATATGTATATATGCATGTATGTATGTATGTATACATGTATTTATTGCAGTAGAGAGCACTTAACACAGAGACTCATAATTGGCTATGTTGTAGAGTACACTCAAGCCAAAATGGGTCATCTATATCATGGCCTCTTCTTTCAGAGGTTCAGGGATAATCATGGAAGAGGGGGCAGAGTGGCTGTAAGAGGCAGAGGTGGTTATGACTGCAAGGAAACAATGATTTGTGAGCACAACAGGGTAGCTCATAATAAGAAAACACACACACACACACACACACACACACACACACACACACACACACCAACTTAACTGTTTGCTAAACTCAGGAAGTAACATTTTATGACAAGTAAATGCAACAGAAATATTTTAATACTGCTTAGAACCATCTAATGACTAGGGAAGTAGAAATTGACTTTGTAATGAGATAACACTTCATACCTGTCAAACAGGATAAAATAAACAATGAATGTAATATAGAATATTGACAAAGGTGTGGAGAACTGGAATCCCTTATAACATTGCTTATAAAAATGTAAAATGATGCATTCATTCTCAAAGTTAGTTTACGGTTTTTCATAAAATTAAATGCACAACTGTCACATGAACCCACAGTTACACTATTTGGCATTTCTTTCAACAAAATAAGAATATATATTTATATGACAACCTCTATCTAAACACGGTAGCATTTATCTATAGTGTGCAGTCTCTTCTAAAAGTTCAGGTAGTATTCAATGACCAAATGCTTGAACTGTGGAATACACATGCATGCAAAACTTCATGGAATGTTACACATGAATCATTGGATACTATATTTCTTGGTAAATTAGGCCAATATGAGATATGATTCTAAGTACAAAAGCCCTCTTTAATTATAAAAATTAATTTACATTGTAAAAATCAATGACTTTATGGTGACATTCCCATATATGCAGATATCATGTTTTCAACTGAATTTGAAATCCCTTCTCTTTTATGGACTCCTTGGACCTAGTGTATTCTAAGCAAGCACTCTATTGTGGCTGTGGTGTCTATTTGGTGAGACATTGGCTTTTAAAATACAAAGACAACCTCTAATCTTTTGTCATTTCAAACCTGCAATAAAAGTCAAATTTTATAGCATATATCTTTTGGGGATTATCTTAATGCACACAAAATGTGACAAGTTCTGGGCTACAAAATTCTAACAGTGTCACTTAAAGTTTGTTTCTTAATAAAAATAAAATGCTCCAGTGTGCATGTGCATGAGCATGTGCATGTGTGTGTACAAGTGCATGTGCGTGTGCCTGTGCATGTGTATATTGTGGGGGAGAGTTTGAATAGAATGCCAAAGAGTTGTAAGTGAAGATCTGAAATCTTCCTTAAGTTGGTACAAACAAGCAGAAGGCCGCCCCATGGCATAGAGTCTTTGTTACCAAAGTGAAAAGATACCTAAGAACCCTAACTCTGAACCTCTCAGGATCTCAGGACCTAGAAACTCTGATGAAAATTTTAGATCCTATCCATTATCCAAAGAGAGAGGAGAGAAAACCTGTAAAAGAAAAGTGAAAGAACTTTTTGAACTCTTCTAAAGAGCAAACGCAGAGGAGCCTGCAGATGGGCTGAAACAAATGAACAGAGGCTGGCTAAATAGATAGAGAGAGTAAATAGGAATCTCTCAACTGTGAAATTAAGATTGCTTTATCCAAAGTTCACCAGCCACTTCTAACGGAAGATCTAACTAACTGCCACTCAGGGCGTCCTGAAAGTGAACAGTGTTCACAGAATCCATTTTCTACTGATGGTCATTAAAGTCCGTTCTTCTTTGCATCATTTAATGAAGGCCTAGAGAATTGAAGAGAAGAAATGCCACTAACTAAAGTTTTTCTAAATTACAAGATGTCTACATGTTATGTAATAAAACACAGACACCACTGGGCCTCAAGAGACAGTGCTCTTTAAAATTTTAAGGTATATTCTTTTAAAACATTCTTTACACCAGTGTTTTAATTTGTTTGTATACAAGAGCATAGCAAATAGTTTCTTCATCTCCTTTTTGTTTGGGAGGCAGTTTCTCCCTGTCACTTATTAGATGAAGCTGAGTCACCTAGTTCAGATGCTGGGACTCATATAGAAATATTTGTT
The DNA here is from genome assembly GCF_011064425.1 of Rattus rattus. NCBI lineage: Eukaryota > Metazoa > Chordata > Mammalia > Rodentia > Muridae > Rattus > Rattus rattus. The sequence continues at coordinate 94,639,308 of NC_046157.1, read as the reverse complement.
TCTGTGAGGTTTGAGGATGACTGTGTCTTGACCCCTTAATAAAGGAGCACCTGCTACCCACGCTAAAATCCACAGAGCCAAAGAAGCTAAATAACAAGAAAGGCCCAAGGCAGGGTGCCTGAATCTCACTGAAGGGGAAATAAAGGTCACTGGAAACAAATGAAGGGAGGGAGCTGGGTAGGAGAAGGGGTGGGAGAAGAGCAGGAGGTCAGATGTTGGGAGAGCCGGGTCGAGAGGACAGGAAGAGGGAATGGAAATTGGACAAGGGTGGTCTCTAGCACATGGCAGAGACATGGGATGGAGGAAGCTCCCAAGAGTCTCTTGGGATACCTAGGTGAGATTCTTACAAGAGAGGGATATGGACCCTGAAGTGTCCACCTTATGTAGCAAAGCAAGACTCCCCATGGAAGGATAAGTACGTAACCCATCCATAAAGTCTTCCACTCCCAGTTTGTCCTGCCTACAAAATGTGTGTGGAGAAAGATGAAGCAGGGAGGTGGAATATCCAACTGATGACTAGCAGAATTCTTGGGTAAGAACTAATCCCTGACACCATCGATGATCGTCTGTTATGCTTGCAGACAGAAGCCTAACATAATTGTCCTTTGAGGGGTTCCACCCAGTGGAGGACAGAAACAGATGTAAGAGACCCAAAGCCAAACATTATATGGAACTTGGGAAGTCTTGTGGGAAGTTAGAGGAAAGATTGAGAGACTCAGAAGGCCTAAGAACTCTACAGGAAGACCAACAAAGTCCACTAATCTAGACCTTTCCAGCTTCCAGAGACTGAACCACCAATCAAAAAGCATACATGGGCTGTATCTAGGCTCCAGGAAATGTGTAGAAAATGTGCTGCTTGTTCTTCATGTGGGTCCCCCAACAACTGTCTTCTATAGATCCTGTTCCCTTAACTAGGCTGTTTTGTCTGGTCTCAGTGGGAGAGGATGTGCCTGGTCCTACAGTAACTTGGTGTGCCAGGGTGGGTTAGTATCCAGGTGATATGTCTTTCCTCTTTGGAGGAGAACATGAGGTGGCCAAGGGAGGAGGTTCTGTGCAGGGGTGGTTATGAAAGGAGAGGAGCAGCTTCCACGGAGATGTAACATGAATAAAAAATAAGATTTAAAAATAAATTCATTAAAAATATTAAAGAAAAAGTAACTGTCCCTGACCTACCTAAACATTCAAGTCTGGGGGGAGGGTGGAGATGAGTAGATGATTGCCTAAGTGAGTGTATATCGTTGACATGTGTTTGGCCATGCCAAGAAGGGTGATACCTCAGACCCATTGGCATGTCAAGGCTGCCCCATGGTCTATGGATATTGACAAACAACCCTTAGCTAAACCCAGCAGCTTCCTCAAACTGGGTAATTATATCTGAGACTGCACTCACAAAGAAACCACCAGTCAAGACCAGCAGAGTTTATTGAAGAATTAAGGGTAGCAAATATTTAATACCATTGAGGGTGAGCATAGTCAGTGGTCAGCATAAGAATCTACCATCAGGGATGAAGCAAAGAAGTGCAGGCTGACAGGAACCAGATGTAGATCTCTCCTGAGAGACACAGCCAGAATGTGGCAAATACATAGGTTTGCCAGCAGCAAACCACTGAACTGAGAACGGGACCCCCGTTGAAGGATTCAGAGAAAAGACTGAAAGAGCTTGAAGGGGCTTGAGACCTCATATGAACAACAATGCCAACCAATCAGAGCTTCCAGGGACTGAGCCACTACCCAAAGACTATACACGGACTGACCCTGGGCTCCAACTGCATAGGTAGCAATGAATATCCTAGTAAGAGCACCAGTGGAAGGGGAAGCCCTGGGTCCTGCCAAGACTGAACCCCCAGTGAACGGGACTGTTGGGGGGAGGGTGGTGATGGGAGGAGGATGGGGAGGGGAACACCCATATAGAAGGGAGGGGGAGGGGTTAGAGGGATGTTTGCCTGGAAACCGGGAAAGGTAATAACAATCGAAATGTAAATGAGAAATACCCAATTTAATAATGGAGAAAATAAAAATAAAAAAATAAAATAAAAAAATAGGGGAAAAAAGAATCTACCATCAGAGAGCAGAGCACACACATTCTCACTGGTGCATGTATAAAAGTGAAAATCTACATTTGTACAGTTTAGGCCCATCTGCACTTTAGGCATATTTTATTCTATAAAATAGAGTCTCTTAAACAAATTAACATCTTAAGGGTCCTTGGCCTGTCCACATGTTTGGCAGGCTTGTTGGTTTGATCCTTACTTGTATAGACAATGGGATGTCATTTTTACCTATCAGAAAGCCTTCTTCTATACATTAATCTTGTTAGACATAGAACTCCTGAATCCAGGTTATGAGAGTTATCACTTATATTCAGGATTTCAAATCTCATCTCAGTTCAAGAAATGTCTTGGGATCTATTCCTCTGATCGTAATCTGAGTTTCAGTGATGTAGTCCTTGGTTTAAAGGATGTGTATTAGGAGAGAGAGATCAAGCCATAATGTCATAATGTAATATAATCCTCATAGTATCTGAGGCAGCAGTTAATTGACAAGGCAAATCTTAACTTCATTCTAGAATCTAGACTGACTTTGATCTCTGTGTAGACAAGGATTTCTTAGATCTGCATTCTCATTACCACAGTTTCTATATCATCATCATCATCATCATCATCATCATCATCATCATCATCATCATCATCATCATCATCATCGTTAATTTTCCTTTTTTACACTTCAGATTTTATTCCACTCCTGGTCTACCCTCTGACTGTTCCATATTCCATACCTCCTTTCAGTTCCCCTGTATTCATGGTGATGTCTCTACCCCATCCACCCCAACAGACCTCTAAACTCCCTGGGGCCCCCAGTCTCATGAGGGTAAGTTGCATCTTCTCTGACTGAACCCAGACCTCTGCTGTATATGTGTTGGGAGTCTCATATCAGCTTGTGTATGTTGCCTGGTTGGTGATCCAGTGTCTGAGAGATCTTGGTTAATTGAGACTGCTGGTTCTCCTACAGGGTCACCCTCCTCCTCAGCTTCTTCAATCTTTTTCCATTATTCATCCAGAGGGGTCAGGAGCTTCTGTTCATTGGTTGTGTACAAACATTTGCATCTGACTCTTTCAGCTGCTTGTTGGGTCTTTTGGAGAGCAGTCATGCCAGGTCACTTTTGTGAATGCCCCGTAGCTGCAGTAAAGGTGTCCGGTCTTGGGACCTCCCCTTGAGCTGGATCCCATTTTGGGCTTGTTGCTGGACCTTCTTTTCCTTGGGTGCTTCTCCATTTCCACCCCTGTTGTTCTTTCAGATAGGAACAATTATGGTTCAGAATTTTGACTTTGGGATAGCAACCCTATCCCTCACTTGATGACATGTCTTTCTCATGGAGGTGGGCTCAACAAGTTCCCTCTCTCTACTGTAGGGCATTTAATCTAGAGTCCCATCTTTGAGTCCTGAGAGTATCTCACCTCCAAGGATCTCTGGTACATTCTGGAGGGACCTCCCACCTCCTACCTCTGGAGGTTGCCTGTTTCCATTCTTTTTGTGGCCCTCAGGGCTTCAGTCATTTTATCCCACCCAATACCAGATCATGTCCCCATGTCCTCTCTACCTGCCATCCCTTTTTGCTTGCATGTCTCTTCCTCCCTTCCCCATTGTGGTTGCTTTCTTCTCCCTCCCAAATGGAACTGAGGCATCTTCATTTAGGCCCTTCAGCTTGTTGACCTTTTTGAATTCTGTGGACTGTATATTGGGTATTCTGTACTTTTTTTTTGCCAATATCTACTTATTAGTGAATATATAAAATGCATGTCCTTTCGAGTCTGTATTACCTCACTCAGGATGATATTTTCTAGTTCCATCCATTTGCCTGCAAAACTCAGGATGTCCTCGTTCTTAATAGGTGAGTAGAGTTCTATTGTGTAAATGAACCATATTTTCTGTATCTATTTTTCTATCATGGGACATCTGTGAGATTTGTAGCTTCTGGCTATCACAGATAATGCTACTATGATCACAGAAAAACATGTGTCTGTGTGGTATGGTGGGACATCTTTTGGGTATATTCCCAAAAATGGTATTGTTGGGTCTTCAAGTAGATCTATTTCCAATTTTCTGAGGAACCTCCAAATTGATTTCCAGAGTAGTTGTACCAGTATAATCCCACAAGTAATGGAGGAGTGTTCATCTTTCTACACATCCATGAAAACATATGTTGTCACCTGAGGTTTTGTTCTTAGCCATTCTGCTTGTCAAAAGTTATATCTCAGGGTCATTTTGATTTACATTTCTCTGATCACCAAGGACTATGAACATTTCTTCAGGTGCTTCTCAGCTATTCAAGATTCCTCTGCTTTGAACCCTAATTTTTGATTGGGTTGCTTGGATTTTTGGTGGTTAGCTTCTTGAATTCTTTATATATTTTGGATATTAGTCCTCTATAGGATGTGGAGTTAGTGAAAAATTTTCCCAATCTGTAGAATGCCAATTTGTCTTATTGACCATGTCCTTTACCTTACAGAAGCTTTACACTTTCATTAGATCCCATTTATCAATTATTGGTCTTAGAGCATGAGCCATTGGTGTTCTGTTTATAAAATTTCCCCCTGTACCAATGAGTTTGAGGCTCTTTCCCACTTTCTATTTTATTAGATTGAGTGTACCTGGTTTTATGTTGAGGTCTTTGATCCACTTGGACTTGAGCTTTGAGCAAGATGACAAATATGGGTATATTTTTGATTTTCTACATACAAAATGCCAGTTAGACCAGCACCATTTATCGAAATAGTTTCTTTTTTACCATTGTGTATTTTTGGCTTCTTTGTCAAAGATCAAGTGTGTGGTTTTATTTGTGGGTCTTCAAATCTATTCTGTTGATCAATCTGTCTAACTCTGTACAAATACCATGCAGTTTTGATCACAATTGCTCTGTAGTAGAGCTTGAGGTCAGTGATGGTGATTCCCCTAGCTGTTCTTTAATTAAGAATTGTTTTCATTATTCTGATTTTTTTGCCTTTCCAGATGAGTTTGAGAATTATGTTTTTCATGTCTTTGAAGAATTGTGCTGGGATTTTGATGGGGATTGAGTTGAATCTGTAGATTGCCTTTGGTAGGATGACCTTTTTTACTACGTTATTTCTGCCAATCCATGAGCATGGGAGACCTCTCCATTTTCTGAGATCTTCTTCAACTTCTTTCTTGAGAGACTTGTCATATAGATCTTTCACTTGTTTGGTTACAGTAACCTAAAGATATTTTAAATTATTTGTGTCTATTGTGACAGGAAATGTTCCTCTAATTTCTTTCTCAGCCTGTTTATCATTTGTATAAAGAAAGGCTACTGATTTATTTGAGTTAATTTTATATCCGTCCACTTTGCTGAAGTTGTTTATCAGCTAGAGAATTTCTCTGGTAGAATTTTTGGGGTCACTTATGTATACTACCATATCATCTGCAAATAGTGATATCTTTACTTTTTCTTTGCCAATTTGTATCCCCTTGATTTCTTTTTGCTTTTTTATTGCTCAAGCTAGCACTTCCAGTACTGTATTGAAAAGATATGGGGAGAGTAGGCATCCTTGTCCCCAATTTTATTTTGTATTGCTTCAAATATTTCTTCACTTAAATTGATATTGACTATTAGTTTGCAATAAATTGCTTTTATTATGTTTAGGTATGGAGCTTGAATTCCTGATCTCTCCAATAGTTTTAACATGAAGAGGTGTGGTATTTTGTCAAATGCTTTCTTTGCATCCAAGAAGATGATCATATCTTTCCTTTGAGTTTGTTTATATAGTAGATTTTTTTTTTGTATATTGAACCAACCTTGCATCCCTGAGATGAAGCCTACTTGATCATGGTGAATGATTGTTTTGATGTGTTCTTGGATTCAGGTTGCAAAAATTTTATTGAGTATTTTTGCATCAATATTCATAAGCAAGATACTTCTGCTACGGTTGGGTCATTGTGTGGTTTAGGTATCAGAGTAATTGTGACCTCATAGAATGAATTAGCTAGTGTTCCTTATGTTTCTGTTTTAAGGAATAATTTAAAGAATATTGGTATCAGACCTTCTTTGAAGGTCTAGCAGAATTCTGAACTAAATCCATCTGGCCCTAGGGTTTTGTTTTGTTTGGTTTTTTTTTTTGTTTGTTTGTTTTGTTTTGTTTTTTTTTTTTGATTGGGCGCTTTGAGGTTTTTAGTGACTTCTTCTATTTTATTATGTGATATTGGCCTATTTACATAGTTTACCTGCTCTTGATTTAACTTGGTATGTGGTATCTGTCTAGAAATCCATCCATTTTATTTAGATTTTCTTGTTATGTAGAGTATAGGCTTTTGTAGTATGATCTGATGATTTTTGGATTTCCTCTTTCTGTTGTTTTGTCTGTTCATTTCTGATTTTCTTAATTTGGATACTGCCTTTGTGCCCTTTAGTTTACCTAAGGATTTATCTTCCTTCTTGCTTTTCTCTAAGAACCAGATTTTGGTTTGGTTGATTCTTTTTATTGATCTCCTTGTTTCTATTGATTGATTTCAGCCCTTAGTTTTACTATTTCCTGCAGTATACTCCTCTTTGGTAAATTTGCTTCTTTTTGTTTTAGAGCTTTTAGGTGTGCTGTTAAGTTGCTAGTGTAAGATTTCTCCAGTTTCTTTACCAGGGCACTTTGTGCTATGAATTTTCCTCTTAGCACTGCTTTCATTGTGTCCCATAAGTTTGGGTGTGATGTGTCAATATTTTCATTAAATTCCAGGAAGTCTTTAATTTCTTCCCTGACCAACCTATCATTGAATAGAGTTGTTCAGTTTCCACATGTATGCGGGCTTTCTGTTTTTTCTGTTATCGATGTCCCATCTTAGGCTTTGGTAAGTTGATAGGATGCATGGGATTGGTTCAATCTTCTTGTATCAGTTGAGGGTTGTTTTGAGACCAATTATATGGTCAATTTTGAAGAAAGTACTATGAGGTGTTGAGAAGAAGGTATGTTCTTTTGCTTTAGGATGAAATATTCTGTAGATATCTGTTAAACCATTTGGCTCATAAACTGTATTAATTTCACTGTGTCTCTGTTTAGTTTCTGTTTCAATGACTGGTCATTTGGTGAGAGTGGGGTATTGAAGTCTCCACTATTATTATGTGAGGTTTATTGTATGGTTTGAGCTTTAGTAAAGTTTCTTTTATGAATGTAGGTGTCTTGCACTTGGGGCATAGATGTCCATAATTTAGACTTTCTCTTGGAGTTTTTTTTTTTGATGAATATAAAGTGTCCTTCCTCATCATGCTTGATAACTTTTGGCTGAAAGTCTATTTTATTTAATATTAGGATGGCAGCTCCAACTTGTTTCTTGGGACCATTTGCTTGGAGGATCTTTTTCCATCATTTTACTCTGAGATAGTAACTGTGTTTGTTATTGAGGTATGTTTCTTGTATATAGCAAAATGCTGGATCTTGTTTGCATATCCTGTCTGTTACCTTGTGTGTTTCTTTTTATAGGTAAGTTGAGTCCATTAATAGTGAGAGATATTAATACAGATGACTGGTGGTTCCTGTTATATTTGTTTTTGTATCTTGCTTTATATGCTTGTGGTTCTCTCCTTTTGGCTTAATATCTTATCTTTTCTTTGGTGTAGGTACCTGCTTTGTGTTGGAGTTCTCCTTCTAGGATCCTCTGTAGGGCTGAATTGGTATATAGATACTGTTTCAATTTGTTTTTGTCTGGAGTATTTTGGTTTCTCCATCTATGTTGATTCAGAATTTTCCTGGGTGTACTAGCCTGTGCTGGCACTTTTGTTCTCTTCCAGTCTGCATGACCTCTGACCAGGCTCTTCTGACTTTTACAGTCTCTGTTGTCAAGCCTGGTGTAATTCTGATAAGTTTACTTTTGTATGTTACTTGGCCTATTTCCCTTCAGCTTTTAATATTCTTTGTTCTATGCATTTAGTGTTTTTATTATTAAGTGATTAAGGGATTCTCTTTTCTGGTCCCATTAGTTTTGTGTTCTATAGGATTTTTGTATCTTTATGTCCTTCTCTTTCTTTTGGTTGGGGAAGTTTTCTTCTATGATTTTGTTGAAGATATTTTCAGGCCCTTTAAGCTGGGAATTTTTGTTCTCCTGAATTCCTATTATTTTTAGATTTGATCTTTTCATTGTGTCCCGAATTTCCTGGATGTTCCGTGTTAGGAGAAATTTCTATTTCAAATTTTCTTTGACAGTTGTGTCAATCTCTTCTATGATATCTTCTACACCTGGGATTCTCTCTTCTATGTCTTGTATTCTGTTTGTGATACTTATACCTGTAATTCCTGATCTTTTTCCAGGGTTTTATATTTTCAGGTTTGCTTCCATTTGTGCTTTCTTTATTGTTTCTACTTCCACTTGTAGGACTTGGACCACTTTATGAAATTTCTTCACCTGTTTGATCAGTTTTCCTGTATTTCTTTAAGCGATTTGTTTCCTCTGTAAGGGCTTTTACCTGTTTATGTGTTTTCCTCCTTAAAGGATTCTATTATCTTCATGAGATTGGATTTTAGGTCAATTTCCTGATTTTCAGGTGTGTTAGCTTGCTATCATGGGAGAACTGGATTCTGATGATGCTAACATATATTGGTTTCTGTTGCTTGTGGTGTGCTTGCCTTTCACCATCTGGTTATCCCTGGTGTTTGCTGGTCTGAGTGACTCTGTGTGAAGCTGCCTCTTATGTCCCTAGATTGCTTCAGGTTTCCTGGTAGACTTGTATCTGGCTCGAGCAGACCTCTTGTCGGGCCTTCAGACTCTTGGGTCTTCAGGCCCTGTTGTCCTGTGTGAAGCTGTTCTCCAAGGGGTCCTATGGACTGTGGTTTCTGTGTACAGCAGAACTTCAGGGAGGCTGTCAGTATTTTGGGTCAGTTGCCCTGCATGCCACAGAACTGCTGGGAAGTCCTCAGACTGTGGGGTTGGTTGCCCAGTTGCCCTGTGTACAGAGGACGTCCTGGAATGTTTCTGGTTGTGGTGTCAGATTCCCTGAGTGCAGTAGATCTCCTGGGATACCCCAGGTTGTGATATCAAATGCACTGAGAACAACAGATCTTTTGGGATGCTTCAGGATATAGTGTCTTCCAGGTAGCAGACTAGCTAGCAGTCTGTCTCAGAAGAAAGGACTGGGAAGAAGGGGAGTGATATTCAACGTGCAGAGCTTTTGGGGTCTGATAGGTCCCTGTTTTCACTGGGCTCCCAGTTGCAGCTGTGTATCTTCAGAATGGTTCTTATCCAATATTCTGAGTGCATTGGATGTTCCGGGGTGCCTCGGGATATGGTGTTTTCTCAGGAGCAGACTAGCTAGCAGTCTGTCCCTGCAGCACCTCAGTTTCTTAATAAACAGAGGTTTACAGAAGTGTTTGTCACCAGGTCCAGCTAAAGATGTCCTGTTTAATAAAAAAGCAAGTAGAATTGCTTTTGAACAGGAGTTTGGTAAGAAAAGAATGTTTGACAGGAATTTTCCCATTAGATATAGGAAAGGAAAAGTGAAAAGGTCTTCCTTCATGAGGAAGCATAGTTTTCCAATAAGTGAAATACACTCTAGCTCCTAAGGAGGGTATGAACTGAGAGGAAGTCATAACAGCGTATGAGGGCAGGTTGAAAATAAGTAGTAGTTAAGTAAAGACTTTGGCCTCTTAATGAGATCTTAACTTTTAACTTTATACTATAATGGATTTAAAAGAGGCAGGAATCAGAGGTGAAAACTATTAGCAGTGTTGTAATGGACCAGGCAAAGCCTGTACCATGTCACATGAGTTGAAAACAAGGGAAATGGAAAATACTCTTTCCCCAAGTTGTTGGGTTCACTTTCCAGAAGTCACTCGCCTCCCAGTTTTTTTCTTCCAAACTCTTTAAGGTTAACAATCGCTTATGCAACTGTCTTCTCAGAGACTTTCACAAATATCATTGAAACACCTTTCTGCTAGTTGAAGAAAATGCCTTGGGTGGCTGCCTAGCCAGGTCTCATTATTATGCATCTGCATTGCCCTCCTGTGACAGGCAGCAGAAAAAACACAGAGACAGGAAGGTAGGGAATTAAATTATGGGAATTTTTCTCTCCTGACAAGGTGATGAATCGAATAACTGCAGAGTTCTTTGAATATCTTTTTAAAAAATATTTCCTCACTCTAGGAATTTCTTGAGTATTTAGGTAAAACAGCTAGAAAATTCTAGAAAATTGACTAACATTGAGAACAGTTGACAGACTTTCAGAGTATGCATTTTATACCTTAGTTCTAAGGTACATATGCAGTCATAGAGAGGGCAAAATTGTATGGGCACTTGAATATTAGTATTTATTCATCATTATCCCTATATATAAATGGGCATCTAACTGATCCTAACATGAAATAAAAAGCATTGTTGATGGAAAATGGTGGATGTTTAGCTCCAGGTTTTCCCTACCCTTTGTAATTTTTCCTCATTCCTCAGTCTATCATTTTTTCCTTCCATAAGTTGGGATGACAAATTTCATAATAGCTTGCTCATTTAAAAGAATTGTTCTTTTAAGTAGAACTGTTGATTTCAGAGAGGAAAAAGAAAATGTCACAGGGCTGAAACTGGAGAAGGAAATAATGAGAAAAATAGTATCAGAAAGGGGATTCTTCAAAGCAGAAGCAAGTCTATTCCTATTGGACTTACCCAGGTCAATATTAGAGCTGTCTCTTAAATAATACTACTTAAAAGAAAAGCTACAGATGATTACCCAAGAAAATGTATAATAAAGAAAGTTTTAAAGAATAGGAATGTCGGTGTGTGAATTCTTTATCTGTGGTTCTGTGGTTATCAGTAATGCTTTTTTTTTTTTGTCTTTAAAACTGTACTTTAATAAGGAAAATATTTAAGTATGAAAGTTATGGATATAACCTTCATTGGTCATAACTATCCATTACTAAGAGATAAATAAAGCTAGATATTCTACGTATCATTTTTTATAATTACTTAATACCTGTGCATCAGCTATCTTTATATCCACCTACCATTCACTTCCAACAAACTATCCTTTCTCTACATGTGCCACTTAGCCTCTTTCCTACTTGTTTTGTTATCTGTATTGTAGAATCCATCTATATATCAAAGTAGCTAAGAGCAGTGTATAAAATTGATCAAAGTAGAATTGCTTTCCTCTTACACAGAGCCTCAGAATCCTCGTAGACTAAGTTGGTTCTTTGAGAAAATCAACAAGATAGATAAACCCTTAGCCAGATTAACGAGAGGACACAGAGAGTGTGTCCAAATTAACAAAATCAGAAATGAAAAGGGAGACATAACTACAGATTCAGAGGAAATTCAAAAAATCATCAGATCTTATTATATAAAAGCCTATATTCAACAAAACTTGAAAATCTGCAGGAAATGGACAATTTCCTAGACAGATACTAGGTACCAAAGTTAAATCAGGAGCAGATAAACCAGTTAAACAACCCCATAACTCCTAAGGAAATAGAAGCAGTCAATAAAGGTCTCCCAACCAAAAAGAGCCCAGGTCCAGACGGGTTTAGTGCAGAATTCTATCAGACCTTCATAGAAGACCTCGTACCAATATTATCCAAACTATTCCACAAAATTGAAACAGATGGAGCACTACCGAATTTCTTCTATGAAGCCACAATTATTCTTATACCTAAAACATAGATGCCTAGAACAAATGAAACTCAAGACGGATGATCAAAATGTGAATGCTTCACTCCTTCTTTAAAAGGGGAACAAGAATACCCTTGGCAGGGAATAGAGAGGCAAAGATTAAAACAGACACAGAAGGAACACCCATTCAGAGCCTGCCCCACATGTGGCCCATGCATATACAGCCATCCAATTAGACAAGATGGATGAAGCAAAGAAGTGCAGGCCGACAGGAGCTGAATGTAGATCTCTCCCAGAGACACACCCAGAATACAGCAAACACAGAGGCGATGCCAGCAGCAAACCACTGAATTGAGAATAGGACCCCCGTTGAAGGAATCAGAGAAAGAACTGGAAGAGCTTGAAGGGGCTCGAGACCCCATATGTACAACAATGCCAAGCAACCAGAGCTTCCAGGGACTAAGCCACTACCTAAAGACTATACATGGACTGACCCTGGACTCTGACCTCATAGGTAGCAATGAATAGACTAGTAAGAGCACCAGTGGAAGGGGAAGCCCTGGGTCCTGCTAAGACTGAACCCCCAGTGAACTAGATTGTTGTGGGGAGGGCGGCAAGGGGGGGAGGATGGAGAGAGGAACACCCATAAAGAAGGGGGGGGAAGGGGATGTTTGCCCGGAAACCGGGAAAGGGAATAACACTGGAAAATTATATAAGAAATACTCAAGTTAAAAAAAAAAAGAATTATGAAGGCACCACCAGCACCCTTTCATTTCAGAATACAGAAATAGAGACTTCTAGGATGAGGCACTATGCCATTCTAATACAGAGACATTTTGAAAGAGTAAAAAAGAAATCTTGGATCTACAAGAGAGAGGAAGACACTGGGCAAACCACTGGTCCAGCAGTGGAGGTACAAACTTGGAACTGGGGAATTATGAGGAGTCATGGTTTACAGATGATGAACAATAAGAATTTTAACCTAAAACCACTTAGTCATAAATCTGGAAAATCATGTGCAAAGTCCATGTTAGGAAAGCTATAAATGTTTGATGACAAAAATCAAAGAAATAGCAAGAGATTCCATGTCTGCAGATAAAAACACTCAACATCGCCAAGTAAACAATATGTTTCTATTTAATCTGTAGATTCAAGGCAATCTTATCATATTATCAGCAAGTTATTTATTGAAATCATCTACTTCATTATGAATTTCACAGATAGAAATAAAAAGCCACAGAATATACAGCCCTATATCAAGCAACAGTGTTAGATTTATACCTCTTCACTTCATTAGTTACTATAAACCTGCAGTAATTAAAGCAGTATGACATTGCAAAACAAAATAAACAAAAACAAAAACAAAACTCAGACCAATAGATAAGTAGACTAGAATAAACATCTCAGGAATACACCACATGATGAACTGATCTTAGCTACAGGAACAAAGGCCAAATTATGGAGCAGTGATAAAACTTTCAACAAAAGATACTAGAACAATACCCTTTTTCATATAAAAAGATCACTCTAGATATAAGCCTTGTGTATTTTATAAGAGTTAACTGTTATATTCTGAAATAGTGCTTATCAATGGGTTCTTGCACAAAGAGATATATGCCTTATAATTATTTTCTAGAAAAGAACATGTAACTTTTTATTAAAATATACTGGCTCTGTGGAACAGATACTGCAGTGAATGAATTGTGATTTGTATAATTTAGCACCAATTAATACTGATGGTAATAATTTGCATATGTGGTAGTCTGTGTGGTGGAGAAAGCTGACTGATAATTTTATTAAATTAACTCTATTTGATTCATTGAAAATGCACACTGATAGAAAATCGCTTGACAAACCGTTTGCATAATGATGACTCAAGATGTTGCATTTATATTAATGTGTGTTAGTGAATCAAATAAGCTCTGGGAGCTGACAGGATGCAGTCTAAAAGCTGTGGTTTGTAAAGAGAATCACAAAGACTCGCAGTGAGGTAATCCCCATTGTCCTTATTTCAACCCTCTTCAGCAAAGAATGTGTACTCTGTTAGTGCTTCCTTCCAAGGGCAGTATGCCTTACCATGACCCAGTTTTACTCAACACCTAGCTACTCCTGTATGCTAAAGCAAAAGACAGCTAAATTAAGGCTACATAGCTTCAGGCTAATTATACAGTGATAAATGTTCTGTTGCCAAAATTCCAATCTATATGTAAAAGGTGAGGTGACTTATATTTTGCTAGTTAAGTCAAAAGGTAAAAATTTTACTGAAACATTCTTCAAAGGAACAGGTGACATATGCTCCTTGTACTTCATATTTCATTGTAATTCACTTGCAGAAAGCAAGCAGTCTCAGAGGTCTTACCATGACTTCTCCAGGTCAACTGAGCAACCACAGGAAAAGACTTTCTTAAGGAAACTTAAAAGAGTAGTTACCAAGGATGTCAATGTGAAATCAAAGTCTCTTCTTGACTAGATGCTGGGAAGTGTGCAACATCTTAAATTCCCTGGATCGCTGTTACAAAGTTTAAAACAGACAAAACAGTAATGTTCACTTTTAAGTCTTGTTCGAGTAAACATTTTCCCAACTAGTATATATTTCCTGGAAAATTTCAAGTCCACCAGAGATGGCAGAAAATAAACAAAGCATTGGAGATGCAGTTGTATGTATCCTGGAAGAAAATGGTTTAGAAAGATGATAGAATAGAATACAGTTTTCTTTTGTATTTGCTTTATGCCAGGTACCTTTCAGCTATAAAGAATGAAGACAAGAGTCTTTGTGAATGCAGGCCAAGTGACTGTATTTGTTAACACCTAGAACATATTCTGGAGGTAATTATTCATATAGAAAATTATCACTGTATAGTATTAGTTTGCTTCCAAATACACTTTTAAACAAGGATTCACTTCCTCCATCTCTGCCTGTGACAATGTTAATGTGACATGTAACTGGTATACATAACTGTTTAAACACCTCGGCCACAGCTAGCAGGACTCTTCTGGAAGCTCATAGGCTTTGGCTTAACATTTGGTCCCATTTCTGGTCTTGATCTCTGCTCTCTTCTCTGCCCCTTCCCACCCGCCCATGACCTCTGTTCTGTGATTGACTGTACCTACTATAGTCATGAGCCAAATAAGCCTTTCCTTCCTTAAGCCACTTTTGTGGTTGTTTCGTCATGAAAACTATGACAATATAGATAAAATAAATGAAAATGATAAAACACACAAGCAAGCACAGGAAAAAAGTCACAAAAATTCAGGGAGTACATATAAAAAATGGTTACTGTTAGCAAACTTGGGGAGGAAAGACGAAATATATGCTTAATTCTATTTTTTCAGCTTAAAAAATTATACAGTTATTTCAGAGGAAAATGGAAACCGCCCATTTTTCCTTTACCTTCTCTCCCATGCTCTGTGTATCCTATTCCTGTCTTTACAAAGTACATAATTCTAAATAGAATTTGATTATAACTATTTTCACTTGCCATTCCAAAAGAAAGAAAATTTAAAGGTCTTGATTGTTGAAACTACCCAAGCTATTGAGGGTCATCATTTTAACTCTGTAATTTTATGTTTGTGTGGAATATAATATATGCATAGAACGGAACATAACTTCAAAGGAATTTCAAAATGTGTACCTCTGATGAAAGTTGTTCCTCAATTCCAGTCAGAACTCTTCCCCCAAAGAAATAGGTATCTTCACTTCTAGTATCATAGTTTAGTAATCGCAAATGTGACCCACATCTGAGGGATTACCTGTAGAGTTAGTGGTATAGTGGTGAACATAGCTGTCTTCCATGTGTGGGATGTCTTTAGACAACAATATGTGCTTTCTTACTTCGTGAAGCATATCTTGTTTAGTTTCAACATCTTATGATATTCTGCTATATGAATATGCTCTATCTGTAATAATTGTGGTGTACGTTTGTGTATGTGTTTGAATGTGTGCTTGTGTGTGCTCATGCTCATGTGTGAGTGTGTGCATACTAAGGTGCATGTGCATGAGTGGGTTCATGTTCACATGTGTCTGTGTAGAGAGACCCAGTGATAATGTTGTGTATCATTTGTCAGATACTATGTAACCATTTTGCTGTTGTATGTTTGTTACAAAGTCTACCATTCGCATGAACCTCACCAAGTAGTAGCCATTGGGTGACCAAACAGTGAGCTTCAGACATCAGCCTGTCTCAACATGTGTCCTTACCCAATCTCAGCTTTGGAAGTGCAAGAACTTTTTAAAAATTTTTCTATATAGGTGCTGGGAGTCAAACATAGGGGCTCATGTGTGACAGAAAAATGCTACCAACTGAACTATCTCCTTAGTTCTATCAGTGGTAATGTCAATGTTTCCTGTTACATTAAAAACTTTGTTGTCTCAAATAGACTTACAAAATTCCTAAAGAAATATATATATATATGTGTGTGTGTGTGTGTGTGTGTGTGTGTGTGTGTGTATAGTGTAATAGAATATGCAGATACACCTTATTATATACTATCAAATGCTTTTGAACATGGTAATATTATGTATAATATTAACAGTACTATGAAAGTTACACTTAAATCCACAAACTTAGCCTTTAGCAAGAAATTATTGTTAAGTATTAGCGTTATTTTTAGCCATTCTAACAGGATAAAATACTTGGTTATCATACTTTACTTTCATTAATGTCAATTATTTTCTTACATCCCAATCATTTATATACACAATAGGCATATCTGAAAAAGACTTTGAAATTATATTTACAGAAAATAATATATCTATATTATCCATAATATATCTATAATATATAAAATCATTTATTTCACACAACTTATGTCTGTTAAGACTTTAGAACAGTCCATTGTGAACTGCTTGAGATGGAAAAATCTGTTACCCAGTAGCTTTTAAAACCTGTGTGTAATAAAATATTTACTTATCTGCCTTTTATTGCTATCTAAAAAGTGGAGTTTCTAGTATATTTTCTATTATGTAAAAACATGATGCAAAAAATCATAACATATGATGTGATGATTATTTTATAAAAGTCTTCATATAATATTGGATGGATATATGTAGTCGCATTTCATTGCTGAAAGCACATATGTAATGACTAGAAAAAGAAACGGAGAGCTCTGGAACCATGCCTGAGTTGTCATAACTCACACATAGCAACTGATGAAGCCTTTCATCCCAGACATCTTCAGAGTTATGGCCATGGATTTACCTTGTGGACTGAATACCCTACTTCATAGCCTTTCTATGCTAAAAGAGAGAAGCATTCAATTCGACTGATATTTCCAAAGTTGAAAAGCCAACGTTATACTCTTCTACACAGATTCATTCAAAGTTTCATGACTTATAAATTAAATATAAAATTCACTCCTCCCCATTGCTAAGAGTTCTTAGTGACAACTATGGTTGTTTGTTCCAAAACAAGCATTTCTGCTCAAAGAGAGAACTAGAGTTCTTTTATCTGGTTCTGATATTTCTTTCAACTTATCTGAAATGGTTAGGACATGAAGGCATTTTGTTGACCTACTTTGACTTCTATTGGGAAGGTTGCTCAATTCCCAATTTTCCAGTCTCAGTCCTGACTCATTTCTGTTGTTTCTAGTCACCTGTGCCTCAAGATCCATGCTATATTTGTTTCAGGTCCTTGACTGTGGAAGTGTAAATAGGTCGTGATTTGTAATTTTATTTGTCCTAAAATGACTTTAACTGGATTGCTAGCAAGTTTTCTTCCACAAAAGTTACCAAAGTTTCATGTATAGAAAATAAACAGTAAAGTCTACACAAAGGCCACATGATCCCAAGGAACTGAAGCATAATATTTCATAAAGAGATAAATTTAATAACTCTACTATAGTAACAAGTCTATATCAAAAAAGGTATTTTTCTTGAACTATCAAACACAGGTAATTAAAATGAGAATTGCATCCACTGAGATTTTTCCTTAGTAAATATGCTCTTCTGTAAAAATGTATAAAAAAAGTCTTGCAAAGTGGACTTCTTAGTGCTAAGTAACAGTGTTCTCCATTCCTAGAAATATTTCTCAAATTTTCAAATTAGGATTTATTTTTATATTAAAAACTAGGTTCAGTAAAGATCAATAACTATGAAATTTTTAATGCAAACACTACTATATATAAATTTTACTATATATAGTATATATATATATGGAATTTTGCTATATATAATATATATGTGGAATTTCATACACGAGTTCTACATATACACCATTCCTGTTCCATTCCACACATTTCAGGCATAAGACTTGGGAGCAATAGAGCTGACTCTAACTAGTATCTGACGAGGCTGCCATCTCACGCAGGACTAGCTCTTATATTATTCAAAGATGCTGTATGGGCTACCTAATGAGGGAAGTAATCCGTAGTTCTACCCAACTCTAAAGTGTTTGGACCACAACAATGGTTAGCATGGCAAGATGTGTCCAAAAATACAATAGTGGCACTTATACACTGGGGACAACTGACAGTCATTTAATTGGATATGTAATTATGCTAATATGCGCATTCACCATGAAGATTGTGCCAGCATACAGTTAAGGAAATGTATGAAATGTTATAAAAGAAGAGTATTCCCAAGGAGAAGCTTATCCTCTAGCTTTATTGTTTTATTAAGGGGGTTTATTCTCTTTTTTCTTTTCATTTTTATTGGTTATTTTATTTATTTACATTTCAAATGTTATTCCTTTCCCAGTTCCCCATCCAGAAACCCCATATTCCCTCCCCCTCCCCCGTCTTTATGAAGGTGATCCCCCAACTGCCTGTAGGTTGATGTCTATATGCAGATGAGGGCTGGCCTAGGTTAGGTCAAGGTCCATGATTGGACAGTAGAAAGTAGGGCAGGGATGGAATTTTTGTAAGGCCAGGGAGAAGAGAAAAGAAGGGAGAGAATCAAGATGGAGACGGAGAAGGACGACCCAGATCCGGGTCTATCTTAAATATCCCTATCTTAAATAGCTCTAGGTAGTTACGTATATTTCTTAAGGGATGGATTTCTATAGGTAAATTTATCTTATTTAGGTGGGCGGTTTATATCCTTATCAATTGGTTGTGAGTTTATCGTGAGGGTGTATTGTGGATTGAGAATTTAACACATAAGTCTGACTGTCAAAGTACAGTTTGCTGAGTCCTGATTTCACAGGTTAGTTGGGAGTTTATACCTTAACTACCAGGAAGTGGTTGCTGGGAGTGTGGGCAAAGTCCGTGGCAGGGAGCCACGATAGGCCAGTCGCTGCTGGACGTATAGAGCCCTGAGTTTAGGTTAGTTCCATATTGCCCTACGGTGCTGGATCTAACTCTAAGGAGCAGTGTGGCAAGGTGCCAGGCTGGAATGGTCCCTGGACTGCCTGTGTCAGAGAGTACTAGGGGGCCTGCATGGAGCAGTGACGAGCTAGAACTGGCCACCACTGAGATAAAGATACCCCACAGTGCCATGTGGCCCTACAGTGCCAGCACTATCGCGAGTTAAAAGAACCAGACATTTTCCTTTAGTTCTTTTTCTTTTTCTTTTCTTTTTTATTGGATGTTTTTTTATTTACACTTCAAATGTTATCCCCTTTCTCCCATCCAACTACCCACCCCTTCCCCCCTCCCCGCCATGACATTCCCCTACACTGGGGGTCGGGCTGGCAGGACCAAGGGCTTCTCCTCCCTTTGGTACCCAATAAGGTCATCCTCTGCTACATATGCAGCTGGAGCCATAGGTCTGTCCATGTGTACTCTTTGGATGGTGGTTTAGTCCCTAGGAGCTCTATGGTTGGTATTATTGTTCTTATGGGGTTGCAAATCCCTTCAACTCCTTCAGTCCTTCCTCTAACTCCTCCAATGGGGACCCGGTACTCAGTTCAATGGTTGGCTTCGAGTGTTCACCTCTGTATTTGTCAGGCTCTGGCAGAGGATCAGAGTCAGACATTTCTAATATTTACCACAACACCAGCCCACTCCTGCCTCAGCACCCTAGCATTCTCCTACCCTGGGTCATCCAGCCTCCTTAGGACCAAGGGGCCCATCCCAGTGATGGCAGACAAGCCTATCCTCTGCTACATATCCAGCTGGAGCCATACCCGACCCCATGTTTGGTGGTTTAGTCCCTGAGAGCTTTGGGGGGTCTGGTTAGTTAATATTATTGTTCTTCCTATGGGGTTGCAAACCCCTTCAGCTCCTCAGTTCTTGCTCTAACTTCTTCATTGGTGTCCCTGTACTCAGGCTGATGTTTGGCTCCATGTGTCTGCATATGTATTGCTCAGGCTCTGGCAGAATCTCTCAAGGGACAGTCATATCAGGCTCCTGTCAGCAAGTGCTTCTTGGCATCAGCAAATAGTGTCTGGGTTTGGTGTCTACAGATGGGATGTCCCTAGGTGGGGCAATCTCAGGATGACCTTTCCTTCAGTTTCTGCTCCACTCTTTGTCCCTGCATTTCCTTTTGACTGGAGGAATTCTGGATTAATATTTTTTAGGTGGGTGGATGGCCCCATTCCTCAACTGGGGGTCGTGCCTATCCACTGGATATGGTCTCTCCAGGTTCTATCTCTACTTTGTTGGCTATTTTAGCTAATGTCCTCCCTGTGGGGTCCTGGGAACTTCCTGGGTCCCTGGCATCTTGGACTGTCTAGTGGCTACCCTTAGTTTCCCCTCCCACACTGCTACACACCTCCTTTCAAATTCCTTACCCTCTGTACTTCTTTCCCATCTCCTTCCCTTTCTGAACTGCCCCCTCTTTTCCTTCCCCATCCTATCTCCCTCTACTTCTTGAAATTATTTTCCTCCCTCTTCTAAGTAGGACTGTAGCACCCACACTTCGGTGTGTTCTTCCTTCTTGGGTTTCATTTGGTCTGAGAGTTGAATCGTGGGTGTTCAGAGCTTTCCACACAGTATAGCATCAGGAACTTTGTGTGCAAGGTACTGTACCAACTAGGACATCTTCTTAACTTAATTCCATAAACTTTAAATATCTCTAAAATACATAGCATGGCTCTCATGTTCAGTTTGGGAAGCTTGAGTTCTACTAATGGACATGATAAAAATGCTCTCACTGTCTTCTTGGTCTATTTTAATGGACATAGGGCCTTTTCAGGACGTTTTGAAAACCAGTTCAAAATTACAAGTTTCTTGTAAGCATCTTCATACTTCTTTCTTCTTTATTTCATTCTAATCACAGTGAGTTTCCATTAGAAATAGCTCCCAGAACTATGACTCTGGATGTAGATACATGAGATATGTGATATAAACTCAAGTCACTCGATGCTATTCTAGAAAAAATTACAGAGAAATCATGTCATCCCATTGTGAGTCTCCCTGCCCTTGGTGATTATTGGCCGGTACTGGTCCACAAGAGCAAAGACAGCAGAGATGAAAGATAGGGGTGGGAGTGGGGTGGGGTTTAGAAGTCCTGTGAGTACATATGGTAAACCACAAGACCTGTACCAGCTGCAGGGAGGTGGATTAACTTTATTCAGGGATGATTCAAGGCTTATACAATCTGGGGGGCCGAGGTCAGAATATCCAGGGTGGTCAAATGTAATTGATTGAAATGCCTCACTAGCCAAGAGAGGCATTCCAGGAACCTCGGGTGCTAGCTGAATAGGTTCTTATTGGGAGAAAGGAAGTTGAATCTGTAATCTCAACCAAGGTTATATGACGTTCTGCAGGGAGGAAGGTGTGTGAGGGTTTCTGAATTCTCCAGACAAGGTCAGAGTAGGGGAAGCCCTTCCAGAAAAGGAAATACTTCAGCACCAAACCCCGGAAGGCTATCAGGACAATGGCACACTTTAACCTTAATTAGCAGGGCAACATCAATGCAGACACTCATTGGATTATAAATCCAAATCATTTAAGCTTTTCTAGAACCAAGAACTTGGAAATTATGTTCCCATTGTCCATAAATTTCTTCAAAAAATGTAATTTTTTTAACTAATGCAGGAAAAAAATTACTAGGGTTCAGGTAGGAATCATGACCAACAGAGCACACAAAGATCATTTTAAAGGCAGTGATATCTTGCTAGTGTAGAACTTAGTGGAATTATGCATTCATAAGCAAAAAATGCATTAGGATATGACTTTTATAAACTTATTTAAAGCTATGTTTTTATTTTAACCTACTCCTAGATAATTCTCTTCATCAGCAGTTAATCCATGAACTAATTAAAAAAAACAACAACAACATCAAGTAGGTATTAATGCGTACCACACAGAAGCCATTTAGAAAGTATCTACTTGGATATGTGATATGCTGGGGCTGATAAATGCAGTGACAGTATTATAGGTGAATATCATGTCCAATACATTCTGCCTTTTAAATTTTCATGGTTTTAATCCTTATGTATTAATTGTAAATATTTTAACAGTGTGATGGTTTAGTCTTACAAGTGCTTGGTGGCAAGGCCATTATTAGAATCAACACATCTTGACTTCAAGTGATGACCATGACTCCAAATCACTGTCCCCTACAGAGAGCCTTTTCCTCTGGAGGTAAATGAAGAGCACATAAACTGACCCCAGAGTTTGTAGCACATGGGAAGGATATACCCTAGCCCAGCGTGACCTGGTCAGGAAGTGTAACTTTCTTAAACCTGTCTCCCTGAATCAATGAGAGCAATGCTGTGAGTTTCAGAGGCCCTTAAAGTCCTAGAAGTTAGTTAGCAGGACAGGTCAGTTGGTTCTGTGTAAGGTAAACAAGTATGAAGTCTTAGTTCAGATTCTTAATGCTGAAGAAAACTCTGACCATAGTAATAGACAACGAATGCTATGTTACCAGTGTTGGAGAAGGTGAAACAGAAGGATTCATGGGATTCATCAGCTAACTAAATCACGCAAATTTAGGATTAGTTAAAGATTTTGCCTCAAAAATTACTAAAGAGAATAGTTGATGATGATAGAAGTCCAACTTCTAGCTTCAGATTTGCATATACTTATGCATAAACATACCTCCCACCACACACACACACACACACACACACACACACACACACACACACACACAAACCATAAATATATGCAGGCAAGGAGATAATGTTTGTAAAACTGACTGTGCTATTTGAATTCAAGAAGTGTTTAATGTCCGTATTATTGTTAGATACATTAGATAAGAGAAAAGCTAGGATACTTTCAGCTAGAATGAAATAAATAAAAATATAAAGTATAGTACTTTGCATTTGGAATTTGTGGAATCTATGATTTTATGACTTAGAATCAGAGAATTTTAGGACAACACAGCACCAAACATTACCCCATATGTATCCCTTTGTCCGGCCATTCCTTTAATAACGAGGAGCATTCACTTTGTCATATCTCTACTTTATCTTTCTTTATATATAGTTATAACATAAAAAGTCATAAAAATTCCTCTGTATTATGAAATTCTTTACTTTCTTCACTTTTGTTATAAATAAGAAATTAAAAAGAAAATTGTATATTGCATTATGAATTCTACCAGTATTCACAGTAAAAGATTTATCAAACTACCAAGGGCAAATAAATGCTTTTGTAGTACGATTGATATAATTGTATTTTAGTCCTATTCAAAAATTATCCACAATTACACCAAAGTCTACATACCCATCAAATCACATTTTCATGAATATGTTGAAATTCAGGATATGTAAAAATCTTTGACCTATGTACATAGGTCATACTTTTGATATAGAGTCTTTGAGGGATTTCTTATGAGTTACAGACATGATAATGTCATTTTTAAAAGTGCTTTCTTAGACCACTGCAAGCTTCCTTGTCTTTAAGAGCTCCCAAAATTACATCCAACCAACTTAAACGCTGCCAATATAACTAAATTTTGCTCACTGACCACGTGTCACAGAATACTCACTGAGAGTGACTCCTCTCTGAAGACATTTCTTGACTTGTTCATAGACTCCAGTCTCCATTGCCCATCATGTACACTTAATGTATTGGATGTAGCACACAGCTGCACTAACTAGTCTATAAACACGTCCTCATCCTTCTAGACAACCCCTACAGTGAGGGAACGCATCCTATCAATCATTTTACTATTCGAATCTAACACAATGCTCAGTATGTGTTTGCAGGATAAAACACATAAGAGATTTTAAGATAGTCTTATGTAAGGGAAAAACTGACTTATTTTATGACACATGTAAAATTTTACAAAGCAGGTAGTATAAAAAGATCTCCTAGTCATTATTTCCTATGAGACATAAAGAACAAATAATTGAAATTTCTCATTTGTATTGGACATTCAGCAAAGGCCAATATAAAATGCCTATATTTCCATGGGAATTCATTCAAGGACACTGAATGCTATTGACACAATAAATAATTTTGTGATATAAAGACAACAGCATCTACATTTTCATTGTTTTAATATGGAGAAATATATCTACATTTATGGATTCATGGGGGTTAATTTGCTGACTTACAGGATCATGAAGCTTAATGCATTTCAAATTTCCCATTCAATTTAGAGCTTTATGTGTTTGAACCTAAATGTGTGATGAGAGGAGCTTTAAAGAGACATGGTTTTTGTCCACTTGCCATAAATAACACATTTTGCTTTGTCACTATGTATCTCCATTTAGCATCCTTTTAGTTTTGAATTTGACAAATTAGTAGTTATTAGAGACCCTAAACATTTCTCAAGAAGTTAAACTATCATTTTTATTAGTGCCCCACATACAGCGGTATATACAAATTTACTAAGTGACATATTTTGTTATCTGACTTTAATCAAGCCTTTCCTTCAGCAGTTCTTGTTCATTTCTCTCTTAGTTATTACCACCACAGAGACTACACGACTGGTCCCTTGCTTTCTCATCTTTATGGATTTAATTTAGAGTCTTAAAATGCCACGTTTCTTGAGGAAAAGAAAAAAATTCCAGCAAGTGAACTAAAGCTCCTAAGTCATTTATTTCATTTTAGAGATTTTAGAAACATTCACACTTGAATTAAATCTGGAAGATAATCAGTGGTTCCCAAGCAGACAGGTTTCTGCTTTAATTCTTTCTTCTCCATCCCTATATGACCGTAGAGCTATGCATTAACTTTGCAATACACAGGGAACTAAAGTGTTTGTGCAGTGATGGAATCTTTATACTAAGCTCTTACTTAGAATTTTGAAACTAGTTAATGTCTGCAACATCTTTTACTCTTGTTCTCGTACTCAGTTTCACAAACCTTGAGAGACTTCTGTGCCATTCTCTTCTGCTTTAACCTCATTTCACAGTTTGCGGCCTTGGATACTCATTCTGTCACTTTTACACAAGCTATTCATTACATTTAATCTTCTCTAAGCTTTATTTTTCCTTTTATGAAAATTTTGTTTCCCATTGAAAGGGAAAAAAGTGGAGTCACTCAACAAAAGGGTTAAAAACCTTCTGCACTCCAATCATGCAGGCTTGGAGGAAAGATCACTGCTTTATAAATGTGTGTGTGTGTGTGTGTGTGTGTGTGTGTGTGTGTGTGTGTGTGTGTGTGTGTGTGTGTGTGTGTGTGAGAGAGAGAGAGAGAGAGAGAGAGAGAGAGAGAGAGAGAGAGAGAGAGAGAGAGAAGGTGTCCAAGTAGGCCAGAGGCATTGGATACCTGCATTATAGGAAGCTGTGAGATGTCTGGTTCCCTGGAAGGGCAGTACATGATCCTAACTACTGAGCCATTTCTCCATCATGACTCTCTGTCTTCATTTCTATTAATCCAGACTACATTTCTTCCCTTACAGTAGTAAAACATCACTTCAAATTCAAGGCAAATGTGGAAGCAACTTCTGGCAACATTGCTCTTTCTTCCAAGTCTTACATGATGCTTACTTCTGTCTTCCACCTATGCAGGATGGCACATCTGCACATCTTAAAACGGCACATCTGAATTAGACAATGCCAACTCTGCTGCACCATCCAGGTTTCCAGCATTAAGTCAATCATATACAGTTATAGGTGAAACTCATCACTTTGCATCTCACTTATCATTCCTGGGTGGTTCACATATATGTTGCGAAAAGGATGCATAGGATCCTGTTCTACTTCAGAAACCACTTTTCCTTGTTTCTCGGTCATTCTAAAATCCAAGCACTATTTTCTCATATACAAGACATTTATGTCAAATATCTATACTAGTTGACATTTTTGAATGGGTCATTATATTACTTTTTCTTCTTTTTCAAACCATCACCTTGGCACTTGAATTCTCAAACAAGTCCAACAGACGTGAAAAAGAAATTTGTTATCATTCACATGACACAACCATTTTATTTTTCCACTAATTAATTTATTCACTTTACATGTCAAAATCAGTCCCACATCTCCTCTCAGTCTCTCCCCGTATAGCTGCTTCCCCACTACCTCTCTCCCTCTCTTCTGATAAGGGAAAGGTACCCCCATCCCCAGATTCCAACCTACACTGACACATCAAGTCACTACAGAGTTAGAAACATCCTCTCCCACTGAGGTCAGCCAAAACACTCAGAGAAACAGGATCCACAGGCAGTCAACACAGTCAGTGCTATTCCCCATTCCAGTTGTTGGGGGTCCTGCATAAAGACCAAGGTACACATCTGCTACATATGTGTGGGGTAGGGGTGGGGGCTAAGTCCAGACCATGTGTGTTTTGTGGTTCATGGCTCAGTCTCTGAGAGCCCCCAAGGATTCAGGTTAGTTAACTCTGTTGGTCTTCATGTGAAATCCCTATCCCTTTTGGGTCCATTAGTCTTCCCCAACTATTCCTCAAGACTCACCAAGCTCCACCTAATATTTCACTGTGGGTCTCTGCATCTGTTGCACTCAGCTTCTGGGTGTGGCCTCTCAGAAGACAATAATGCTAGACTCCTGTCTGCAAACATATCTGGATCCTGTCAGCAAGTGCTTCTTGGCATCATCAATAGTGACTGGGTTTGGTGGCTACATATGGATCCCCAGGTAGGGCAGTCTCTGAATGGCCTTTACCTCAGTCCCTGCTCCACTCTTTGTCCCTGTAGTTCCTCTCGTGAGTATTTTGTTCTCCCTTCTAAGAAGGACTGAAGCATTTACATTTTGGTCTTCCTTCTTCTTGAGCTTCATATGTTCTGTGAATTTTTTTTTAGGTATTTCAAGCTTTCCGGTTAATATCCACTTATCAGTGAGTACATAC
Organism: Rattus rattus; assembly: GCF_011064425.1. Lineage (NCBI taxonomy): Eukaryota > Metazoa > Chordata > Mammalia > Rodentia > Muridae > Rattus > Rattus rattus. Next base: position 94,612,638 of record NC_046157.1, on the reverse strand, counting down.
CATGTGTGTTCTTTTATGACTGGGTTGCCTCACTCAGGATGATATTTTCTAGTTCCATCCATTTGCCTAAGAATTTCATGTAGTCGTTGTTCCTGAGCACATAGAATATTCAACATCACTTTGGTATCTCCACCAGGGCGGCCAATAAGTGTCCAATATTACACTATTCAATCTCTGTTTCTTTCCTCTTTGCATAAATATATTTTAATTAATGATTTTTAACATTTCTTATTGTTACTTTTAACAAGTAGTATTTTTAGAATTTCGTAGTGTGTCTTCTCATAATCACCTTCGGTCTATTACATTTTCCAATATCTGTCCCCTATTCCATGCCCATCCGACATTGTGTTCTTCTCCTTTCCATTAAAGGCAATTATGCTGCCCACATTCCATTCCACTGGACTGTTTTTCTTTACTATGGAATACACTTTTAGAAAAAATGGACAATTCCTTTCACAGCAGCTTAGAAATCTCAATAGCTCTTTGGCTATAGGTGCAAGTTCTTGCCCAGAAACTTTCTCCAGGCTGAAATTTCATGTCTTATTCCCACCCTGGTTTTTTGCATGTTGACACAACCTCTATGAGATGATATGTGCAGCTACTTTTCTGTCTCCAGAAGACACAGTTTCTTTGTAGTCCTTGAGTGCCACTGGCTATTACACTTTTCATCTCCCTCTTCTGCAGCTGTCCTTGAGCCTTTGTATAAGGAACTGCAGTATAGATGTTCCATCACATTCTCTTATTATTCTTATTATTAGGTTTTGGCGGTGATCACCATCACCTGAAAATAAGGTTATGAGATATCATAATATGTGTGTAATTATAAGCCATTAGAAGTTCATTTAATCCTTGTCCATTTTGCAGAATAATAGTAGCTATTCTTTCTTAGAGTCTTTATTCTTTGTATCCCTAGGTATTGGAAAAATCATGGTGCCAGCTCTGTGTTTCTTCTCATGAGGTTGGCCTTTAAAACAGTCAGAAAGTGGCTGGGTATTCCCAGGGCATTCCTGCTGCTTTTATATCAGTGTGTATGTCTTGCTAAACTTTTTGTTATAATATCGCACAGCGTTCACACCAGGGAAAGATGTATGATTGTTTTTTTTTCTCTGTGTGAGTATGAATGTGCTAGCATGTGTGTGTGTGTGTATGTGTGTGTGTGTGTGTGAGAGAGAGAGAGAGAGAGAGAGAGAGACAGAGACAGAGACAGAGACAGAGACAGAGACAGGGTACATGTGTAGAGGGCAAAGCTTAAACTTTACAAAATTCAATTCTTGTATTTGGTGAATTAGAATCAGATAAACTAAAAACAGATGCCAACGGGACTGTTGTAGGAGTTTATCCTTGTCAATATGATTTGTAATGAGATTCCTAGAAATTTGTAGGTTTGGAGCAGGTGGGTTGAGAAAGTTTACATGTAGTGGATTTCCTGCTTGTCTGCTAACCATAGGCTTTACTCAGATTCTTGGGTGAAAAGCTCTGCACTTATCTCCTGCTCACCCCCTACTCCCCAATTATCCCCTGATTTTCCACCCTGCTTCATTCTAACTGGTGTATTTTAAATATTTTAGAGAGTATAAAATGAATGGGTTATCACAAATTATTTGGCATCTGGGCATTGGTCTGAGTGTTGGTGCATAGAGTCTAATGATTTGAAAGTCCAATAAAGAAAATGTTTAAGAGATGGACTTCATTACCCACTAAAGAAGGGTCTTTACTAGTACCTAAAATTATCAATATAACTTGTATATATATATATATATATGTACATATATACAATATATATAATACATAAGAAAAAGTAAATCATTAAGTGATGTATTACTGCCATGCTTCTAGCTAAGTTCAGGGAAGAATGGATGTGGGCCAAGTGGCATCACATCCTGAATGCTCAGAATAAGTCGATTACACACTGGGAATGGAGCTAGATAATATCTATGAAGGGGCCTGCTCCTTAGGTCTCCAGCTGCCCAGGGGTATGTCAGTCAAAAAAAAACACAAAACAAACAAACAAAGAAAAAACCCAAAACAACAACAACAAAGAAACCAAGCTTTTGAACTAATGGTGCCACTGTCCATGTGTTTCAACCTCAGAAGCTATGTTTACTACAGTCAGAAGTACACAGAGGAGATCTATGAAGAAAATGAGTGCTCTTGTTCCAGCTGGCAGTCCTCACGTGACTCTTGTGTATAGTTCAAGTGTTATCGATGAAGTATCATGAGAGGCATAGATGTTTCTCACCCACTTTGTCCCAACAGACAAGCAGTCCAAGTGCTATGAGGGTTGGAGCCTTGACTCATGCACTTGACTGTGGCAGCATTTTCAGTTTATCTTCCCTGTTAACTTCCTTGTAAGGTTATATCCCATCAGGTTCCCTATTAGTAGATTTCAATGAACCTACTGTCTCACATACAACCTCTGAGCATCCTCTACAGTTCACTTGAAACTTCTTCCCTGGCCTACACTGCTGTAGCTTTTCTGTTTGCTATAAAACTGGTTTTATTGTTACTACTTTCCAAATACAAGTTTTTGCTGTTGTTATTTTCAGTTTTCTGTTTCCAAATTCAACTTCTTTGCTTTGGCTTCCTCAGATAGCCCTTCATGCTGTTGCCTAACTTCATAAAAAGGAACACATCCTTCTAGTGTTCTAAAATCATTTCCTGACTTGATAATAAAACTGATAAAAATCTCAACCCATCACCATTGCAGACAAAGCTGTGTTTACCTTTGTAGTTTTTCTTTATGCTTATTATCACTTTACAATGTGTCTAATTTATGTTATGAAATGGAAAAGAGACGAGTGAAGAGTTAAATAAGTAAATAAACTGGGTTAAGTGTGGCAATAGTATTTCTGGGAAAATATTTGTCAAGTACACATCTCCTTTTTTTCTATTAGGGGGATAAACAATAGGACAGAAAAAACATGGTCCTTGGGATGAGGCATGAAAATAAAAGTGTATACAGATGGAATCAAATTAAGTACATTCACAAATACAAATTTGGTGAAAGTACTGAAGTTGTATTTCACGTGCTCCCACTCTCAATGTGATTAGATACCCAAATGCACTCATTGATGATTTACTGCTGACAGTTTACAGTGTATCCCTGTCTTTTCCTCCTGCGCTCCCTATCTGCATGCACTGTTAGGCAGCTTTCTTCAATGGTGCAAGAAAGAGTCTCAAGGAAACAAGCACAGCCCACTGCATGCACACATTTCGAACCCAGATTCTTCTAACAAAAGATACTCTTCTTGTATTTTCTAACCCTCCTGGATTTAATTAAAATGTTTGTTCTGCTCTTCCCAGAGGGCTTAGTTACACGAGGAATAAATCTTAATAGTTTCCAGCATTTGTATGGTGTCTTAAACCTTACCGTTTGAACCAAAAAGGGGGTTTCCCTTTAAGTCTTGGAGGAGAACTTCAGGAATGCAAGATACCTCGTATCAATTTTGAATCAAAGTTGAAGAGCATGTTACTGGATCAAGTTACTAACTTTTATTCATGCTGAAATTGGCATTATTGATTTCAAGCTTCTTCACCAGTAGTCAACTGAGTAGAAGCAATTCAAAATGTTGCAGATCCAGAGAGAAACAATGTTGATTCATTCATTTTACTTAATTGGAGATTGACTTTTGCAACATTTCCCATCCTGGCCTGGAGCTGGAAGAATCAGACAGTCTTCTGTGTTAGCTTCACAATTAATGGAAACTGTTCATCTGCTACCTTCACAAAGTGCTGTTGTTTTACACCATCCACAACACTTTCATTTGAAGACTTGGGAGGAAAACGCTTTTCACTGCATACATTCTCATTTTCTTAATTATTATGTATTGCATTTTTGCTTTGAAATGGCTGTTCCACAAAATAAAGTTTTCAGGAGAAAGAGGGTAAAATTCTTACTTGAGCTTTGATTTTCCTTTACTTACAGTTAATTATTTTATTTTTCATATATTATCCTTCAGCTTTTCTTAAGATCAGTAGTTTCTAATATAGTTTTTAAACTTTAACCCCTCTTCCTGTTATTCTTTAAAACTCATTCAATTTATTTTCTGTATTCGTTAGTTATTATATTATTGATGCAGTCTAGGTTGCCTCATGGTGCCCAAAGGAGACTTTGATTAGCACTACAAACGAAGCAAAGAGTTTTGCATTTTCTACTTTACCAGGCTCTTAGAAGAGAAAATCAACTGATAACATATTTCTCCTCTTTTGTTCTTATCAAACAAGGATGTTCATGATTTATTCATATTGTTGCCCATACTACAATGATCAATTTGTGTTTATTAGATCTTTCTGCTCACGTACATCACAAATCTCAGATTAACTTGCAGAGAATTCAGAGGTTAGCAACTCAAGAAAATGTGTTAAAAGAAAAAACAAGTCACTAAATGAAGTGTATGTCTGTAAACATTGAAAAGAATGGGTGTATGAGCAGTGATGCCTACACACTCTATAGGAGATTATTATAGAGAAAGGAAAAATTCTGAACAGAATTAATAAGTACATCACCAACTAAGGAGGGAAGCAGGGAATTTTTGTAGGGTGAAAAGTTGTAAAGGATAATTATACTAAATAAATAAAGGATGCTTGACATGAAGCTAAGGTTTAGCAGTACAGAACTGAACATAATTAAAATGAAAGAACACTGTTTAATTTTTTTCTAGAGCTTTCTAGTAATTAAAATGGTAAGTAGGTTATGTCTCTTTGCCTTTATTTTATTATATATAAAGTAACAATACTTATTCTATCTTCTATCTCTCGGGTTTTCAGCAAGGATTAATATGCTTAACAAAACATAAGGTAAGTCTTTGTTAGCTTCATTAACTGTTATTATTCCTGAAAGGAGGAATGGTAGACATTTTGTAGATATTCTTGAGGTTTTACTGTTATTCTGCTCAAGTATTTAGAGAAGTGTCTGGTTGTAGGAGAGGGGTATACAGTATGTTAAATGAGTTTATGCCCCATATGGTAGTTCCATAAACTAAGAAAGCCACATAAAGAAGTTATTAGAGTGTCAAGGAGCTCTGTGAACCAGTTAAAGCAGTCCCCATCCACTGACCTTCAATGTTAGAATACTTTTGGTAAGATATCCATAAAACAGTGCTAGATCTCAGCATAAAGCATAAATCTAGGCATAAAGTTATTTTCCATTAGCCAATACCATCACCCATAAAAAGCTGATGCATATGTAAAGGAAGAAGAGGAAAGTCTTGTTGTAAAATGTCAAATAATTTGTATAAACATCCAGCTTTCACAAAGGTATTGTTACCTGCTGGTTCTGAAGGGTAGGCTGCCTATGGGAAACTCCCTCCCCAATTTCATGCAGTTTAGAAAGGGCAGGAATAACTTTATGAGAGAGAAAGCAAACACTCTTTATACCATATCAGTAATGTTGACATCAATGATAAGCTCTAGGTCATGGTGATGGCATGCATTTTGATAAGTTATGATAACAATTATAATTTATCTATATGGAGTCCTCACAAATGTCTACCACGCTTACCTGAATATGAGAATCGCAAACAAATAAACAAGCAAACATCAAAAATTTCATTTTGGAGCGTTCTACAAAATATCTTACCTAAATAGTCAAGGTCATCCAAAACAAACCTGAGGAACTGTCCTAGCTAAGAAGAACCTATGTAGATACTGTGCCTATATACACGAAGCATCTTAGTGGGTGACCTTGGACAAAAAAGGGAATCAAGAAGAAAGAAAGGAACTCTGGAGTGCTTATGGGCATTGGTAATAATTCTTCACTGTGATATTTTAAATTATAGTGAGTATTTCATGCTAATGTGCATTGATAACAGGGCAGAAAAGAATGTGAGCGTGAGAAAACTCTGCCATTTTTCAGTCAGCTAGCTATATGCTCATACACAGTCCTTAAACCTGAATTTGAATTTCATGCACTAAGTTTCATTGCCTTATTACCAGACTGCATAATAATACAATTAAAAAATCCACTTTATTGTGGCTATGACATCAGTAGGGATATTTAAACAGAAAAACAAGCATAATGAAACAAACTTCAGTGATTTTTTTTCCTACTTCTACCCCGTTAGAATCTCTGCTCGCACAAATATGTGTGCAGCTTATGGTATTAATTATAATAGAAATTATATAAAAACTAAAATTATTGTTTGATGGAGTAAATATGGTGCCGCCCTATATCACTGACTAGAAAGTCACTCGCTTGCTGAGAACAGTGAAGGAGTTCAATAGAATACTGGAATTCCTTCTCATTATTACTGGGTACTTGTTTTTGATTTGACATCAGAAGCTTGTACATAATTGTATTCATGCCAGTAAATGGGCTCAGTGGCAATTGGCTTGATTATTGCTTAACCAAATATTAAAACAAATCATAATATTTTTTGATTAAGCTAAACAACATTGTAATGTTAATTATTATTTAATTTCTTCAAGTGGAGAAAAGATCTACCGGGATGGTAATTCTCTACCCTTTCTCTAAATATAGTGGTTGTTTCTGATTACCCAAATGTGCATTTTCACTTAATTTATGTTTTCTTCTAGGAAAGCAGAGGAAACTTGGAACTGAGCTGAATACACTGAAGAAAATGTGTGAAACTGACTCTTGATAAGATAAAGGATTAGTGGGGCTGGAGAGATGGCTCAGAGGTTAAGAGCACTGTCTGCTCTTCCAGAGGTCCTGAGTTCAATTCCCAGCAACCACATGGTGGCTCACAACCACCTATAATCAGGTCTGGTGTCCTCTTCTGGCCTGTAGTTGCATACATGCAGGCAGAAAGCTGTATGAATGTATACATAATAAATAAATAAATGTTTTTAAAAAAGATAAAGGATTAGTGAAGAACATCTTACATCTTTAAAACTGTGAAACTCTAACAGGCATACACATATGCACCCGTGTGTTTGCAGAATGAGATAGTGATTTGAGAAGACAATATTTCCATACTAAATTAGTTCAGAAGCCACCAGAGTTTTATAACAAAGGATCCGAGAAAGGCGGAAAGTGCTTTGACAGGTGGAATATAAAGCCTCATTAGACATTGGTGAGATATATCGTCAGACAATAGTATACACAGACTCTGAAGGAAAAAAGAATGAACTGTATGAGGTGTGAAAGTTATAGCCTCTGGCATCTTAAAATTGCAGGTGTGATCACCGTGCTAGCTCTGACCCAAACATTCTGTCTTGAACCTTCTCAGTCACATGTTTGTCTTCTGGTGCTCATTACTGGTGGCTTTCATTCTGCCTTTCAAGGACAAGGAACCAACCAGGAGCAGATACCTAACATGGTCACTCTCTCCAGTAAATGAGACTCCTTCCTCATAAGAATCCTGAGTAGAGGATTTTTCTTTCAGGAGATCTTTCAAAACAGATTTTTATCTTTCAGAAAGAAGTATTATATAATGCTTTATGAAACAAAACCTATTTAGACGTCTAAATACGGGAACCAAACACATTCTACCATTGAATAAAGTATTGAAGCTGACATAAGAAAGTATCATCCTCATTTGTTGTTAGAGTAGAAAAAGAGGCTATGGATTTGAAATAAAGCAGGGAGGGTTCTGGGGGCATCTGCAAGGAGAAAGGGGAAGGGAGCTGTGAGGTAATTGTAGTCTCAGTCAGTCATCTTGTGCTGACTCACACCCACCCCCCATGGTCTTGTAGTCCACATTTTAATGGATTCAGGCCAGCCGTTTCTGCCAGCGCCATGTTGTGTAGATGTAAACAGGCCCTTGTTTCTGACAATTTCTATTCACTTGTAATTCTTTAGAAATTCTGCAATTATGTTTCTATTTATTTCTTGAAGATTATTCAGAGACAGATACAAAGAGCTTTAAAAATATATCCTTATATAAAATTATTTTGTTCGTTTACCACTGCCCTAGTAACTTATTAGAATATGGAATATATATATATTTCTTGAACCTTTATTTTTCTAAAATGAGGAACATATTTGAGGTACAAATTACTATTATCTTTATTTTGTATCACACAAATATGTATTCTGTTTTTTATAGTTTCACCTAAAGGAAAAAATAGGCCTCCTTATCTGTTCCCTATATTCTCCTTGTCGTAACTTCATGTTTTAATTAAAAAGATTTATTTTAAATGTTTTTATTAAATTTTTATGTCTTTAGTGTCTGTGTCTATGAAGTGAGCCTGTGTACACATGGGTGTGTGTGTGTGTGTGTGTGTGTTGTGTGTGTGTGTGTGTGTTGTGTGTGTGTGTGTGTGTGTGTGTGTGTGTGTGTGTGTGCATTTGGAACTTTACAAGACAATTGCAGAAGTTTGTTCTCTCCTTCCTATGCTCTCTACCACATTGTGTACCACCCAGAAATCCAATTCAAGTTGTCAGTCTTAGAAGCCTTTACCTGCTAAGCCATCTTGATGGTCACTTCTTAAGTTCCTTCGAAAAAAAAGTTAGGTGTTGAATCGATTCTTCTTTTGATAGATTAGAACTTCACTTAAAGCAGAACAGAATCTAGCATGGGGCTGCATTGTCCCACCTGTAACTGGGAAGCTATTGACAATAAATAGATGTTGGGAATGGAATCAGTTTTCTTCAAGGGCTTGGCTCTGACAAATCTAGCAGTCAAAGGAACACATTCAAGAATATATCTGCAGCAAAATTGAGTTGAGTGGACATTAAAAGAAAGACATACATTACGGTAGAGAAGGAAGGGAATTTGGGTCTGGGAGGAACTGAAAAAGGGTGAATTTGATCAAAATATCTTGCACATTTTTCAAAATCTGAGCTGAAGAAAATTGCAATAATTTCTTAGAAAGAACAATATCAACTAACCAGACCCCTCAGAGATCCCAGGGAATAAACCACCAACCAAAGAGTACATGGGCGGGCCCAGTACCTGTTACATGAAAAGCAGAGGACTGCTTTATCTGGCATTAATGGGAGGGGAGGTACTTGGTCCTGTGGAAGCTTGCTGCCCTAGTGAAGGGAGATGCTGGAAAGGTGAGCCAGGAGTGGCAGGGTTCATAGAGGAGCATTCTTTTAGAGGCAAAGGGGTAGCGGGGAATGGGGAGGGGAGTTTGTAGAGAGGAGACTGGGAAGGAGGTCAACATTTGAAATGTAAATAAATAAAATAATTAATAAAATGGAAAGTTTCAAAAAAAGAAAAAGGAACAGTTTAGTTATTGCATGACTGATGAAGATTGAAACTAGTTTTGTTTCTTGAGTCTCTAGTTTAATGCCACATTTATCAACATTCTATTTTACAATTATTATGTGCACAGGAAATAATAAGTCTCCTATTCAGAAAACATTTTGTAATAACAAAAAGTAACCGAATGTACTCAATTCCAAAGGGAAGCACTGGGGAAGTGACCACTGTAAAATAAGGATACACTAATAGCCAATTATCTGGTGACTAATGCTTTGAGAGACAGAGGTGCCTGTGGATTCAGCAAAGGTGCCATCATGAATCTGGAAAAGACTGTTTTTATTCATGATACAGAACCAGGTGTGCCAGCAAGTCAATGACCTTTGCAGAAACTACTAGTATTTATGTCAGTAATAAAGTCAGATCATGAGGGAAAAGCCACTGATTTATGAGGGAAAATGCCAGCAACAGCCATGACAAATTATCACTACAAGTAACCATGCCTATTCACTCTTACCATCGATTGGCAAACCTGTCAAAGAAAACAAAGCGAGAGTGTCAATCAACACTTGTGATGACTCATAGCTTGTTTTCTATGAAATCATTTTTAATACCTTTAGATTTAATTTTCAAAGGCTCCATAATAATCAAATACCAACATGTATAAATTCTTTAACATGCATAAGTAAGGGAAAGACACAGGTTTTATAGGCTTGTGTTAAAAATATGAATTTATGCTCGCCGCCTGGTCGGGCGGACACTCCTGAGGCAGCAGAGCGGAGGAGACCACCAACGCTGCCCACCCCTGCCCACATCCCTGGCCCAGGAGGAAACTGTATACGGCCTCTGGGTACCCGTAGAGGAGGGCCCAGGAGCAGCAGGTCCACTGTGTCTGAGACACCACACCTGAAGGGACCGACCGGATAAACAGTTCTCTGCACCCAAATCCCGTGGGAGGGAGAGCTAAACCTTCAGAGAGGCGGACACACCTGGGAAACCAGAAGAGACTGCACGCTGCACACAGTTCTGACCCCAGGGGAAAACAAAAGCTCTCTGGAACCCTGGTGCACGGAACCTCCCGGAAGGGGCGGCGCAGATCTTCCTGGCTGCTGAGGCCATGGAGAGCTCATAGGCAACACCCCGCCAGCAAACTTGAGCCTGGGGACCACAGGTAAGACAAACTTTTCTGCTACAAACGACTTGCCTGGTGAACTCAAGACACAGGCTCACAGGAACAGCTGAAGACCTGTAGAGAAGAAAAACTACGCGCCCGAAAGCAGAACACTCTGTCCCCATAACTGGCTGAAAGAAAACAGGAAAACAGGTCTACAGCACTCCTGAAACACAGGCATATAAGACAGTCTAGCCACTGTCAGAAATAGCAGAACAAAGTAACACTAGAGATAATCTGATGGCGAGAGGCAAGCGCAGGAACCCAAGCAACAGAAACCAAGACTACATGGCATCATCGGAGCCCAATTCTCCCACCAAAGCAAACACGGAATATCCAAACACACCAGAAAAGCAAGATCTAGTTTCAAAATCATATTTGATCATGATGTTGGAGGACTTCAAGAAAGACATGAAGAACTCCTTAGAGAAAAAACAGGAAAACATAAAAATAAACAAGTAGAAGCCTACAGAGAGGAATCGCAAAAAATTCCTAAAAGAATTCAGGAAAATATAAATAAACAAGTAGAAGCCCATAGAGAGGAGTCACAAAAATCCTAAAAGAATTTCCAGGAAAACATAAATAAACAAGTAGAAGCCCATAGAGAGAGAGTCACAAAAAATCCCTGAAAGAATTCCCAGGAAAACACAATCAAACAGTTGAAGGAATTAAAAATGGAAATAGAAGCAATCAAGAAAGAACACATGGAAACAACCCTGGATATAGAAAACCAAAAGAAGAGACAAGGAGCTGTAGATACAAGCTTCACCAACAGAATACAAGAGATGGAAGAGAGAATCTCAGGAGCAGAAGATTCCATAGAAATCATTGACTCAACTGTCAAAGATAATGTAAAAGCGGAAAAAGCTACTGGTCCAAAACATACAGGAAATCCAGGACTCAATGAGAAGATCAAACCTAAGGATAATAGGTATAGAAGAGAGTGAAGACTCCCAGCTCAAAGGACCAGTACATATCTTCAACAAAATCATAGAAGAAAAACTTCCTAACCTAAAAAAGAGATACCCATAGGCATACAAGAAGTCTACAGAACTCCAAATAGATTGGACCAGAAAAAACACCTCCCGTCACATAATAGTCAAAACACCAAACGCACAAAATAAAGAAAGAATATTAAAAGCAGTAAGGGAAAAAGGTCAAGTAACATATAAAGGCAGACCTATCAAAATCACACCAGACTTCTCGCCAGAAACTATGAAGGCCAGAAGATCCTGGACTGATGTCATACAGACCCTAAGAGAACACAAATGCCAGCCCAGGTTACTGTATCCTGCAAAACTCTCAATTAACATAGATGGAGAAACCAAGATATTCCATGACAAAACCAAATTTACACAATATCTTTCTACAAACCCAGCACTACAAATGATAATAAATGGTAAAGCCCAACATAAGGAGGCAAGCTATACCCTAGAAGAAACAAGAAACTAATCGTCTTGGCAGCAAAACAAAGAGAAGAAAAGCACACAAACATAACCTCACATCCAAATATGAATACAACCGGAAGCAATAATCACTATTCCTTAATATCTCTCAACATCAATGGCCTCAACTCCCCAATAAAAAGACATAGATTAACAAACTGGATACGCCACGAGGACCCTGCATTCTGCTGCCTACAGGAAACACACCTCAGAGACAAAGACAGACACTACCTCAGAATGAAAGGCTGGAAAACAACTTTCCAAGCAAATGGTCAGAAGAAGCAAGCTGGAGTAGCCATTCTAATATCAGATAAAATCAATTTTCAACTAAAAGTCATCAAAAAAGATAAGGAAGGACACTTCATATTCATTAAAGGAAAAATACACCAAGATGAACTCTCAATCCTAAATATCTATGCCCCAAATACAAGGGCACCTACATACGTAAAAGAAACCTTACTAAAGCTCAAAACACACATTACACCTCACACAATAATAGTAGGAGATTTCAACACCCCACTCTCATCAATGGACAGATCATGGAAACAGAAATTAAACAGAGACATAGACAGACTAAGAGAAGTCATGAGTCAAATGGACTTAACAGATATTTATAGAACATTCTATCCTAAAGCAAAAGGATATACCTTCTTCTCAGCTCCTCATGGTACTTTCTCCAAAATTGACCATATAATTGGTCAAAAAATGGGCCTCAACAGGTACAGAAAGATAGAAATAATCCCATGCGTGCTATCAGACCACCACGGCCTAAAACTGGTCTTCAATAACAATAAGGGAAGAATGCCCACATATACGTGGAAATTGAACAATGCTCTACTCAATGATAACCTGGTCAAGGAAGAAATAAAGAAAGAAATTAAAAGCTTTTTAGAATTTAATGAAAATGAAGGTACAACATACCCAAACCTATGGGACACAATGAAAGCTGTGCTAAGAGGAAAACTCATAGCGCTGAGTGCCTGCAGAAAGAAACAGGAAAGAGCATATGTCAGCAGCTTGACAGCACACCTAAAAGCTCTAGAACAAAAAGAAGCAAATACACCCAGGAGGAGTAGAAGGCAGGAAATAATCAAACTCAGAGCCGAAATCAACCAAGTAGAAACAAAAAGGACCATAGAAAGAATCAACAGAACCAAAAGTTGGTTCTTTGAGAAAATCAACAAGATAGATAAACCCTTAGCCAGACTAACGAGAGGACACAGAGAGCGTGTCCAAATTAACAAAATCAGAAATGAAAAGGGAGACATAACTACAGATTCAGAGGAAATTCAAAAAATCATCAGATCTTACTATAAAAGCCTATATTCAACAAAACTTGACAATCTGCAGGAAATGGACAATTTCCTAGACAGATACCAGGTACCCAAGTTAAATCAGGAACAGATAAACCAGTTAAACAACCCCATAACTCCTAAGGAAATAGAAGCAGTCATTAAAGGTCTCCCAACCAAAAAGAGCCCAGGTCTAGACGGGTTAGTGCAGAATTCTATCAGACCTTCATAGAAGACCTCGTACCAATATTATCCAAACTATTGCACAAAATTGAAACAGATGGAGCACTACCGAATTCCTTCTATGAAGCCACAATTACTCTTATACCTAAACCACACAAAGATCCAACAAAGAAAGAGAACTTCAGACCAATTTCCCTTATGAATATCAATGCAAAAAATACTCAATAAAATTTTGGCAAACCGAATCCAAGAGCACATCAAAACAATCATCCACCATGATCAAGTAGGCTTCATCCCAGGCATGCAGGGATGGTTTAATATCGGAAAACCATCAACGTGATCCATTATATAAAAACAAACTGAAAGAACAAAACCACATGATCATTTCATTAGATGCTGAGAAAGCATTTGACAAAATTCAACACCCTTCATGATAAAAGTCCTGGAAAGAATAGGAATCCAAGGCCCATACCTAAACATAGTAAAAGCCATATACAGCAAACCAGTGGCTAACATTAAACTAAATGGAGAGAAACTTGAAGCAATCCCACTAAAATCAGGGACTAGACAAGGCTGCCCACTCTCTCCCTACTTATTCAATATAGTTCTTGAAGTTCTAGCCAGAGCAATCAGACAACAAAAGGAGGTCAAGGGGATACAGATCGGAAAAGAAGAAGTCAAAATATCACTATTTGCAGATGATATGATAGTATATTTAAGTGATCCCAAAAGTTCCACCAGAGAACTACTAAAGCTGATAAACAACTTCAGCAAAGTGGCTGGGTATAAAATTAACTCAAATAAATCAGTAGCCTTCCTCTACAAAAGAGAAACAAGCCGAGAAAGAAATTAGGGAAACGACACCCTTCATAATAGATCCAAATAATATAAAGTACCTCGGTGTGACTTTAACCAAGCTAGGGAAAGATCTGTACAATAAGAACTTCAAGACTCTGAAGAAAGAAATTGAAGAAGATCTCAGAAGATGGAAAGATCTCCCATGCTCATGGATTGGCAGGATTAATATAGTAAAAATGGCCATTCTGCCAAAAGCGATCTACAGATTCAATGCAATCCCCATCAAAATACCAATCCAATTCTTCAAAGAGTTAGACAGAACAATTTGCAAATTCATCTGGAATAACAAAAAACCCAGGATAGCTAAAACTATCCTCAACAATAAAAGGACTTCAGGGGGAATCACTATCCCAGAACTCAAGCAGTATTACAGAGCAATAGTGATAAAAACTGCATGGTATTGGTATAGAGACAGACAGATAGACCAATGGAACAGATTGAAGACCCAGAAATGAACCCACACACCTATGGGCACTTGATTTTTGACAAAGGAGCCAAAACTATCCAATGGAAAAAAGATAGCATTTTCAGCAAATGGTGCTGGTTCAACTGGAGGTCAACATGTAGAAGAATGCAGATCGATCCATGCTTATCACCCTGTACAAAGCTTAAGTCCAAGTGGATAAAGGACCTCCACATCAAACCAGACACACTCAAACTAATAGAAGAAAAAACTAGGGAAGCATTTGGAACACATGGGCACTGGAAAAAATTTCCTGAAACAAAACACCAATGGCTTATGCTCTAAGATCAAGAATTGACATATGGGATCTCATAAAACTGCAAAGCTTCTGTAAGGCAAAGGACACTGTGGTTAGGACAAAACGGCAACCAACAGATTGGGAAAAGATCTTTACCAATCCTACAACAGAGAGAGGGCTTATAGCCAAAATATACAAAGAACTCAAGAAGTTAGACAGCAGGGAGACAAATAACCCTATTAAAAAATGGGGTTCAGAGCTAAACAAAGAATTCACAGCTGAGGAATGCCGAATGGCCGAGAAACACCTAAAGAAATGTTCAACATCGTTAGTCATAAGGGAAATGCAAATCAAAACAACCCTGAGATTTCACCTCACACCAGTGAGAATGGCTAAGATCAAAAACTCAGGTGACAGCAAATGCTGGCGAGGATGTGGAGAAAGGGAACACTCCTCCATTGTTGGTGGGATTGCAGACTGGTACAACCATTCTGGAAATCAGTCTGGAGGTTCCTCAGAAAATTGGACATTGAACTGCCTGAGGATCCAGCTATACCTCTCCTGGGCATATACCCAAAAGATGCCCCAACATATAAAAAAGACACGTGCTCCACTATGTTCATCGCAGCCTTATTTATAATAGCCAGAAGCTGGAAAGAACCCAGATGCCCTTCAACGGAGGAATGGATACAGAAAATGTGGTACATCTACACAATGGAATATTACTCAGCTATCAAAAACAATGACTTTAATGAAATTGTAGGCAAATGGTTGGAACTGGAAAATATCATCCTGAGTGAGCTAACCTAATCACAGAAAGACATACATGGTATGTACTCATTGATAAGTGGCTATTAGCCCAAATGCTTGAATTACCCTAGATGCCTAGAACAAATGAAACTCAAGACGGATGATCAAAATGTGAATGCAGATCGCTCCTGAGAGACACAGCCAGAATACAGCAAATACAGAGGCGTATGCCAGCAGGAAACCACTGAACTGAGAACAGGACCCTGTTGAAGGAATCAGAGAAAGAACTGGAAGAGCTTGAAGGAGCTCGAGACCCCATATGTACAGCAATGCCAACCAACCAGAGCTTCCAGGGACAAGCCACTACCCAAAGACTATACATGGACTGACCCTGGACTCTGACCTCATAGGTAGCAATGAATATCCTAGTAAGAGCACCAGTGGAAGGGAAGCCCTGGGTCCTGCTAAGACTGAACCCCAGTGAACTAGACTGTTGGGGAGAGGGCAGCAATGGGGGGGAGGGTTGGGAGGGGAACACCCATAAGGAAGGGGAGGGGGGAGGGGGATGTTTGCCCGGAAACCGGGAAAGGGAATAACACTCGAAATGTATATAAGAAATACTCAAGTTAATAATAATAATAATAAAAAAAATATGAATTTATACATGTATGAAAACATCTTAGCAAAAGATTGTTCTCATGTCTAAAGTTAGCTTTGTGAAAGGTTATAGGCAGTCCCTGACAAGCTGGCTAGCAAATGTAGACCTCTGATGCAAGGGGCTTAGTTTACTCCCAGAGTTCAAAAGCCTCAGATGTTAATTTTCTCTTCTCATATGTATATAGATGACATTTTCATGCAAATCCACATAATTTTTCTCATCTACACACAAGTGAATATTAGAAAAGTTTTATTGACTAAATTTAAGTAAAACTGAAGAACAATTCATAAATTAAAAAAGCATGGTATTAGATAATCAACTGAAATCACCCTTTTCTCTTTGAACTAATTGAAACTCTAAGGCCCACCATGAAGGTTTACAAATGACACCTCATCAGAGAAGGTTGCTTCCCTTTGAGTTTCCATTTGTTGACATTCAGTGCACATAACTTGATACAACTCATGGTTTATTCCAGATTCCTGATATTCATGCCCCATGCAATCACTTAAAACATCTTTTTTTTATTTTAACTCTAAATGCTTGCGAGCAACGATAGAATGATTTAATTCTTGCACAACCCAAGGAGCCTTGGGAAGCACAGTGAGTCATAAATAAATGACTCCTACAATTTGTGTGGGATATGAGCTGAATGGTGACTCACTTCAATAAGATCCCCACCATAAACAAAAGTAGAGACGTAGGAGTAGGAGAACAATATTCCAAATCATTTTATAAGTATCTAACACCTGTGATTTGTTTCTCATATTACTTTAGCTAGGCTTGACTCTCCATTTAATATGCAACCTTTGCTTCCAGGATGGTTTTGAACAGTAGAAGTACAAGAATTAGGACAGAAAACTCCCTTGGTCACTTTTATTTAAGCACAGATGTTTAAATGCAGATATTCCGCATAATTCATTTTCAAGATTTTCACTTGTAACAATAGCATTTATTGACTATATCATGTGTGCGAATTAATATGAGGAATAGTTCACCTACCTTAAAACTACCTTATATTGACATTAACAGCTATTCTTTGAGGTATTTTAAAATATATTTCACTTATTCTTTGAGAATTTTATACATGTATGGTTTCAAACATTCATACAGTGTGATCATATTTATCTCCCATTCCTCCCTGTTAAATTCTCCTGGATCTATCTTCCTCCTTCCACATCTCTTCCAACTTCATGTGATCTCCTTTTATTTAATATAACCTACTAACTCCAATTTGTGCAGCATAAACTTAGCAGCAACTACACCCTTAAAATTATTAGTAATCAGCTTTACTTTTCATTTTATGAATTTATTTTCTCATATATTGCATTCCAACAGCAGTTTTCCCTCTTTCCATATCACCCCTACTCTCTACAGCCCCCCCAGAACTTCCTCCCCATCCATTCTTCTTCCTAGGTTAGACCCATGCAGGTTCCCTGAAAAAGTTGAGGGAAGGATTGTCCCGAACTCTGAGGAAGTCAGATGCATGAAACCAAGGAGAGGTACCAACCATGTGGCAGACATAAGACTAGAATAAACAGGTTATATAAGTTATGAGCTAGTCAGGAAACAAGCCAAAACCTGCAAATTTATTCATAGACAATTAAGTCTTCAAGTTGTTATTTTGGGAAGAGGGTACTGACAAAAAACCCTGAGCCTACAAGAGGCAATCTATGTCTATGTCAAGTTTTATAAATATTTTTTAGTGCTTTGACAATTTCATATAATGTGTTTTGATCATATTCATCCAGCTGCCCACTTGTCCCAGATCTATTGTACCTTCCATCCACCCAACACTGTATTCTTTTCTCTCCCATGAAGACAAAATGGTGCTGCCCAAATACTCTTAGATATGTGTTCTTCCACAGGACTGTGGTTGACTTACCAGGTACTATATTCTTAGAGAAACTCATGTCATGGAAGTTACCAATCACTTTCTGATTGGACTTGTAAGTCCTGCTTTACAAGATGAAACCTACACATGGTACTATGATTGGACCAACAATCTCCACCTTCATAGGACATAGGTAATAGTGCTATATATACTATATATAAATTATATAAAAATTTATTATATATATAAAACTACATTATATGAAAATCTCTCTCTCTCTCTACATATATATATATATATATATATATATATATATATATATATATATTTACTATTCTGCCGGATTAACGTACCTCTCAAGTCTCATCAGAGAAGCTTCTATTTGCAGTAGATGGTTATAAATACAATGACCCACGACTAACCCAAGAATACAAATTAAGAGTGTAGTATTCTCAGCCCTAATTTGGAAGTACACATTGTATTCCCTTCTCCAGAGGCCTAGGGACTACTGTGAATGGGAGGCATACAGAATTTAAGACCCAGATGTGATAGACGATTGCAATGGAACAGTGTCCTCTTATATATCAGCGAAGGTGTGCATAGAAATTTACAGAGGTTGGGATAGCATGGTCAAGCCCTCTGCAAGCTTAAGGCATATACAATCCTAGCAGACAGAAGGCTGTTGAACATGAAATCCCATTCCAAACAGTGTAGACAATGGTAAGTATTATCTACTAGAAGAAGGAGAGAGAAATTTCCACAATACTACAGTTTTACAGTTGTAAAGAAAACTTTAGCTATAAGAACAATCCGGTTGTTATTAATATATGCTGGTCTCACTGCAAATTCCAAGCATTTTTCTACCTTCTGACAGTAAATAGTACTACTCACATATGAAGACATCCATTCTGTTCTTGAGTGTGCCCTTCTGCAAATAGGCAGAAAATGCCTCTCCAAACACCAATTAGATGCATCCATTTAGCTTGTCAGCAGTTCACTTGGAATTGTTGTTTCTCATGTCGGTTCATTATGAAGCAATTAGGTCTCTGGCAAACGACTGAGGTAAAGAGGGCTCCTATGGACAGCTTTGCAGTAACCTGCCTTTGAGAACTTGCTTATACAATATTAAGAATATACTTGACTCGTAAAGATTAGATTGTTATATTTCAGAATCGTGACATTTGAAGCCATTGATAATCTTTTTTGCCTGACAAAATTGTATTTTCGAAAGTGTTTGAGAGAATGGATCTCAACATTTACAAAGTTGATTGTTTAAAATCTTCTGACATTTAAATAGGCATCATGAAATCTTAGTGGCATCAATTCTGGGTAGTCACACTTAGTTACCTGTCGTGCTTTCTTTTTTAAGTGTATGGACTGCAGTTTGTAGAGAACTAAGCTTGAACAACCAAGGGATTTTGATCCAGCGGGTAGAGTCTTCTTATTCAGGACACATACAGAAATTTCACAGTGAACAGTAGCACTGCAGAGACATCTTGACCCTTGAAAGATCATATCAAAACTGAACAAAACAGGGAGGGAAGCTCCAATGTAAAGGTGATTCACAGAAGAGGCATGCTGGCAAAGAACACAGTTCTTGACATCTGAATACACAACAAATAAGGAGGGGACCTGGCACAAAGACAGGCCAGCCAGAGGAAAAGGTTTGAAGGGAATCCAATTTTAGCAAAGTCTCTGGCAAACAGCGTCACAATGCACTCTCGAGAGCCTCAGCTCTAGAATGGAAGCAATGTGGCATTTGGAATGGGTCTAAGGGACTTTCATCTATAAAACTGCAACCATAACTCAAGAAACTTAAAACTCAGTTTTATAGCATAAAAAACTAACAGATGTAATGGGAAAAATAGGAGAGTGAAATATATTGATAGAGATGGCCAATCTTTTGGGATTTACCTTTGATTTTTACCAATTATTTTTGCAGCCTTTAGAGTCTTGGTGGTTATAATTTCTTAGTACTTTATATGCTATATAAATACAGTCAGGAAATGAGACACAACAAATTTTATGGATGTTTTTTTCTGGAATACCTCAAATACTCAAAATTTTGTCTTCTTTTAGGTACAGCCAAGAGAAGAAATATGAGGAGGTGAAACAATAATTTGAGAAAGAAAAAGAAAGCCTGGCTTTATTTCATTCATTCATTCATTCATTCATTCATACATACATTCATGCATTCATGCATTCATGCATTTATCAACTTGTCTTACAATTCCAGGTTTCTTACCAAGACACTGTCTCATAGCAACAAGAAACTAAACCAAGGTAGGAGGCATGTTTTGCTGTCTCCTGGCTTACTCTTTACTCCTCTGCCTTGATCTGTGGAGGCCAGACCTGGTGCTAGGTCCCCGAATCTTCCAGAGTACTGACAAACTCATTAAGGTTGTTATATAAAACCCGGAAAGATCAGTTGTGTTTACTTTAAGCGTGGCTGTGAGGCTTTTAATTCCTTAAGCCATCATATAAATGTCATAATGAGTGTCTCTTGTGTGTGCACGTAAATAACTCACACCCCTTAGTGTTCATCCTGAGGACTGATGCAGTTATCTAGGTCAGCATTCAACCTTTGTTGTTATTGTTGGCATCTGACTTGGCTCCAATTCACAGCAGTTTGAGAGAGTCCCTTGTGAATACCCCCTCCACTGAAATTTTGGGAAAAATTTCAGACAGGTACACAGCTGATCAAAAAAGCCATGATGTCGTTTGTTTTTTGTTTTTTGTTTTTTTTCTATTTGTTTGTTTTTTCCTGTGCGGCTTCTATATAGAGAGTTTCTCTTCCTGTCCTGGTTGCACTAGATCTGTGGGATTCCATTAAAGAGAGACCAATAATCCTTTTGACGCTGTTTCTACAGCATCACTAACAGCAATGGCTGTTTTGCCCACACCTAAGAGGGGAGAATTTCCCAACTCCACTCCAGTAAGTTAAAGCTTTGTCTCTAATTCTCCCTAAAACATAAAATTAAATAGATCAGTATCTTTTCTTCTTCCTTGGGATCACAATTGCTGTGATGAAATATTATGGCCAAAACCAACGTGGGGAACAGTAAATTTGTCTTATGTTTCCACATCATTGTTTATCACTGAAGGAAGTCGGGACAGAATTCAGGCAGGGCAGGAAACTGGAGGCAGGGGCTGATGGCAGAGGCCATGGAGAGACGCTGCTTACTGATTTTTTCCTCAAGGCTTTCTTCGCCTGCTTCCTTATAGAAGCTATGATCATTAACCCAAATATTGCCTCACCCATAATACACTGCTCCTTATTACATCAATCATGAATTAAGTAAATGCCCAGCAGACTTGCCTGCACCCAATTTAAAGGAGTCATTTCGCAGTGTGGATCCTCCCTCTCAGATGACTAGAACCTATGTCAATTGACAAATAAACAAAAACCGAAACAGCAAACAAACAACACCAACAAAACCCCCAAACTAGCCCAAATAACTTTAATAGTATTCTAAAGCCCTCCTTTTATAGAAGAAAAGATACAAAGTACAAGCAGAGGTTAGGCTTTCCTGGGCAGTATACTCACCTCCTGTTTATCAATGCCACTGAAATCTACACACTTTTTCTTTCCTTCTTTCCTTTTAATTTATTTTTTTTTTAATTTAATAACTTTACATCCTGCTCACTGGCCCTCTCCTGGTCACTTTCTGCCGCAATTCTTGCCCAATCCCCTATTCTTCTTGTCCTCTGAACAGATACCCCCCACCTACAGGTATCTCCCAACCTGAGCACATCAAATCCCTTAGAGGCTAATCGTTTCCTTTCCCACTGAGGCCAGACAAGGCAGTCCAGCTATAAAAATGTATCTCATGGACAGGCAATGGCTTTTGGGATAAACCTGCCCCTGATCCTGAAGACCCCATCCCCACTCCCTCTTAGTTCCCTCCCTTCATCCGTCTCTAATGACTACTTTATCCCCCTCTCAAAATAAAATTGAAGCTTCCTCACGTTGAGCCTTTCTTCTTGTTTATATTCTTTGGGTCTGTGGAATGGAAAATGGTAGCTGTATTTTATGACTAATACCCACTTATAAGTGGGTATATACCATCAAGTCCTTTTGGGACCCTGCCACCCACTCCTTCTTTTCCCCTGTCCCTGGGCCTTTTTTTCTTGTGACCCCCAAATAAAGGCTATAGGGAGAACTTTACAGGAATGCACTACTCCCTTTGCATCTGTACCTCAATTTTCTTTTTCTAGTTGACATGTTGACCCCACTCTGATAAATTTTAGCTGATCCCTTACCTGCTAAAATGTAGGCTATGTAGCCTATCTCTTTCTTCTCCCAGCTGTTTTAAGAATTTAATGTGAGTTAATATGCTGCATTTTCATGACTCAACTTTGTGTAAAACGAGTCTCACTATGTTGCCCAGTTTGGTCTCAAACTTCTGATCATCCTGCCCCAGCGTAAGTAGTGGTATGATAAGAACCATCATCCAGGGAAACTTGTGGGATATTTAGATTCATAAATAATTAATGTTAGCTTAGAAATGACTTTCTATTAGTTTTAATCTATACCTTTCCAGTTATATGTCCAACAAATCCTATTTGCAAAAACAGGAAGAAATGTGTTTGCTGTTTATTTTCTAACACATAGGGTGGTAAGTGCAGTGTCATGAGAACAACTTACTTTGAATGTGAAGAATGTGCCATTCTTTTCAGATTCAGAGGATTCATATGCATAGAGACATGATTTTTGCCTCTAGGCAAAAATTTCATCAAATTTGACAGTATAGATTTAGAATAGGTTGGCCCATTAATGTATTGATAACCCTACCTTCCTCTAGCATTGTAGACTTTTTTTATTTTCATATTATTTTTTATTAGCATATCAGTTACACATGTTTATAAGAGTCAGCATGATATTTTCTTTTTTTAAATTTATTTTTATTTGAGATTTTAATACTTACATTTCAAGTGTTATTCCTTTTCCTGGTTTCCCATCCATAAGCCCCCTATTCCACAGCCCTCCCCAATCACTCCCACTTCCAGCCTCCATGCCCTGAAATTATCCTACAATAGGGGGATCCAACCTTGGCAGGACCAAGGGCTTTTCCTCCCATTGGTGCCCAACTAGCCATCTTCTGCTACATATGCAACTGGAGCCATGAGTCTGTCCATGTGTACTCTTTGGGTAGTGATTTAGACTCTGGGAGCTCTGGTTGGTTGTTATTGTTGTTCTTGTAGGTATTGTTGTTCTTATGGTGTTGCAAGCTCCTTCAGTTCCTTCAATCCTTTCTCTAAATCCTCTGAAAGGGACCCCATTCTCAGTCAAATGGTTTACTGCTAGCATTCACATCTGTATGTGTCATGCTATGACTGAACCTCTCAGGAGATGGCTACATCAGGCTCCTGTCAGCATGCATTTCTTGGCTTCATCTACATTGTCTAGGTTTGGTGGGTGTATATTTATGGACTGAATCCGAAGGCGAGTCATGGTCTGAATAGTCATTCCTTCAATCTCTGCTCTAAACTTTGTATCCATATCTACTACTATGAATATTTTTGTTCCCCCTTTTAAGAAGGACTGAAGCATCTGCACTTTGGTTGTCCTTCTTCTTGAACTTAGTGTGCTTTGTGGATTGTATCTTGGGTAATTCCAGCTTTGGGCTAATATCTACTTCTCAGTGAGTGCATACTGTGTGTGTGTGAGTGTGTGTGTTTGGAATTAAGTTACCTCACTCAGGATATTTTCTAGTTCCATCCATTGGCCTATGAATTTCATGAAGTCATTGTTTTTGATAGCTGAGTAGTACTCTATTGTGTAAATGTACAAGATTTTCTGTATCCATTCCTCTGTTGAAAGGCATTTGGGTTCTGCCCAGCTTCTAGCTATTATAAATAAGGCTGCTATGAACATACTGGAGCATGTGCCTTTGTTTTATGTTGGAGCATCATTTGGGTATATGCCCAGGAGTGGTATAGCTGGGTCCTGAGGTAGTACAATGTCCAATTTTCTGAGCAATCTCCAGACTGATTTCCAGTGTGGTTGTAACAGTCTACAATCCCATGAACAGTGGAGGAGTGTTCCTCTTTCTCCACATTTTCTTCAGCATCTGCTGTCACCTGAGTTTTTGAACTTAGTCATTCTGACTGATGTGAGATGAAATATTAGGGTTGTTTTGATTGGCATTCCCCTGATGACTAAGGATACTGAACATTTCTTTAGGTGCTTTTCAGCCATTCAATATTCCACAACTGAGAATTCTTTGTTTAACTTTACCCCATTTTTAAATAGGGTTATTTGGCTGTCTGGAATCTAACTTCTTGAGTTCTTTGTATATTTTGGATATTAGCCCTCTATTGGATAAAATTGGTAAAGATGTTTTCCTAATTTGTTAGTTGTCATTTTGTCCTAATGATAGTGTCCTTTGCCTTACAGCAGCCTTGCAGTTTTATGAGGTCCTATTTGTTGATTGTTGATCTTAGAGCATAAGCCATTGGAGTTTCATTCTGGAAATTTTCCTCAGTGCCCATGTGCTCAAGGCTCTTCCCCACATTTTCTTCTATTAACCTGACTATATCTGGTTTTATATGAAAGTCTTTGATCCACTTGGACTTAAGCTTTGTACAGAGCAATAAGAATGGATCGATTTACATTCTTCTACATGTTGACCTCCAGTTGAACCAGCACTTTTTGTTGAAAATGCTGTCTTTTTTCCAGTGGATGGTTTAGCTCATTGTCACAGATCAAGTGACCATAGGGTGTGTGGGTTCATTTCTCGGTCCTCAATTCTATTCCATTGATCTTCATGCCTGTCTCTGGACCAATACCATACAGTGTTATCACTATTGCTCTGCTCTGTAATACTGCTTGAGGTCAGAGATTGTTGGGAGCTATCTCCTTAAACCCCCCCATTATTGATGTTAATATTATAGTTAGAGTTACGTATGACTGGGTTCATTAAGAGGTCAAGACGATGGAAAATCCCCAGCCTGCTGCAAAAGGCTAATACAAATCTGGTGGTCAGGTTGCCTACTGATATGACAAACTTGTGACCTTTCTGAGAAACCAACATCCTGTTGTCATCAACTGATTGCCTGAACACAAGAGCACTGTGTCCATGGTTTGCATAGATATTTTCCACTCCCCACCTCCCTCTGTTACCCCTGCATGGTACAAATTCAGTCTTTGGAAAAAGAAAATGTGTTGCCTTGATCAGACTCTTTTTTTGGTGTCTTTCTTTACGTCTCTTGTTCTCCATTCTCTCCTAGGTGGTCCTCAACCTCTGCTGACAGCCCTGTGGGCCCGGGCAAGAGATGGTGATTCCCACATTAAGTTCTTTTATTGTTGAATATAGCTTCATTTGTCATTCCAAATGAATTTGCAAGTTGCTCTTTCTAACTCTATGAAGAATTGCGGTGGAATTTCGATTAGGGAAAGCATTGAATCTGTAGAATGCTTTTGGGAAAATGACCATTTCTACTATATTAATCCTGCTAATCCATGAGCATGGGAGGTCTTTCCATCTTCTGAGACATTCCTCAATTTCTTTCTTCAGAGGCTTGAAGTTCTTGTCATACAGTTCTTTCATTAGTTTGTTTAGAGGTATTATATGTTATTTGTGACTATTATGAAGGGTGTCATTTCCCTAATGTCTTTCTCAGCCTGTTTTCCTTTGAGTAGAGGAAGGCTACTGACTTGTTTGAGTTAATTTTATACCTAGAAAATTTGCTGAAGTTGTTTTTCAGGCTTAGGAGTTCTCTGTTGGAACTTTTGGGGTCACTTAAGTATACTATCATATCATCTGCAAATAGTGATATTTTGACTTTTTCCTTTCCAATTTGTATCCCTTTGATCTCCTTTTGCTGTTTGATTGCTCTGGCTAGGACTTTTCATAGTATATTGAACAAATAGGGGGCGAGTAGGCAGCCTTGTCTAATTCCTGATTTTAGTTGGATTGTTCCAAGTTTCTCTCCATTTAGTTTGATGTTGGCTATTGGTTTGTTTTATATTGCTTTTACTATATTTATATTTATATTTTCTCATCCCATTCCCCCGCCCCCGATCTTGCCTTAAGGAGGGTGCTCTCCCCTCACTCCTCACATGCCCTTTCCCTGGGCCCCCAAGTCTCTTCAGGGTTAGGCACTTCTCCCACTGAGGCCAGACCAGGAGACCAGGCAGCATTCTGCTACATACTAACATAATTTCTTTACTTGAAATCAGAAAGTGTATTACACACAATCAGTGAGACTCTAAGAAAGAAAAGGCATATGGACAACAGTTCCCTAATTGACTGTCCTTGTTTTCATGTTTATTAAGTTTTGCCTTTATATAAAACACAAGAAACTTAGAAATTCCCAGAGCATCAGCACATAATTAGGGTGAGCGACTATAGATGTAGATTAGAATATTCTAGGGGTTAAGTCCTTTCCAGGAAGACTCATGTGACACAGATCTCTTCCTACACCTCCCCTCATGTCTACTCTCAGGTGGACATTTATGTTTTTCACAGAGGTGCTGGAAGACAATCACGTTTCTGAGTCTAGGTGCCTTGTTGCTTCAACTCCATAACTATTACTTTTAATCTTATATACTAATATATGCGACCTCCTGGACCATTCTCTTCATATAAACGTGCTTTCTTTACCTTAAGCCAATGCTCATCTCCAGCACACCAAGGATGCACAGAGTTAAATGGCAGAAGCAGAATGTTGCCTTTTCTCTCTTTGCTACATTGTTTCCTAAGCCTTAATTTATTTTCCTAGAGTCCAAAGTCTTGGCTTGCTTTTAGATTTTTATTTCCCTTTTCTTTCCATAACCACACTCCTTTAGTCCTTTATCCTATGTCTTCATTTTATTACTACTACTACTACTACTACTACTACTACTACTACTATTACTATTATTATTATTATTATTTGTCATTCCAAATGATATCTCCTTTCCCAGTAACCCCTCTACAACCCCCTTCCACATCTGTCCTCTCCCCTCCCCTTTGCCTCTATGAAGGTGCTTCCCTGCCCATCCACCCACTCCTGCCCCACTGCTCCAGCATCCTCCTATGCTAAGGCATCAAAACTCCACAGGACCAAAGGCATCCCCGCCCACTGATGTCAGACAAGGTCATCCTCTGCTAAACATGTATCTGGAACAATGTATCCTTCCCTGTACACTTCTTGATTGGTGGTCTAGTTCTTGGGAGTACTGGATGATTGGGCCAACACATTGTTCTTCCTGTGGGGTTGCAGTCCCTTTCTACCCCCCAGTCTTTCTGCCAGCTGCCTCAACAGAGTCCTGGAGCTCAATCTGATGATTGGCTCCAAGTACCCACATCTGCATTGGCCAGTTGCTGGCAGAACCTCCAGAGGAACAGCCATACCAGTTTCCTGTCAGCAGGCACCTCTTGGCAACTGCAATGACTGCTAAGCACTTAAAGAAATGTTCAACATCCTTAGTCAACAGGGAAATGCAAATGATCCT